>NC_089879.1:3597500-3897500 GCF_040182565.1 Anser cygnoides | reverse complement strand
ATCCGGGCGCTCGGCTGGGATTAAGGGCGTTATTTTAGCAGCAGGTTTGTCGCTGAGTCCCGCGCCGTGGTGCTCAGCAGGGGCACAGGGGCTGCTGCATCCCTGGGCTCTCAGCTCTCTGCCGTGTGGCATTGCTAACCACACTGCTTCCTTCCCTCACTGCTAGGCAATGGCTTTTGTCCTCTAGTTCTGAAGAGTCTGCGATTTTTTATTTTTTTATTTTTTAATTTTCACCTTTTTTCTCAGCCTCACCAAGGCGACGGGAGCTGGTCCCTGCCTGCTGCGGTGCTCCCGTGCATCCCGCTGGGCTCTGTGGCTCTTCCTGGGCACTTGTAATTAAATTCCACTTTCCCATTCCACACGCAGAGGAGCTGTTGGCTTTGGTGCACTAAGGGGGCTGTAACCCATCAGGACCAACAACTGTGCCTTTTCCTGGGAGATAAATTGGGCACGCTGACCAACGCGTGAAGCCCAGCGCTGCTGTTCCTGTCTTTAACAGCTCTTGCACAGGTTGCTAGCAGGAAACGTTTGCTCGCATCCTTCTGAGCTGATGATTTTGGACTAAAATCCTGAATTTAAGCTCTTGTATCCAAACTGAAGCTCTGCCTGTTGAGCCCATCTCCAGAAATGCCCCACGCCTCGGTGCTGGAAGGCTTGGTAAGCGTGCAGGTTCTCCTGCTCAGTGCACTTTAGCAGGGATTCAGTGAGGTTGCATTGAAAAATCACTCGGTAACTGTCTGTAGGGAGGAGCAGAGCTCGTCCTCCAACACTGCCCTCTCTGCACGAGAGACTTTCTGTATTGTCCCTTCACCCTTGTTTTGTTCGACCAGTCCTTTCCTTGAGGAGCTTAAGGTCTGTCCTTCTTTATGGGGTCTCGAATCGGACTGGCCCTTACTCCCTGTTATAATGCATCTAATAAATTTGGGGCTTTCGGTTTCAATCCTAACACGAAATGTAACGGGATGGGGGCAGTAAGAATAAGAGGATCGACTTGCACGTTATTCTGCAGTTATGCTGCAGCCCCTGGTCCTGCACCCCGGACAGCTGCCACGTGGGTTGGCTGCTCAGATCACAACTGGGTCCAGTACAGCCTCGGTGCAGTTCGAAGGAAAACCCAAACGAGCTGCCAAATCAAACCACGTGTGTTTTTCAAGCTTAACATAATCCTTTCTTAAGCTTTATTAATGCCAGTTTAAAGCCTATCTGTTTATTTTTATTTTCTTTTAAGCTTTATTCCTTGCTTGTTTGAGAAAGTCCTTTTTTTTTTTTTTTTAAGGACTTGCAGGTACCATGATCCCCTTTTAGAAAGGAGCAAATCTACAAATCTCAGAGTTTTGCAACGTGTATTTTTGAATTACCCATAAAAAAAAAAAAATGAATCTCCATCCCCTTTTCATTTAAAATACTTTTGTAATTTGATTTTAAATTTAAGTACGTGAGCTTCAGGTACCAAAACCCAGCCAGACCTCCAGATGGAAAGGACCATGTCGTGTGTCATTCGGAGAGGCCTCCTGCCTGCGGAGTGACGCTTTTTGCTGCTGTCGGGTGCCCCTCTGGCAGGCAGCTTTAACAGCGGACACTCTGCCTTTTCGGACATAAATGCGCTTCCTTAAAGCGGCTGCCGGTGCGGCAGCTGAGCCTTCAGGGATGTAAAGATGTGGCCTTATCCACCACGGAGGAGCTCAGGAGGCTGCTGGTGAGCAAAACTGAAAACTGAAAGGTCTGGTGTTTGATGGAAACCCTGAGGTTTCAGTGGCAGCAGCAATGGCTTTCCTTTTTTTTTTTTTTTTCTTCTGAAAACTCTCATTTGTGTGCAGTCTCTTCTAGCCCCACGTAGCCTGATGTGAACCTGATCCTAAGCTGCTTGTGATTATTACTAATTTCTTTCTGGCGTGATTTTGTAGAGAACTGAAGGGTGCCTGATATTTTTGCAGGACGCAGATGCAGTTGTGTGAGGACCGAGGTCCCCCAGCTGTCCCCAGAGCCACCTTTGTCCGTCAGCACCCCGCTCCTCAAGGACGTGCTGCCGGGGTGCATACAGAGATTTCTCTTTCCTGCTTTTGTCTCAGGTGAAGGAGAGGATCTGTTGGCTGGGTCTCGCAGTGCAGAAACCCACCTGGTGTGCAAGAAAAGGCAGATTTTCTTTTTTTAACCTCTCAGCCCTGCTCCTGGGCTGTGAGCCACCCAGGCCAGCTCTTTAACACCGCATCCATGTGTGCGGTGTTTCTTAGGGCAGGAGCCTTAAGGTGGGATTGTCAGATACCGCGGAGAGGATGTTCCTGATGGCAAGGACGTTCCTGCAATGCCAGAACCCAGACGTTTAAAAGAAATGGAGCCCTTTCAATAAAACGCCTCCTGCAGGACTGCTGACCACACGATGTGGAAGCGGAGCAGGCCCCGACTTCCTGAGAGACTTGTTCGCAGCTCTTCCTGGTGGGTGAGCACGGCGTTTGCCAGAAGGTGATTTTTTAAAGATCTTTTTTGACTGCATACAGCAATGCTCACCTCCATAAATAAAATAAAAATAAATAAATAAATAAATAGATAAATAAATACAGCATGCTTTCATTTCAAAAGCCCCCCAAGGTGCTTTCCAAGCGTGTGAGGGGGCCTCCAGGCCCTGCTGCCGCTCGCAGCCCATCCCGCTGGTGGGGGTCACCCAGCCGAGCCCCCGAGAAGGGCAGCGGTGGCTGCAGGTCCCTGCAGCTGCTCCTCTGAGCTGCTGCCCCATTTGGGGCAGTAAAACATCCTAAAAACAACAAAGCTCTGAGTGCAGGACCAGCCCCAGGCCGCCACGCAGCCTGGTTTTGCTCGTGGGCCTCTGCTGAGTTTTGCCTTCCCGGAGGCAGCCGTGGCGTCCCGGGGACTTGTCAGGACGGCGAGGGCACGAGGAGCAGCGAGGGCAGCCTGAGTGGTGCCCACGTCTGGCGAGGCGGCAAAATTACCTCGCTGGCAAGCCCGAGGCTCACCCTGTGCTCCCGCACACCCTGCCAAGGTTGCCCGGGGAAGGGGTGCTTGCAGAAACCCTGGCCGGCCTCAAACCACCCCAGACGAGTGTTTTCGGTCTGCTGAGGGCGGAGCAGCCTGCCAGAGCGGGGCTGTCCTCTCAGGGTCTGCTTGAGGAGAGCCCCAAGTCACGAGCTGCGTCCTGCAGCATGGCCTCAGCGGGACGGCCCGCATGCCCGAGCGGCGCCAGGGCCTCTGTCTGGGAGTCAGCCACGGGGGGGCTGAAAATAGCCTGCGTGCTTCCAACCTGCGATGAGGGCCTCTAATGGCCTTGAGGAGCGCCTGTCGCCTTGGGTGACCCCCCCAGGCCCCGCTGGTGGCTGCAGATCTCGAGCCATCTCCCCGCACGAAGGTTTCAAAGAGCTTTTTTTCCAAAACAAAACCCGTGCCGACCTCTGCTACGACAGCAGGCCGACGCGCTCACGGAGCATGAAGCGATACGGTGCTGAGGGGAGGGTGTTTTTCAGTGTGTTTAGGGCCGTGAAACAAGAAAATTCAGGAAGAGCAGCCTCCCCACCACGTCCTGGGAACCTTTCAGCTACAGGCCCCACAGACTCGTGCTAACCAACAAGAATTCATGTATTCAAAACGTGAATTTTCTCCAAGCCCATGGGACTGTACTTTTCTTTCTTTTTTTTTTTTCTTTTTCTTTTTTTTTTTCCAACAACCACAGATTTTGGTTTTGAACTGGAACACTCCGAGGGTTTTTCATTTGTTCCTATTCACAAATCGCTGCGATTTTATCGACCGGACTCGAGGGTAGGAGATCGTGGCAGCAAATCAGCCTGGCAGCCAACTCGGGGCTGTCTGGTAGCTCTCGGAGGTTTTACATCCAAGAAGGTGGCTGACCCTCCTGTTTAACTCTGTTTTTTTTTTGACTAACGAGTGATCTGGTGTGGGCTCGGAGCTGCTGAACGTATTCTGGCACGTCTTGAGCAGGGAGGTGGGCTTTGGTGTGTGACCAGCTGCTGATGCCACGCGTTTGTAGGACTTTGGGCCTACGTAATTACATTAATGGGTAAGGTCTGTAGATGGGACCGATCTCTGGGTATAGCATTTAGGTTTTTATCCGTCTTCAGAGCGGCGTGTCAGCACGCGTTATGGCTGGGTGGGAAGGGAGAAGAACGTCCTGCTGAGGGGGAGACGCGCGGATCTGCAGCCTTCGGCGTTTCCAATGGTTTGCACAGCTCCTCGGGGGAGGCTTCTGGGTGTGCTCAGGGACATCAGTCACTCTCACCACTGAGACGGACGCGGGTCACAGCTGAAACACGCTCCTCTTTGGTTTATCACCGCAGTGATAATCCAAAACTTGGCTTTGCAACACAGTTTTAGAATTGGATAAGGAAAGGTGGTCTGAAGAGTCAACCAGAAGAGCCCTTCTCAAAGCCTCCATCATCATGACAGACTGTCTCAAAAGGGACAGACTGAGCAGGTCTTCAGGGATCTTGGCTGTTTATGTAACCCCATTTTTAATCCTCTGGCTTCTGTTTGTAGGTTTACCTTTTCCTTTTTTCCTTTAAAAAGAAATCCTACGTCTTAAAAAGAAATCCTATGGAAAGAATGGGGGAGCTTCTTTGACACACTGGCCAGCAGCAATCACCAAGACTGCATTTTGGCAGGATACCACCACGTGAAAGGGAAGACACAGAACCTCAAGTGCCATCTAGAAAAATAAATAAATAAATAAATAAATAATGCTTTAAGTGAATGTCCAACAGTGACAAATTCCAGCCACGTCCGTAAGTTCGCTAGGTAAAAGAGTTCACAAACACACCATGATTACCTCATGGAGGTGGTTAATGGTGGCCCAGCACCACCAGTGACGTGACAGAAGGTGCCAGTCTGCCTGACAGCTTTTTTTTTCTTTTCCCTTTTTTTTGGTAATGATCATTTTTGAATACCTTGAATAATTCTCAGCTGCAACTGCACAGTCATTGTGGGGGGGAATTATAATCAAAATGTCTCTGATGTGAACACTCTGTGCTTTTCCCTTTTCCAGAAATACTTCCACAGACTGACACCTGCTATTGTTCTGATGCTCTTTTTGCTCCATCAATCCTCTCTGCAGAGATTTCATCTCCTCTTTTTTTTCAGTCGCTGTTACAAAAGACACTGACTCAAGTCTTTCAGAGTTGTCATTTCAGAAATGGCTTCAGAACAACAACAAGAAGCGTTTTGTTTTTGAGGGAAGGCAAGAGAGCCCAAAAAGTCAAAGTATTTACCGGGGTAAAGTTGAGCACAACTTTTTAACAGATGGTGAAAGAACAGATCAGTTTATTTATCATCCCGTTGGTCTCTGCCTTTTGGGATGTTTTAGGCATTTGTAAGACCTCGAGGAAAATCGAGCAGTGTTTAGGAAGAGCTCACGCTGATGGGTTAGGTTGCAATCCAGCCAGATTAATGGTGTGTGGTCCATGATGGAGTAATGGCAAAGAGGAAGAGGCATGGGACGTGGGCAAGGTCCCTGCTCCTTTTGGGGTCGGATCCCTGCCCCTGGTCTCCCATCGGGGTGCTGGGTGCTGGTTCTGGGGGCACAGGGGGGGACAGCAGCGCGGGGCAGCCTGCCCTGGGGGCCATCTGCCAGCTTATCTCCCGGTGCCACCATCTGTAAGGCATTAAATGACCCGCTCCCTATTTAAATCAGAGGCTGTCTCGGCAACTGCTCTCTGCGGCACCGCTTCGGCTGCCCTCCCTGGGGTGAGGCTGGAGCAGCGCTGAGTGTACTCGTGGAGGGGATTCGCCGGTAAAAACGGATGAGTTGATTTTAATAGCACAGCTTTCTGAAAGTGTTTGAAACGATTAGCAGCATTTATTCACTAAAACCCTCAAGCGCAGTTTTCATTTGGTGTTCTGTATATGAATAAAACCTTCCTTCGGAAGCCGTGTCACTCGGTGGAACCGGATCGGGTGAGGAGGGAAGTGCCCTGGCACCCGGGCACGGCAGCTAGCGGAAGATGCGGAGATGGGGTCAGCTGCCTGTTTTTAACGCACTGATCCGTACCTTGCCACGGTCAGGGATTAACTGGGATCCCAAACGGGCACGGCATTTCGTTCAGCCGTCCTCTGAAGGCCTGCATTACCCCTTATATTTTCCAGGGAGCTCCAGCGTTAGGTCTGGTGAAGAAAGGAGGGAAGGGAGGGCAGCGCCGAGCTGCCGGCGCCGAGCCCCACGCAGCGGGCCCGGGGCCACGGCAGCAGGGAAGCGAAGGAGAGGGAGGCCTTCACGCAGGTGAAACGCTCGTCGTTGCTCCTGGCAACGTCTCTGGATCGCTCGGTGCTGGGTGAGACGTGGGAGGTTGGGGAGGAGGTTGCTGCAGCCTTCCGCCGCCGCCGTGGGATGCGAAGGCGTCTGCCGCCCGTTTCCAGCTGAATTCCTTAGGGGGTCTACACGGGCTGCTGGTCAGATACGTCGTATTTTAACCATTTGGGAGAGAAATGTTTGTTTCAGTTCAACGTGACCCTCTCCTGCCACGTTTTCAGGTTAGTCAACAGCTCTCATTCGTCATGAAAAAGAATCACGAAGAACACGTTTAGTATTTTAATGCAGTTGTCTCCCACTTGGAAACCTTCCCCATCCCTTATCTTTTCCAAAGCAAAATAATTAAAATCAGAGCTTGCTTTGCATCCCAATGCAAGTCTATTTTTTTTTTTTTAATGTTAACTGAAAAAATGGCATAGATAACTTCACCACGAGAACATCGTAACACACTTATTTTATTCTGGAATAGGAGAGACAACACGGTAAGAGCCTTGGTGCCTCGTAACAGGTTTGCTTGACTTCCCGCTTTCTGGCATGGTCATGGTCTCACATTCAGCCTGAGAGCAAGGTTTTCTTCAAAACACTGCTCTCGTGTATCACCCCTGCTCCCTGCGGCTCCGGGCAGCTCAGCCCATCGCCCTGCCGCGCTCCCCACAGCCACGGAGAGGAGATAATAATGCTTGTGCCGTGCATGAGGATTAATATTTTAAAGTGGGCTGAGGTTAAAAGGTGCTGTGTGGATCTGAGCTGTGCTACTGAAGGTCAGCAGAAGCTTTAGGATGGAGTAATAGCACTGTTAAAAATAATGATGATTTATTCTTTTCAAATCCAATTATTTTCCGGAAGAATAGCAAGCAGCTTCGGTTTAATGGCCTCGCAAGTCGATCGCAAGGCATGCAAACCCTCTGCAGCTCACAACGCTTACATTAGCCCTGATGCCTTCTCTCTTCGTCATTTAAATATCTGCTTGCAAAACAGCTCCTAGTAAGCTCTGCGATGCAGAAATATTAGAACACGTAGTCAGACGATTCCCTACACGGTACTTTCGCCTTTCACCCAGGGTGGTTTTTCCTGGCAGCGGTGTCAGGCCACGCACCGCGTAGCTGGGCTGCTCACCCCGCGGATCCCCAGGCAAAAGTGCCCGTGTAGGGTTGAACGTCCATGGCAAGCCCTGCGCTTGCACGTGGGTGCTCGATATTTGCCTGGCTGAGCGCTTCTGGTGCTGCACACGTGCCTCGTGTGAACGAATCCATCCCCGCTGCCATCCCCTGGATGAGCAGGCGGTCCTGGGGCCGCAAGCGCCGCCAGCGCTCGATACCTGTTTGTTGGAGCACGTCGCCCATCATCCCGTTGAGCGCACCGCGTTATTCATTAGGTTAAAAAAGGGAGCAGCTGTCGTTGGTGCCACCCGAACGCGGAGCTCCTGCTGCGCTGCGAGCAGCGGGCACCGCCAGGCTCCCCTCTCAGGGCCGAGCCCACGCGCCGGGTGCACGTCTCCTGGGCAGCTCGCTAGGGCTCCTCAGGGCCGGGGGGATTTATTTATGGGAGCCACCTGAGCGCCACTTTGAAGATTTTCTGCTGAAATTTGTGTGCCGGGCAGCATCCGTGGCAAGAAATTCCCTCTATTTCTAATGCCACTCCTAAATTGTTTTTTAGAAAAATGCAATCTCAGTGATGGATTGTTAAACTCTGGAGGGAAGGGAAGGATCGGTAGTTCCAGCTGGGGCGTCTCTGCACTGCGTCCCAGGGCTCGCTTGCTCCTGTGCCCCTGTTTTCCTGCAGCAACCCCCCCCAGGACAGCAAGCCCGGCACTGCGTAGACCCGAGGAGGTGCAGATGAATGGATTTGTGTGACCCCGCTGCCCTGACACCACAAATCCCCAGGGAGGTTTGTTGCGAGCAAGAGTTTCCGTGCCTGTCTGCACAACGTGACCGTCCCTTTCTGCGTCCTGTTTACAAACAGCAGCAGGGCTGGGCTGACCCAGAAAGGTTTTGTTTGTGTCTGAGCTGCGCTGGCCTGTGAAGGGCTGTAAATAGCTCCTGACAATTATTTTAGGGTTTTGAAAGGGGAAACGGCTAGCAAATGTTTTTTGGAAAAGGTCCGATTCATCCCCGCGGGGGGCAGGGATGAGGGGGCTCGCCAGCAGCGTGATGTGCTGCGACTGCAGCTGGGATGCTCAAGGTAAATGCCATTTCTGGGCACAGAGATCAACGCAGGGACTCTCTTCTCCCAGCTGAGCCTTGGAGACTTTCCTGGGCTGACCAAAAATCCAGCCCGCTACCCGTTAAGCAGAGGGGCTTAGGAAACGCCGGACAAAATCCCTCGCAGAAGGGAGGCAGAGTTAAATCGCTGCAGCACTTCAGACTGCAGCTCCGTGCCCGTCCCTCTCACGCCCAGCTGAGATCATTTCAGCAGTGCACAAAAACGCAGAGCTGGGGGCAGGTGAATGCAGATCCCATCGGTTCTGCCCGGATAGAAACGTGCCCCTGCACAGCAAACCTCCTAAACGTGGCTGGGATCACGGGGGAAAGAAGTGGATCTCTGCAAAGCAGACAGGTCCTTGTGAAGAAGCCTGAAATACGTACTAGGATAATAACTGTGTTTTGTTCTTAGTGGGGAGAAGGTGAGAAGCTAAGGAGAGCAGAAAGAAGGATGCAGGGGTGCCAGGAAGGCTTGGGCAACGCGTCGAGCAGGCGGCACAGGTACCACAAGCACCGTCAGGCAGCGAGGGGCTCCGACCTGGTCGCGGCAGGTGACACGGGGGAGGTCATGGTGACATGGGGGAGCTGGCAGTGGCATCTGGGTGACCACTGCTAGTGCTACCATGAGCCCCAAACCAGGCTGTTGCCAGCTTATGCACACATCATCGCTCCCCACTGTGCACAAACCCCAAATAGCTCTTTGCTCGTCACTGCAAATGTGCCTTTGGGGGCTGGTGAGCCTGGATCCCACTTACTTGGGAAATTAGCTATGTCCGATGGACAAAAAGCCCGAATTTAGTGGGGAGACAGGGACCTGTCCAGGTCTGCAGGTAGGCATTGCCCCCTTTCCTCCCCACTCTGTTCCTGGGGGGCCGTGTTGGTGTCCCGAGCCATTAAATGCTGGGGTCGTCCACCTTAAGGTCCCGGTGCCCCCTGCCATGCGAGGCTCAGTTTGGATATGGGCCTGATGGATGCTTCACTTTTACAGTGCCATCAGGATAAATGGATTACTGAATGCTGAGGAGACCGGATCAGATCTTGACTCTTGCCTTGGGTTAATTGTCTTCTGTGGGGACCTGGTGTGTTTCAAATGGCCTGCACTGGAGCAAAGGGGGAAAAACTACTGAGCTGCAGCCTGATCCTGGGATGGGCGTTATCTGATGAGCTGCAATCTGAAATCTCCGAAGGCTAGGGGAGAGCAGTCCTTTTAAAGCAGCAAATGAATTGCAGCTCCAAGCTGGGACGTTGTGTGCCATTCGGAAATGGAAATTCAATCATGCAGAACAGCTCGGTAACTGCTAAAAGAGAGACTGTTTGGGGGAAGGAAATAGGGAGGCTGACTCTCTGAGTTTGTCTTCTGCACATTCTGCATGTTTTTGGTTTTTTTTTTGGAAATGTTCATTTATACAAAGCAAAGGTTAATGTCCAGTTAGAATAAGCCCTAAAACTCCACTCTGCTCCAGGGTTTTCCTGGGGCTTCTGTGTGGTTAAGGGTTAAACGCTGACACCCATCGCTTATTCCAGTGTCTCAACTGCTTCTGAAATTCGATAAATACGACTTGGGAACCTGGCTTTAAATCCATCATCAAAGGACAGCTTCCAGAGCATTTCTGAGAATTTCTGTTGGTGTTACGTGACTTGGAAAGCTTTGCATTACCTAAAATCTGAAAGCGTTATCTCTCCCCCAGCTTGACTTACACAGAAAATCAAGGTGTGCATTTTGGCCTCGGCCATGCGTGTAAGTGAAGTGGGAAACGAGGGAGGATTGTCCCACATCTGACCTGACGTGGTTGCGGGGACCCACCAGGAGGCTTGTTTCAGAGTTTTGCTTCTCATACATCGTAATTCCAGGCCTGTCTTTGCAAAGCCGTGTCTGTGCTTAGGAAAACAGGAGTGTGAAGGCACGTGGAGTGCCCACGGGATTCCTCAGCTACACACAGAAGAGAGGGGGAATCTCCTCCTAGGAACAAGTGTTCATTATTTTAGGTTCTGATTACAAATTGTTAACCCATATTGTTTAATGAATTTTGACTTTCCTGTGCTACAGCTCCAAGTCTCTCCCCCTGCCCTGGCTTTTCTTGTAACTCAGCCTGCATACAACTCATTTAATCTTTCCCCAAAGAGTCCAGGGAATTAGATTAAAGATGCAAATTAATAAAGTATTGTAGCCATGAGACCTCACGCGCTGTAGGAACCAAGTGGAGTATATCACCCTGTATCAGAAGTCCCGAAGTGCTGCTACTGGAGGCATTTTGCCAGCCCTAGTGCTGTGAGCTGGAGCGACGGCTGAGGAACCTGCTGGGGACTGGGTGGCTGCGCCCAGGGTGCGGGGAGAGAGCTTTTGGTGTAAAACCTCCTTTGGATTTCTCGCTGTTAAACCTCTACCATCGAAGAGCTGGCAGAAGCCTGTGCAGATATCTGAATTAAAGCCTGCTGTGTGTCCAGGATGTCTGACCCCAAATTCCTCTGTTTCAGAGGAACTGGGGCAGTGCTCGGCTGCAGGGAGCTCCACGGCGGCTCGGGCCCACAGGTAAGTCTCTTGTCTGAAAACATGGCAGGGAAATGCAGCGTATAGCTGGAGGTTTTATCGCAGACCACTTCAATTCACCAACAATGAAGTAATTAGAGTTTGTCCTGAGCCTACAGGACTTGGAAAGATGACAGACCTTCTCTTCAGGGAGAGGAACAACGAGGGGTGGCTCCTCCACTGCGGCTTCACCCACGGGTCTCAAAATGCCATGCCCTCCCACAGACTTGGTGAAATCAGTCTGGGGCTGTGTTTGAGGTCTGTCGTAGAGCATTTGAGCATTTCAGTGCAGGATCAAGGCCAGATGGTTACGGGGTGCTTCTGTACTTGAGGAAAAACTGACTGGTGTGGCACAAGTCTCTGTCTTCAGGGGACAAGTCCGTGTGTGGACGTCCGTGCCTAGCACAGCCACAGAGTGCTCTGGCCAAGCTCATTCCCTAAGCCAGGGAAGGAGACCATTCCTCTGATATTGATCTTTGTTTAACGTAATATATTAAGCAATTTAAACAGTAAGAACCTGGCAGCACTCTGGCAAACAGCCTTGCCAGAGCTCTTGTAGCATCATCTGCTTCAGCCATCCTCTGCTGCACCCAGCTCTGCCAGCAGCTTCAGGGAGAGGGGGGGATGCCCTCCTGTGCAGCCCAGGTCCTGAGACTGGTTTTTGCTGAGCAGGTGGGGTAGAAGACCTCCTTTTTGTAGCAATATTGCCTTTTCTGGTGAGCTTTGTTCTCTGGGAGGGAGTGCAGCGATGCCAGGGCAGGCAGATGCTTTCGCTCTCCAAGGCAGGGCAGGCTGACAGATAAGGGAGGGCACAAATCTGGGCCACACTTGTTTGTGACTAGTGGCCTTCCCACAAAGCGCACCTGTGTGTCTGGAGTGGTTTTAAAGATCCCCAGGGGAAGGCTAAAAATACACAGCTGTCTGAGCACAGGGAGCTGAGGGAGCGGGGGGCTGCCGTCTGCCTGAGCGGGGCCTGTGTTAGGAAAGCCGATGGCTCCTGCCCATGGTGGCAGTGACGCCACGCACCCAGCGTGCCCCGTTCCCTTCAGTGATCCAGATGTGAGAGAGAAGCATTTCTCTCACCAAGGAGGGTTGTTTCTGAGCGTTTATGTGTGGTGGGGGAACTCCGCGATTAGGCAGGGAGAAGCCCGACAAGTTCAAGCACCTAACAGCATCCTGAAACGGAGCAGGCCGGATCGCCGCCGATTTGGGACGGAGCACCTTCCCAAGGTCCTTCGTGAGCAGAATTTTCTCCTTATCTGTGTCATTTTCCTCACAGGTAAGCTGTTTGGCCTGCCGGAGGAGCAGCAGGGCGCTCATTAACTAACGACCACAGGAACGACGCTGCCGCGTGCCCTCCTGTGGCACCGCCTCTGCCCCCATAGGAAGCAGCAGCACAGATCCCGCTGCAGGCTCCTACGGGAGGAGGCCAGCAAAATGTGAATTTACAGGGACCGTGCTGTGCTCGCCACCTTCCTCGGGTTGCCACAGAACGGGTGTGAGCTGTGAATAATCTGTTCTCCAGTCAGTGCTCCTGAGGAAAAGGGGAAATGTTGAGATTTTAATAGCGTTGGGGTTAACGTTGTCCGTAGAAATGATGAAGACAACAGCTCCTGGGTTAGGAAGTCACATTAATTGAAAATGGGGAAGGTGCTCGCCCTGCTGCCTGGTCCTGGGGCAGTAAGGACCCCACACCAGCACCGCTCCCCCCACATACATCAATGTGTGGAAGCCCCATCCCTCGTACGATGCACGCACAAGTCCTGCAGGGCTTAAAATCCCCCACTCCTCCAAGCTGCGCTGTGGTGAGAACGTAAGGCCTACATCACATTTAGGACAAAATAAGATTTATCCACGTCACACCACCTTTGGTTTTCCCTGCCGCACCTCTGCAGGCCGGGAGCACGCGGCCGTGCCGGGGACCCGCTCTGTGTGACACCGGCCGGTGAAATGGGGGGGCTTCCCCGGCCCCTCGTGGCACGTACCTGCTGGATTTGGCACGGGCAGGACTGGATGTGCCCTGCGAGGATCCTGCTACCCCCGATGCAGACTCTTGTGTGTGGTGAATGCGGGGGGAGGAGGGATGCTGGAAGGGACAAAGCCGGGAGCGGTGCCACGGAGGGGGCAAATTGTATTTGTGGGCAGGCAACAAACTGTTTGTTGTGGGCAGGTTCCCTTCCCTCCGAGATCACCTCAGCTGACAGTCATCAGACGGGCCTGAATTCTCCATTACCCAAACGATTGTTCATATCCTCCTGTGGCAGCTTGGAGTCTGTTATTACTGCTCATTTCCAGCCCCACAAAGGATCACAGGCCCCGTCCTTACTGCTGCGGGTGCAGCCGGCAGCAGCACCACGAATGCAGGATGTGGTAACGCCTGCTTCCACTGGAAATCCTATGGGGAAAAGTCCTCGGAACCCCAAGCCCACAACTGTTGGGGTCACTGCACTAAAATAAAATAACATTTAAAAAATCATACATACATTTTGTAAATGAAGGAGAATATTTCCGTGTAGCAGCACTGAAAAACAGTCTGACGAGGGGCTGACCAAGCACCTCACAGTTCCTACTATACATGGATTTTTTTGTGCACGTTCTGTGCAAGACTAAACATCACACAGCTTTCTCTGACCCCTCCTGGCCAGGCAAAGTTCAGAAAATAAATCATTTTTTAGGCATCTTTTTACACCTTCCACATATCAGTTTGTCTAAGAAAGATGTGGAGAAACTGATGCCCAGCAAAAGAAAAAAAGACACTTTTTTTCCAAAGGATATTGTTGAGAAACTTCAGATGAACTAGGAGCAGGTCATTCATGATACAAATCTCAGCAAGTGCAGTGGGGTGAAAGCTGAAGTGGATGTTTACTTTCATACCACTTACATTTGTGATCTGCAGCTAGGAGCTGAGATTCAGCTCCCTGTTTGTTTAACGGGATAGGACAGAATATTTCAGGGTACAGAAACCCATGTTCTGCCAATTCATATACAAAATACTTCCTGGGTTTGATCTGTGAAGAGCAGCTGTTCTTTAAGATGCTGGAGGTACCTTTCCCTTGGACTAATTTGAGCAGTTGTTAAAAAAAGTCGCAAACTAAATACTCAACAATTCAAGTAGGCACTGCAGCTGTTTGGTGAGGAACACTTGAGTTATGGAAATGGGGAAATTGCTACTCTACAAGAAGATGCAAGCTAAATATTTCCTCTGGTGTGGAAAGTGTTGTCACGGCAATGGAGAAAAACAGAGCACCCAAGGAAATGTGTGCCACAGGGAAGGGTAATTATTGCCTGGCAGACCTTATTCATTTCCCTGCTTGGATATTTGGCACGGACTCTTGGAGGCAATTACACATGACCAGGTCTCACCTTTTAAAAACACTCTGTATAATAAGAGAGAGAGAGAATGTGCCTACGAATATCAAAATGTTTTACTTCAATGTATATTCAGCCCTTTGATCATTTTTCTCTCCCTTAGTCATCATTTTTGTGGCTGAACGCTTTAATTTGCCACCAAAGGCAGTTCAGTTTCTCATCCACACCAGGTAGCCTCTGCTCCCTTGTCAGCTTTAAAACTACCCCGTGTTTTTGAGACCATTTATTTAAAAATAGCATTTAAAATCAAGGCGCTCGCATTACATATAACCCCTGAAACAGCTCTGTAGTACTCCATAAATTACAACCTCTGCTACAGACCATTTAATGCAAGTAAGACGGAAAAAAAATAGCATGCAGATGATGATGAAAGGCAAAAGCATTTTTCAGAACTCAAGGTCTACACCGTAAGAGTAAAAAATTTCCTGTCTCTGTTGGGGGTGACCTTGCAGAAACTAGCTTCCATGTGTATCTCAAAACATCAGGACTAAATTAGGGCTTTGTAAAGTGAATGCAGTCTGAACAAGACTGTGCAAATTCCCCTGAGGGGTCAGCGTGCCTAGGAAGTAACTTGTTTAGCCTAGTGTAGATGCGGAGAAAATTACTGAGACGTTTTCAAGTGTGGTGAGCTGCATATGTTGATTCCTTTCTGTGTTTAGAAGAAAGGGGATCTCAGAAGAGCTTGCAGGTAAATGGCTTTTGGAGAGATGGCTGCTAGGTGGTAAGCTAAATACTTGGTAGACAGCTTCAAAAAAAAAAAAAAAAAAAGCAGATGTTGTGGCAAAAGGCAATTTGTTGAAACCAAATCGTTTTGCTTGAATGAATGTTTCAGCAAATTTTTGAGCTACACTAACAAGCGCCCCAGGCAGCTCCCTGACGGTCTGCCAGGAGCACCGGGAGGTGGCCGGCACGTGATGGAGCCATCGCTGGGGAAGCCCCGTGTCCTGAGGGGGCATCAATCCCCACCTCAGAGCCCACCTCTGGGCCAGCTCCTGGGCTTGGACACTGGAGACCTCGGGAGACAGCGAGGAGCTGCAGACAGCAAGTCCCAGAGTTCCTGGATAAGTTACTGAAAAAATAAATAAATAAACAAATAAATAATTCTGAAGTGGTGTGATGATTTGACTTTTTTTTGTTGTAAATAACATTGTTCCTTTTCTGGGAAGTTTTCAATATTCTCTCTTGCTTTTTTATTTTTTTATTAAGTGTTCTAGATCTATTAGGCTGGAAGAAAAAGAAGCCCAAGCTTGTCTTGGTGTTCTAGGTTAATGGGTTGTGTTTCTAATCTAGGATCTCTTATTTCATGCAGCCTCAGCAAATTGGGGCTTTATGATCTCCACCCACATTATCTTTCAATGAATAAATGACAAAATTAAACTTCGTATAGGTTTTCAACACTGAAAAGAGGGAAAGAGTACTTGTTTTGGAGACAACCAGTGCCAATTTGGACTACGTACTAGAAAGAAATATTTCAGTGAGGGTGGTCAAACGCTGGAACAGGGCTCAGGGAAGCTGTGGGATTGCCACCCTTGGAGGGATTCAAAACTCGACCATCCGAGGCCCTGAGTAACGTGGTCTGACTTCCAGCTGGATCGCACTTTAAAGTTCTCCTTGCTTTGAGCATAGACCTCCAGAAATCCCTTCCTACCAAATCATTCGGTGATTCTACGATGTTTTCTAACACACTGCTAACAACAGAGCTGTGTAAAATGTTGGATGATACCTACAAGTACAAAAAAATTATTGTAGCCAGAGCTACAGCATGGTCAACTGTAGGGTGGCCTACGGCATCCATGCAGTCCAAATGCAAAGACTGACAGCTCTGAAAGAAAAGGAATATTTATACTCTGCTATACGAGGGAATTAGCTAAACAGAGCATATCTACCCAAAATGCAACTCAGAACACAGGTGCTAATATCCCTTATTTTTCCTGGCATATTTTAGGAAGACCATGATTACTATTAGAAGTAAGAACCTCAACCTGAGTGGCCTTCTGGGGAGAGCAAATCAACTCACTCCTCTGCGCTAAGTTGGGATATCGGTCCAGCACCGGCACAAAAAGAAATGTATTCTGCATCGTGGAGCTGGCCATCAAAAACGTTAAAATAAATAATAAAAACAAACGGACAAACAAAAAAACCCACACTGATTTGTCAATCTCAAAACCATCTGAAATGTGTTTTTAAAAAATGAGCTTTAAGAACCAATATTTGTGGTTCTTTTTGTGTCTTCTACTTTCTGAACCTTCAGACCACACCAAGGTTATTTAGTTCATATTTTACGCTTTCCTCCACTGCCTTGAGGATTAAAAATCAACTTTGAAAATAAAACCTCCAAGTCTAACTAAATCACTTGACTCTAGAGGCAGAAGGTCTAGGACAGAAAAGTACACATTCCAAGAAAAACATTGCAATACCGAAAGTTGATGGAGCTGTGATTTAACACTGTTTAACCGAGAAGATCTAACAGGACCATATGCTGAAGCACTCAACAGCTTTAAAAGGGAAGTCAAAGTCCAAGTGACTTTTCTCATGCTGTGATCAAATTTAAATAAAACGAAGCTATTTTGATTTTGAGCGATACACCAGTGAGACCTTATTTGGAATATTCCCTGCTGTGAGAGGAAGACAGCCAAGAAATGACGGCGGCGCAGCTTTGGAGATGTGTGCTCCGAGGGACGACCAGCCCCACTTGAGCTCCTCACCGAGCGCCTGAGAAGGACATGAAGGCTCCTGGAGGAACGAGCTATCCAGGCAAGAGGCATACCTGGAATAAGAGGGTGGCGAAGGCAGAGCCAGGAAGGCAAGGTAAGAGAAAGAGCGCCGAAATGAAATGCCAGAGCTTCCGATTCTTCCACAAAAAGGTAGGAAAGCGCTAATCCAAAACGATTTTTGATCCATTTGAGAAACAGTCTTGCTAATTTGACGCAAGTGATCAGCTCCATTCATCTGAGCAGCCTTTTTCCACTTCTGACACATGTAGCCTGGGTTCTATCTACATCAGTTATCTAATAAACATTACTAATATACACAATTTGATGTGATGTTTCTATACTGATCAAATAGAGCTGATCAAATCTGAACTTTCTCACTGAGCCTTGGGTGTTTGCCCCGGCCCCTTGTCTTTAACAGCTGACTTGACAGAGGGGTGGATGGTGGCAAGTCTTAGGGAAACGGGACTACAGGAAAACCCTGGCATTGCAAGAAGAGCAGTCCAACGCCCAAGAAGGGAAGAGAAGCATGTGAGTGCCTCCAGTCAGGGGTTTCAGTGTTTGTAAAGGTTTGGTCTCTAGTGGAGGAACCACAGTCACCAGTGACCTTAGTGAGATCTCCACCAATTTCCAACTATTTCAGCAGGAGCTCGACATTTTGCTTTTTTTTTTTTTTTACGCTACTTTTATTGATTAACCTGAATTGCACTGGGCAATTTTAAGTCAGTGGCTTGCCCCCTCTGTTGCTGCTTTGTTTGGCCAGTAATGAGATGTACAGACAAATGATTATCCATGGATCTGGCTGGCTTCTGACATCAGTCGCTGAGACAGGAGTTCACCTCTCCGTTAAATGCACTTCTGAATTCTCTAATACTAAATCCTCCCTCTGACCTTTGTGGAAGATGTGACTTGCTGTAATATTTGAGCAATTTCAGATGTAGGCAGCTCCAGTATATGCTTTAAATTAGAATTTTCCTTTTGTGTTAAAGCCCTGTAAGTTTAAAATTGTCTCTGAACATGGGCAGCTACAGAGCAAGTGCGGGTTGTCAAAGCTTAAACTTTTTGCAGAGATTAGGGGAGAGAAACCCATAGACAGTTGAGACGTAGTAGGAACACTGAAGCAACATATTGCTGAATCACTAAATCTGTATTTCTCAATGTACCAAGGACTATTTGGGAGACAACAAACATATTTTTTACACGCAAAGAAAAATGTTAGCTAACACTGTTTATAATGTTGCTTACCTGCTAGATATCCACGTAAGAGCTGTCAATGGGAGAGAGTACTGACAACAAGCTAATGAGCTCCCGCTGCTCGATAAATGTCTCAGCTTTCCTTCAGCGTTTCTTTGTGCAGTGGGAGACAGTGATCCTAGACAATGTTCTCCTGCAATTATTTTATTCTGTTTCTACCCATAATTTTGGCACAGAATACAAAAAAGGAAGGCACAGCAGCTCCTGCGATGACTGATACAAGTAAACAATAGTTGCTCAATGCATAATTACTAAATTCTTTTCTTTCAAAGTGGGGAGTAAAAGTAATCAGAGAACTGTCCTTCCAGGAAAGTAATCTGGTTTGAATATGATTTATTTTTCTCTTTCTCTGACTTATTTGTCTCTTGTTGTGTCTGTAAATAAGGCGTAGCAGCCACGAGGTATCCTGCTGAATGGCTTTCTGTGAGATTAGCAGTAGGAAAAAGATTGCAAGCTACTTTTTATCCAGCTGTTGAAGCTGCCTATTTGTGATGAGAAATGCCAGGAGAAGTTAAAGATTTTTGCAGAACACCTCTCTAAAATAAGGCGATGGTATTAAAGTAATCGGAATTTACGGCCCAGGCTTGGCCTGAATTAAAAATAAAAATCTATTCTCTTCCAAAACTCAGGGCTGCCCAGAAAATCATCCTGTCCGCATTTTAATTCCAGATGTGCATTCCTTATCTTCGCCGGTTGTCATCCTCACAAATCCTTCGCTGACAGCATTACTCTACCCCTGGTGGTACCGATATTCTCTCACGGTGGTGCTGAACCGGTCGCGTGGCAGCACCCTGCCGCTCTGTCAGCTGCCCCCCCTGAAGCCTCTTACCTGTGTAGTTTCCTAGTGGATTTTTGAACATGTGCTTAATCCGACATTTGCTTATTAAAATAAGAAAAAAAAAAAAAAGAAAGAAAAGCTTCAATGAGTAGCTAAGGGAAAGGCTTTTGAATTGCAGAAGGAACATATTCAGACCCCGTAACAAGCCTGGCAGTGGATTACGTCAACCTGAAGATGGATTTTGCTCCCTCTGTCTCATCAAATAATCTGATTAGCTGGCAGTGATTATGCCTGGCATGATGTACGGCATTCTGTGAGCCGCGTCTGGTCTCTGTTGCCTGTTGCGTTCCTGCGTAGCCTTCTTTCACAATAAATCCCCTTTTCATTTTCACCAAACGCTAATGGCTGCTAATGTTGGCTCTGGCTGGGGACATATTAATGCTACTCGGCGATACTGCCTTGCGACACGGAGACGGCGGTGTGTTCACCTAGAGCAGAGAAATGCACGGGTTCTTGCATCTGAACTTCCCAGCCAAACCTAAGGCCACTGATTTTAGCACCTATGATGTCTGGAGAGGGGTGATGCCTGCCAGTCGGGCTCACAAAACCTAATACTCCGAGAAGGGAGCTGCCTAAACCAGGCATCACCGCCAGAGGTTGAACAACGGGGTATTTTTTATCTAGACCCAGTTAGCAGTGTCAGAGGAGTTAGCGTTACGCCTGCCCCACAGTCCTGTCAATGCTTTTCTTCTCCTGGCAGGAGCATTTTGTGGCGTTCTGGGCGTTTGGTAGTGGTTAAATGTATGTATCGTGGTTGGGGATAAGAGAGATGCTGGCCGTTGCACAAAGAAATCCAGCCTCTCTGGGCCTGACATTTCTAGGCGGCAACTAGTTTGTGGATTTTAATCCATTTTTTCTCATGGATTTTTGTCTGAAGTCTTCACAAATGTCTTGCATTCCCCTAAAGGGACTCCGGCTGCTGTTTCCTTTTATAGCTGCATTGTTACTTGTCATTGTCTTCCCTGATGACTTTCTTTAAGAGCACATTCAAAGAGCTCTCTTTTTTTTTTTTTTAATTGTCTTTTTCTTTTCTCTTTGTTTTTAATACTCTGCTCCGCATTTTCCTTAATTCTCTCCCTCTTTTTCTCCTCTTCCCTTTGTCCCCCTCCACTGCACCCTGGTGCCGTGCCCTCCCTGCTGATGCGGGCTCAGAGCAGCTGCAGCAGCCACGCCGTGCCCACCAGCAGGGCCGGGCAGACACTCCAGGACCGTGCTGAGTGAACGCGGTTTTCCACCTTCTTTTCTGCGTGTTGCTTTCTGTTGGCCACGCAGCTTGGACTCCTTTACCTGCTGAATGTCTGCCCAAACTGAGGAAAGTTTCTAAGACGCCCTGACCAGGTGGCTCAAATCCCTCAGCAGGAAAGCTCTGGCACGACAGATTTACTCCATCACCCCCTTCCTCCACTCCGTGCAGAACCACAGGGAAATCAAGAAAAAATGGTGCATGCTGTAGCTGTCAGTGCAAGTGCTCCCCACTTCTAACCTCTTTTTCTTGCTGCTACTGAACCACGTCAGAGCGATTGAGGAGCTAACAACTCAGCACACACTTCTGTCATATTTCTGCAGAGTTGCCCCAGCTATGTATATATGTAAAGCCATAATCGTTTATTTTCTACCTTTCCAATATATTTAATAAGAACTCCCTCTCTCCTACCTGTTGGGCACATGCTGCCTGGGGAGGTGAGAGGTCCCTGCTGCTGGCCCCACAGACCCCCGTGGTGCTACCCCGTGGGTAGAACAAGCAAAGCCAGCTCCTACGGGATGCTCTCACAAGGGCACACCAGGGGTAGTGTGAGGGCACCAACTTTCCCATCACGCCTGGGAGCGTGTGGGAATGCCGGAGAAGGATCCTGCCTTCCTTCCCCTGGCCACAGGTCAGCTGCAAATACCCGCAGCTCATTTTCGGGTCTGAGAGTGGCAGCCTGTAACAGCACCCAACAGCTGTAGCAAGAACGGTCAGGACATCATGTCTTCTCTGATCTTTTCCTCCTGCGTGTAGGGGATGCGGTGATCTAGCAGCAGCTGAATATTTTTGTGTTTCAAACTGAAATGAGAAAAAGAGCCGCAAGTGTGAGATTTACTGGGTGTGAAGGCTGGGGCTGACTCAGAGAGAGGGTGGAAAAATGGTAACAAATCGGTCAACCACTTAAAATATCCTGCTTTCAGTAGCTTCAAAAACTGTGCTTCTTTTTGATTTTTCTGCATTTCTGTTCCTTACCCTTTAGCTAAGCGTTTCAGATCAGTTGCAAGTCTTCCTTGATCATAAAGAGCCTGAAAGCACTGAACAGGGCAACGGCAAGAGGAGGATTTGAGGAGCTGGTGTGAGTAGGGAGTTCTGCATACTCACAGTTCAGCGAGTGAGAAACAACCATCTGGTGAGCATGTGCATCCCTGCTCCCAGATACGCCGAGGATGAATTGCCTAATGGAGCCAGTGCTCTGCCTGAGAGCGAGGAGTTACCAGGGGAAAGAGAATTGCATAAGAGAGAGATCCATATTTACCCATCACTAACTGGATGTAATCTTTATACTCAGACCGAGAAAATTCTGCTACAGCACAAAAAGAACCCATGCCAGCGGAAAATAATTCGGCATTTGTCTTTTTGGTTACCTGAAGCATATTTTTTCTTAACCAAATCCCCCAGCTATTGTATGCAACATCTAGAAAAATGCTACTGTGAAATGTTTCAGTGCTTCGTTTCTAATTATAGCTTTTGGTATCATTTGCTCGGTTATGAGCAGGGTGAATCAGAACAGAAACGTCAGGGAGAGCTGAGGGAAGGAACCTTGCTAACAGTGAGCATCAGGACAAAAGAAACAGGGTGTCTTGGAAGGCAGTGTGGTGCAGAGTGCTCATGTTTAATAGGAGGTAAAGACGATTTGCAATCCTCGGTTATTCTGAAAAATCCTAAATCTATAAATTCTTTGCAGGAAAGGAAGGGAACTTCCAAGCCATCTGCCTAGCTGGCTGCCGGCAAGGCTCACACCTCAGAGGCACAAAGCGTTCCTGCTTCAGGGGGGCTGGCTGCTGCACCAGTGCTGCTGGTGCAGCTCCAGGCTGACGGGGACGAGGAACCAGGTGGGTTTCTTACCCGGGTTCGTTGATACTCCTGCACAGTTCTCTATTACTCGTGTATGCTGTTTGCATTTCATCAAAGCCGTGCGGTCTGAAAAGAAAATCTGCTATCAATTCTCTTCTGAGTGGTTCCAGAGCCAAGAAGCAGCTCTTTCTTGTTCCGGAGGAGCTGGAAGGAGGGAAAGGAATTTGGAGAGCTGAGGAAGGTGGGGAGAAAGCAGCAGGCATCAGAGCAACATGGATTAAGGATATTTGAATAGTGGGGGGAAAAAAAGCAAACCCTGGTAGAAATACATATGTAAGTTATGTTTTTCCTTGTGAATGAAGGCATATAGCTTTGCTATGGGTTTATTCTGAGCTAGAGGGCAGCTCCATTTCTTATGCAGCCGGTTAATGAAGGCGCATAATCTCCAAGGTATGAGTGGATTCAACTCTGCAAAGCTCCCAAAATAACATATTAAAACAAACAAACAAACAAACACACAAACAAACAAATACCTCCCAAAAGCTCCCAAAATTAAGCTGTCAAACCGATATGAATGTTCCAAACTCACTACTAGAGAGTTAAAATCTGTCCTTAAATTGGTGGAATAAGATTAAAATTTGGGGTGGAATATAGGAAATTTGTACTCACTTACAATTTCTGCTACCCCTCACAAATATAGAATTGTCTTTCTGACATTTAAAAAAGAAAAAGGTGGTCAGATACCAAAACTATTGAGCACCGAGTTATCAAGTCATGTAGATTTTGATTTTTCTCAAAATTAGAAGTCTGGAAGGTATAATTGGATAAAACATGCATGTAAATATCAATGTTCTAAACCATTGAGAGGTCATTCCTATTGTATTTTATTGTTCAAGTCTAGAACAAATGGTGAATTCCTGCAAAGTAAACCTGCTGGAACATGCCAGCAATTTTTTGGGATAAAGCCAGAGACCTGGTCTTAGGAATAATACTGCCGACATTAAAAATGTCCTGTGATTTGGAGATACCGCTACGATCCACTTTTGAAATTCACAATTCCGATAACTTTTTCAAATTCAATCCTACCACGTGTGTTTGCTTTCCTATACTACACAGCTACCTATTTCATGACTCGGAGTGTCTCAGCTCTGCAGAATAACTACGCAGATACAAAAATCATTTGAATTCTCTCGAATTCTTGGATATCTTTCAGTTGACCATAATTTTTTCTTACCCACGCAACAGAAGTTTTTGAAGTGATATAAGCCTAGGTTTATGGGAGGTCTTTTCTGTGCTGAAAAAATATATTACATGCTCCTAACGTGCTGCAATGCACTGTGTTTTGTTTAAAGTTTCTTTTCATGATCATCCAATGCTTTCCCGACAGGCTAATGAAATATTCTGGAAGAATTTGAACTGACACATTCTCCAAAACTATTTATTCTTTCTATTTTCTTATCTGTTTACAGTCTGATCTATAACCATAATTTCTGCAAATTTCCCATTGTTGTCCTTCCGTAGCAGCTTTGACAATTTACCCCACTATTTGTTTTTGCCTTAGATGACTGCTTTTCCATCATCTTGCCTAGATGCCAAGAGCAAGGGATACATTTTCTGAATTATTTTTAAGCACAGAGATGGCATGATTTCTTAAGTACTTCTTTTACATGACTTATCCAAGCTCATCTGGATCTTCTATGTGGGTGTGTGAAAGAAAATAAGTTGTCCCAATCCTTTCTGTCGCTAAATATATGTAATTGTTGGTATGTTTCCCAAAATGCAGACCAGGGCCCAACTTGTTCAGTGGAGACAGAAAGAGATTTTAGTAAATAATAAATCTGGGAGAGATGAATCATGTTATCCCCACCCCACACCCCCCGACAGTTTTGTGATGCGTATAGGGAACTGATTTAATTGTAAATGGAGACAAATTTCTATTTCTGTCTCCATAAATAATTACATTTTACTCATCCTGACTCCAGCTGTAGATGTTTGTCTGCTGGACATTTTCTCTAGCATGAGGCATCACCGGTCTGCTTGAATACACTGTGTGCTTTTCCTTTACACTGCCTTTTTTTTTTTTTCCCCCTTTACTTTTGTTGAACAAAAAGGAATGGATCTGGCTGGTCAGAAGGGATGAGTTTCCCATTGCAACCCTGAGCCTGAGGGATTAGCAATTAGCTAGGTAACGGGGTCCTTTCCATTGCCTTGGCTGGGAATAGGACATTGCATGCAACCGTGGAAATAGAAGTGGTAAATGTACGTGGAAGACTGAAATATACAGTAGGAACTGTGGTGGAAAAGCAGTTAGGTATCAAGTGATGCAAGACCCATGAGGGAAGAGCTGAGATGTGGGCAAGTAAGGTGTTTTTTTTTCCTGTCCGAGAGATTACAGTAGCAACTTGAGGAAGACTCAGACTTCCGAGTGGTGAGCAGAAAGTGAGAGTACGATGCATGGGCAGCCTGAGGCCCAACTCCAAGGGCTGACAAAGCAGCCGTGGGTCATGGCTTTCTTCCTTTCTTCCAATACCTTTCTTCCACAGAAGAGAGGAGTTGCACTGGCCAAAGTTAACATTACGACCACCAGCTCCTTGCACCCGCTGTGTGGCCATTGACGCCATTTTGTGGCAGTTGGTTTCCTAAAAAGTCAACCGAAGAAACGCTTTCTGCCCAAAACGTTTTGCTGTGGAAGAAGGGAAGGAGAAGGAACGGCCTCAAGTTGTGCCAGGGGAGGTTCGGGTTGGAAACGAGGAGACATTTCTCCTCAGAAAGAGCAGTCAGGCGTTGGGACGCGTTGCCCAGGGAGGTGGTGGCGTCACCGTCCCTGGGGGTGTTCAAGGAGAGGTTGGACGTGGTGCTTGGGGACATGGCTCAGTGGTGACATTGGTGGTAGGGGGTGGTTGGACCAGGTGATCTTGGGGGGCTTTTTTAACAACGGGGACGTTGCGGCCACGTCCGACGGCATCCCCCCCAGCTTCACCTCAGGGCCGCGGGCGCCATGAGGGAGATGCGGGGGGGCGGGGGCGGGGCTCGGGGGCTCGGCATCCCCGCACCCCGCCCCGGAGGCGGCCCCAGCGGCGGGGATGACATCACCCGCTCTCCCCAAAGAGCCGCGCGCTGATTGGCGAAGGGGCCAGGCCGCGCGCTGGGCCAATAGACGCGGGGCAGGCGGGCAGGCCGGGCTGACGTGCGGGCCGCAGGGGGGTTTATTTTGCTCCGGGCCGCCGCCATTAGAGGAGGCCGGCGGGGGCTGCCCCCCCCCTCCCCCCTTTTACAACTTCCCCCCCCCTCCGTCACCGAGTGGCACCGCCCGCGGCCGCGGCCGCCCGCCGCGCTGGGAGAAACCATGGCGTGAGCGGGGGGGGGGGACGCCGCGCCAGCGGGCCGGGGGGGAGCGGCGCGGGCGGCGGGGCCAGGCGAGGCGACGTGAGGTGAGGGGCGGTGAGGGGAGGGGAGGTGAGGGGGCTGCTGCCGGGCCGGCCTCGCTGAGCCCCCCCCGGGGCTCGGGAAGGGGGCCCCGGGGCCGTGCAGCGGCAGGCCGGGGCTGCTTCCTTCCCCCGGGGGAGGCTTTCTGCTGTTTTATTTTATTTTATTGCTGTTTTTTGGGGGATTTTTGGGGGGTGGGGGGCGGCGGCAGCCCTGTGGCGGCGGCAGACCCGGCGGTGGGGTCGGCAGCACCGCGACCTGCGCGAATTACCTCAGAATAGATTTTTTTTTTATTTTATTTATTTATTTTTTTTCCCGTGAGCCCAAGCTGTTTTTCCCTTCTTTTTAAAGAAAGTTCAGTTAGCGAGAGGAGGGAGCCCGGGTGACCCGCGCCGCACGACCCCGCCGTCACGATCGCAGCCTGCGGCAGGACCCAGCCCGCTGAGGTGAGCCCCGGAGGGGGGGAGCCGAGGGGGGGCACCCGGTGCTTCCAGGCGTCTCAATGGGGAAAAGTTCCCGTGGAATGCCCGGGGACGGCCCCCGGGAGCAGACGGGGCTGTGTCGGGCTCTGTGCGCCGCTCGGGCAGCCGCTGGGTGCCTGCTGGTTGTGCTGGTGAGGCTGTGTGGGAGCGTAACGCCTCGGCGTGCGGCGCGGACAGGTGAAGGGTCCGCTCTGCGCTGCCTTGGTCTCCTGTCCAGCCAGCGCTCGCTGTCTTTAAAGCGCGTGTTGTTACGAGCGGAACGCCGTAACGGGAGTTCAGGAGGGGTCTGTCTCACTTGATTCTGCTCTTCGTTCTGCTCATCTAGTGTTTGTTTGTCCTTGGTGACTGCGGAATAGATTCGCGAAGCCAATTTTTGTTTCCCAAAGTGGTTAGCTAGGGAGGGGACAACATGTAAGCAGCAGGAAGCGTTCAGGCAGTCTCTTACTCGGCGCCCTCCTAAGCCCAACCTGAACTGATGTCTTAGCATGCATCCCTATGTAAAAATCACCTCTGACTTAAGTCTGTCAGAGCTTTGAAACTTACCAATGCTTCTGGATGCATTGTGCTCTGTAGGATTTGGGAACCTCTAACTCTGTGGTGTATTTGTCTTGAAGAAAAAAGAAGTTGTTACCTTTATTTTTTTTTTACGCTGCTTAAATAAAGGCAGGCGGATGGAGGTGACTGATGAGGCTGTAATCTGTTATTGTAGAGTTGTATCCATTAACATTTTCTCAGAAGTATAATTGAAAATATTAATTTAATTGGAATGCTGAGTGGCATAGAAGCGTCAATGGGATTCATCGTAGAGGCATGACTTAAATTGGAGACTAGTTAAAATTGGCCAAGGCATTTCCAGTTTTATTTAGACTCGTGTGTGGCCATGTTAATATTATGTAATTCAATGTGTAAATTCCTTGAGGGTGGGAAATACCATCTATCTTTGGTGTTCTTTGCAAGATAGATCCACAAATAAGTCAGAAATGGAAGTGGAAAATACTTTGCTGATTGTATGGGAAGCTATTTTTAATATATTTGGTCAAATAATCAAACGTATGTTCAGACACCCCGGTGTACTGGCTCCTTCACGTGGTAGTGACGTGGGCGCTAAGGTTTCTCTGTGGTATCAGGGATGAGATAATGTGGAACTTCAGATCAGCGCATCCTTCATCACGACGTACCGTCTCTTGTGAAGATTGGGTTATTTTGAGCTGGTCAACACTTATGTCAACAAGTAATCCTCATTTTGACCGTAAGAATTATAATTCCAGCCTCCTGTTACTAAAATGGAACTAAACTTTAGTTTGGCAGCTGGAAATGGCTGGCTGGACCATAACAGAGTTCTTAATTTATTTTTTTTTAAAGTAGTACTACAGATGAAGAGGGGAATGAGGAAAAGTTGGAAAGAGATTTAGTTTTTTTTAAACACAGCTCATGAAGAGCTTACTACTTCCATTGTCAAATGGCATAGCCTGGTAAAATCAGTCAAGTAACAGGCAATTATAACTCTGCGATGTCAGTTGAATGGAATTTGCTATACCTTAAAAAGAAAATGTCTGAGATCTTAATCAGAAGATAGAAGTTGTTTGTATTTCAGGTATTTTCCTGGTGCTTATGCTTTTTCATAGCACTCCTTGTGTAGCTGGCACTGCTTTAAATTGCAGAGAATTGGATTGATTTTTGTGACTGTGAGACGTATCAACTTGGGGGATTTTTATTTGTTTTTGGATCATCAGTTGCTGAAGCACAGGCTCTCGTACATATGTGGTTGGTTCTTCTGGAACTTTGTTGAAACACAAGGCTAATAACAGGGCTCATCCCTTTGGTGTCTAACAGCAAATACTTTAGAGCAACAATTAGTGTGTAATAATTTGAATTATTTCCTTTTTCCTTCTTCTGTGGCACAGGCAGGTTTTCAGAAGCTCTGTAGTCAAACTGCAGTTGTATCTACCTGCCACTTCTCGAAAAAGAACTTTTTTTTCCTGTGCTGCTGTCCCATTTATACAAAAAAAACTTGTTTTGGTGAAGACCAGAGGGGAATAGGCCTGGATGGAGTGGAGTAGGGGATGAGTGAAGTTTGGAGAAGCCTCTTCAAGAGGGGGGTTGACCTTGGCTCAAGAAGGTGGAAGCAATTGTAGGTTTTATTTCTTTATTTTTAATCAAAGAACATGGGAAGTGTAATGCACTGGGAAGAACGGGGGAGTTCCTGGTGTGTGCAGAGCATCTTGTCTACAGAACAGACAAGTTTCTAGTTCTTTGCTTCTTCTGCTAGACAGCAGGCATAAATAAGTTGGCGTTGTTTCCTTTGGTTATTTGAGTGTATCCTGACGTATCTGTCCTGCTTCTTCTTAGAACAAGGATAACAAAAGCTGGTACTTTTAAGACAAATGCTGGAGAACGCACAGAATTTACATCCGTCTTCAAGTCTTAGCTCAGAATTGAGCCAAAAACCCTTAGAAGAAATGAAGGCTGGGTACAGACTGGATACCAGGTGTGAAACCCCCGTGCAGGGGGCTGCAGGGCTGGGCCTGTGCCTGCCGTTAGTGTGAAGAGCGCTTCTTCCCGAAACCGGCACTTGTGAGCGAAGAGGCTGGAACTCCCCCTGCAACGCTACGAGCCAGTGTGCAGTGACATTTATGTGGGTTGTGCTTGCCGTCGTTTTGTCAGCGAATACTAAGGTTAGAAATCCCGTCTCTTGGTTCTTTGACTCGATTTAGCATCTATTCTTGAGTAGCTTTCAGTGAAACAGAAAGGTCTGAGTTACTGGGGAGCTTAGAGTTTTTGAGAAGCCTTTAAGTTTTGTTGGTGCTTCGCCAGCTTCTTTTCAAGATCTGGAACGTGAAAATTGTCACAGCCATGGTTTACATGACTCTGGAAAGAAAAATAAACTTGAGTGCTCTGTTTTGTTTTCAGTAGCTTAGAACTACTACCATGTAGTAGTCATTTAATGGCTTTGTGAAGTCACACCTACTTTTTTAGGTCCATTCATTTGAAAACCGTGATGCTTTTGGCCATGGTCAGTTGGGCATCTAGGGAGAAAAATGACTCACAGGTCTGATAAGTGCAGATAATTCTGAAAAAAAAAATAAATAAATTGGTGAAGGTGACTGTGGGTTTACGAGAGAATCTCTTGTGGTTAGAAGGACCGTAAGCGCGTTAGTGGTGACTTTTACTTCTTCCAGACTGCTGGGCTTTGGGCTTGAAAGTGTTTTTCATCTCCATTCTCCCTGTTATCCAAGGGGGGGTGAGCATCTGCGCAGGGAGCTGTGGCATCCCTTGCCTGCTGCTGCCTGGGCGCTCCCCTGGAGCAGCTTCCACCTGCAGGTCTGTGTCTTGCGTGGTGCCATGAGCTGGGGAGTATCGAGGGGCTCATTGTTGTGCCAGGCCTCCAGTTTTTATTTCAGACTGGTGGGGGAATCAAGGTTGGTTTTATAGGTGTCTCAGCAATGTCTGGCTGTCCTTTAGGTCTCTGCTGTCAGATGGGCCTGGGGGCTTTGGTTTTGGCTGCAGAGGCTTCCCCTTACCCTGTGCTCATCAAGAAGCGAACTTGTATCATGCTGAAGCACTGGGAAGGCCCGCTGGGCTGTTTACCTATTTTTGACCTCTGCAGCTTGGCAGGGATAAAAATAATTGTCACCTCGTGGGCTGTGAAGGATTTACTTCAGGAAGGTTGCTCAGTATTATCTCCGGCAGTGAGTTACTCCCACCCTTGCCCCCCACTCCCCGAAAGCAGGGGGCTTATTGCTTTGGGGCTGTGGCTCTGAAATTGTGCAGCAGCTGAGTATCTTGCTTGATTCGTTGGGTATGTGTTGTGAGCAAAATAAGGATTGCTAATGTTTATTTAAAAAGAAAAAAAGCAGATACTACTTGTACAGAAGGTCAAATGTTGTTATTGAAGTCCTTATGCGTGCTGTGATGTTAGAGCTCTTTTTGGTGTGTTTCTCTGACACCTTGCTGTCTAGCCAATATCTGAAGAAGAGCCGGATAGAACAGCGAGCATGGCTTGTATGTTTTTTTTTTGTGCTAGAACTTGAAGTCATAAAAACTAGCCCAGTTGCAAATGTGTGTACCAAAGACAGTCCCGAACTGTATGTGAAAGTGGCTTGCCATTAATTAGGAGGAAACTACACAATGGCTGATGTTGAGAGTGCGTTTCCTTCTTTCATTTGGAGGCAGATGGTTTTTCTCCGCCAAATGGTGAATGTCTGCATCTAGCCGTGATCTAATTTATGGTCAACCACGATTAGGGAGGTCCAGAGGATAATTACTAGAACTGAATGTCAGATGCACAAATTTTAATAGAATATTCCTCGGTTGCTGGCCAGGTTTAAGTGTCTTTAAGTTTTGATGTCTGACTCGCAACGTGTTTTTGTTCAGAGCGTGACATCTGGTTTTCCTCATCTTGTGCAGGGGTGGCTGAGATCTAAACAAAAAAATGAGCCTCATGTTTTAGGCATATAGTCTAAACACAGATAAACCATCTCTCGTATTTGACCCTGCTTTTTAGAAAGAAGCCTCTCGTTCAGCTTGTGTACTTTGTCTGATGCAAGCGTTGTAAAGCAACAGTTTTAAAGACTGCATTTTTATTACGGATATCTGTTGTATTTGTACGTCTTGAGTCCGTATTCAGCTGCTGCTGCCTGTTTGTGGTGATCAGATGCTTTAAATGTTGATGGCTGTATTTATGTGAGTTTTCTGTTGGAGCTCATTATTTTGAGTCTGCTTGCTTGGTTTTGATTAGTGTTACGGGGGAGATGCCATGTGTTATGTAACTGTTGAGCTGCTTACTCGTGTTTTACCAAATGGTATTGGTTTCTAAGTAAGAGTTGTATTTAGTCCCTCCTAGTGTGTGGCAACATCTCATTTAAACGGTTGTTAACTGAGATTTTAAAAAAAAAAGAAACCAGAAATGCACACGTGTAACCCCCCAAACCACCACCACCAAAACCAACCAAAGAAAAATGTAACTCTCCTGAAATGTGAGAGCGCTGAGTTGTGAGCCGCTGCTATTGTCTCTTGGAGCTTGTTTTCAGCAGCGAGTGCTTTCTTACTATCTAGTCACAAATTTAATAGAGGGATACGTACTTTGACCCTCTGGAGTTCAGTAACAAATACAATGGGAGCGTTTACTCTGCAAACCCTACAGCAGGGCTAACTGCAGAGCACAAAGTGCTTTGGGGGTAAACTTAAATAAAAAGGCAAGAGGAGTGAGCGCATAGCGTTGTCATGTGTCTGTTAGGGCTGGAATGGCGTTTCTGTGCCTGCGGAAGAGTCTGTGTATAGTTGGGCTTACATTTGAACCTAAAGTTCACTATCCACTTCTGTGTCTCTTAAGATGGGTAACTTCCCAGCTGTTCTCCTTCTTACTGCATTTGCAGAAGGAGGCATCATCGCACGTTAAATTCTCTTGGTTACAGGGAGTCAGGCTTTAAGGCTTATTTGAAATGGCAAGAGTTGGATGGGAAGTGTGAATAGAATGTTGAAAAGATGGAGCAAAGTTGGAATGATTTTTCTGAATATGGTAAATATCTAATAAAGTCGACTTGAGATGTTCTGCAATGAGATGTGAATCCATAACCGAACACTGCTTTCATGTTGATGTAGCTGTAAGCGAAGCCTGTCAGCATTTGCTTGGTGAACAGACTTAAATGTTTTTAGAAGTCACAGCTTCTCAGAATGTCTTTTGGTCAAGAGAGCTGCGTTTCTGTAGTGTTTGTTTGCGTAAGGTCACGTCGTCTGGATTTCAACTGCGTGCTTACAGGAGTAGATGAAAGGGGGTGAGGTTGAGGTCATAGCTCAGGTCTGCAGGTTAGAATATTTGTTGACAGCCTAGCCTATAAAAACCTGAAGAAGAATGAGTTCTAACATACTAAATTGTAAATAGTTATTCACTTATAACCCAAGCATTTTTTTCCCACCACTGATGTACGTTGTATTTGGCATCACTTACATGGCAAGGATTTGGTGGTGTTTAACAGAAGTGAGGTTTGTGCCCATTTTGACTCGCTGATGCCTCTGAAGACAGCAGTGTTCCTCCTCCTCCGGGAGCGACCGAATAGCTCCAGCACTGGGGGAGCCAGGGCTGTCCCTGTGTGCTCCCAAAGCAGTGCCGTGCTTCACGTCCGCGGTTGGCTTTGTGCTGGGGAGAGCCCAGGCCCTGCTGCCTGTTCCGTGGATGGCCAGCGCGTGTTCTCAGCAAGGTGCCTAGCCGGTCTGCCAAAAAACCCACCTCAGGGCAGAAAGCTTTCACTGCTCTCTTCCCAACGTGATGCAAGACTTCTTTTTTGTCCTTTGAGCTGATCTGTTTGGGACAACGTCCTTTCTTTTTTAAAGAGCTGCCCTAACAACCAGAACAAACTGTGCTTACTTGTTGAAGTCCTTGTTCAGAGCGTATCCAGCCTGATACAGAAAATGCTTCTGCATTTGTGACTTTGCAGTAATTCTTTTGTTCTTTGGTATAATATATAGTCATTGCCTTGATTGCTGAGCTTCCAGGTTCAATACCGATCTCATTTGGTTATCCCATTGACAAGGTCATTTTAAAAAAAAATATCTAATTTACAGGGACTACAATGGCACCTATTGTTTGTTCCGTTAAACTATAGAAGCTTAGTTAGGTTCAAAGGTTTTTTCTTTCTAATATAATGATCTGTTGAGCTTCAAGCTGAATGCTTGGGAAAACCGTCGTGCAAGAATAGCAAATAGTTGAAGGTGGTAGGGAAAAAAACAGGGCAGAAGTGTAAGTAGTGAGGTAAGAAAAGGAAGCGTCAATAAAATTCCACCTTAAAAATCAGCCAAGGCAAATTGCATGTGAACAATGGTTGTTGGTACTTTGAAATAACAATAAATTTCAAATTGGTTGTGTTCTTTCTGAAGTGTATGGACAGTGTGGTATTTCACAAGGCTTCTTGGACCCAGATAACAAAAGTCAACCTTTAAATAGAAAGCTAGGTAGAATGTCTTGTATGCAAGAAATAGTCAAGAAGCTTTTTAGTGATTTTTAGAAGTTTGAAAAAGAAACAAATTTCCTTCTTGATTGAAGCTTATTATGTACAGCTGTGTTTAATCCTCTAGACCTTCCCACTGGCTGCATTGTAAAAAAAAAAAAAAAAAAATTGGCAACTTTTTTTGTTTGAAGAGGCCCTGGTACAGGTTACTGTGGGCTTTGAGAAGATTCCCCTGCTGGAGCGCACAACGGAGCGGCAGTGTTTGTAAATGTCCTTCTGTAAGCAGCCCAGTCAGAACCATTGGGTCCTTTCCTCTTGTGAGCAGCTGGCTCAAAGTCATCGCGTTACCCCTAGGTGTGCTCTGCGGTTGTACACGACAAAGCCAGCCGCAGCTGTCGGAGTTCAGACTAAGACATTTTGTCATAACCATGTGTGATGATGGCCCAGATACTTGGCTTTAGCGTGTTTTCCCTCGACAGCTTTAACTGGAGATCTTATCTGTGTATAAATCAACTTCAGCTTTCTAGGAACTATGGCAATTTTTTTACAGGTAACTGAAAAAGAACTTGAGGCAGTGACGTAAAAGGGGGAGCATTTCCGTAAATGTGTCAGACTATGCGGAGTTAATCATAGGCAATTCCTCTGAAGGCTGTTTGTCCATCCTGTTAGCATGTATTTATGTATAAACTTCACAGCAGCATTATCCAGCTGTTAGTCAACAGCTACAGCTGTCAGAGTGAGGCTCTTTCTCAGCAGACCTGCATTTAAATGCCACGTTTCAGAGCACACGAAGAATACCGTCAGCGAAAGTGCCCTTTGATCTCTTGCTTAGACTTGCAGCCCTGCTTCTCCCCACTCCTTTTTGTGGTTGGATGTGTGGAAGGTGTTACATCTGCACTCGTACGCTGTTAATAGATTCTGCGTTTGATTAGAGGAGTGGTGTGCGTGTGTGTGAGTGTGGTTTTCCAAACAAGTTGCTTCACAGAGTTCTGAAACCAAAATAAACGCAGGTTTCCTTTTAGGAGCATAGCGGCAGCTCTGTTGGGCTGGGGTGCCCTCGGATGTCTCGCTGAAGGCGTGAGGTGCTATCTCCTTTTACCTGTAAGTACAGAGTGAAGCTAGCTGTCTTTGGAAGTCCTCACTCAGGAGCAAAATGAGCTCAGGTGGGAGCACTGATCTGTTGGTACAATTACACAGGGCATCTGCCAGCAGCGGTGGGCTCTGAGCACCCCAGCAAGGAGCCTGCGGTGCAGGCAGGGCTCACGGGGCGGGCCGGCTGGTTGGCAGGGGCTCTGTCGTCCTGTGGCATGGAGTCCTGCCTTGGTCCCTCTTTGAGCCAGAGGAGAATTAACTTCTGGATGCTATGAATAGTTGACTTATGTCATGGAGAATATAGGTCCGTCCTGCCTTAATCTGTTTTTTAAGCCTTGACATTTTTTTCCAGTTCCTGCATGCCAGTTTGTGTTTTCCCATACACCTAAAAACAAGAGCATTCTTGAAACAAAGCAAAATTTTCTGATTATTTTTTTAAAGTGACCTTTTCTGACTGGCCTTATTTAATGAAAAGGTAGTCTGTCACTGCTGATTTTTTTTTTGTCATTTGATTTAATAATAGTTTAATATTGTCCTCTTTAACGTACTGAGTTACTCTGGTAGTCTGTCCAGAGTGTATTTAGCACGCTTTCCACGTACCGATCAATTGGTACTTGCTCGGAGTTCTGCGCGTTTTAATTTCTTGCCTGCTCATGCTTTTTGGACATTGAGGCACGCACCTGTGCCTCTTGGTCACTGCTGCGCTCCTTCTCTGCCAGAGGAGGTGCTGCATGATTCAACTTCTCCTCTGTGCAGAATCCAAAACAACAAGCTTGCTTGAAGACAGAGTGGTGAAGAAGTAATTCTGAGAAAATGTGCCAGCGTTCGAACCGCGCGGTGCCTGCCGGCGGTCAGTAACAGCGGTAAATCCGATGGCTCTGGTGGTCTTGGCATGGGTCTGCCACCGGGGGTCATGCCTAGATGGAAAACCAAAAAACTGCTCTGTGGAAGTGCTGCGTTTTTCTTTTAACTGCTGTAGCGGGTATTGGCAGAGCTGTCAGAGAAATTGCATTGCTCCACTGAATGTTTTTGTCTTCCTACTTCATAATAACCGGAGGCCTTGTGTTTGGAGGTTGTGAGCTCATATCTCAGAAGTTTTGGCTTCTGTAACCCAGTGTATTGTGTTATTTAGTTTCATAAGCAACATCTCCGTATTTATTTAGAGCATTTTTGTGGCCAGCCCCTTGAGTATCAGTCTTTTTCTAGCCTTGATGTCAGCAAGATGCATGGTGTTTTGTCTTCTGTCCTAAATGCGGGTTGGGATTTGTTTGCAAGGGGAACTGCTGGGTTTAAGGCTGTACAAACTAGGGCTCGTGATGTTCCAGTCACAGCTTCATCATGTACTGTACACCAGTCTGACTTGAGATGGAAAGAAAAAACAACATACCAGCTTCAGGTTGTGTAGAAAGTGTTCCCAAACTTGCATTGGGTCTTGAACTACTTGAGCAGCAGCTTTCTGGCCTTCACAGCCCAGGCGAAACAGCTCTTTGCACGTGGGGTGGTGGCAGGTGCACCGGCAGCATGCTGCTTCATACTCGTTTCTGAAAACCACCTTCAACTGTCTTTAGAACTATAAAACGTTACTGTCTCAGAGCTTTGTTGCTTATACAGAGAATAAACTTATTTAAGAAACGTTAAAGTCATTAAAAAGTGTGTTTCACGAGTGGTGGTGGTGGTGGGGAAACCCTTGACCAAACGGAAAAGGTAAATTAAGTATGCTCATGTTTTGGAACTGCTTTGGCAAAGCCTTAGTTTCTTTTCTGGAATAGAGAAACATGCTTTTTTCCCCTACAAGTTTCTGAAAAGTCTTTAAAGAAAATGCCTTCAGTAGCATTGACTTCATGTTCTTGTTACGTGACTTTTACCCCTGTACAGATATGGGGACCCCGGTATGATCTTGTTCTTCCTTTTTCTACTTTTCTCCTCTTAGAGTGGGCATGAACTTTTCTGAGCAAGTCACGGAGGGGAAGCAGTAGGCAGCCGACCTGCCTTCGCAGCACATTCCGTAGCCTAACACAGTTTTATGACGTGTAGGTGGGAGGGGAGTGCTCTGCAGGCTGCTCAAACAAGTAATGGTAGAACCCAAGCTTTCTGGAAAAAGCTTTGTGGGTTCCTGGCTGCTCATCTGCCTTCCCGTGCCATAAATACGGATTGCTGTGGAAAGGCTCGGCCTGTCCTCTCTTCTCTCCTGGCCATGCGATAGCCCCTCGATCGTGCAGCCACCTGATCTGGTGCATACATCAGGGTCGAGCTGCTGGAAAAAACTGCTGCCTGCTGGGATCCATGGAAGGGAGACTGCGAGAATAATAGTTAGGGGGAAAGAGCACAGACATGCCTCTGTGACAGCCTGAGGCTGACAAATCAGGGTGGCCGTTTAACTGTGCCTCGGTGGGTCAGGGTGGTGGCGAAGGCATTGCAGTGAAGAATGGACTCGCTGGTAAAGCATCTCCTAATAGGAGAAAAGGTATAAACTGGGGCTTAGTCTGTCCAGATTTGGATTTGATCCTGTTGCATAACTGAAGGTTTTGTGGTACTAGATTCTGGGCGTTTTTATTAACCAAGAGAGTTTCAGTGTGGTGAACGTGAGAGCTGTCAGTCAATTGATATGACAAACTTGTTTTTTGAATAGTTCTGTGTGCGTCAAAATAGCATATAAAGGATGGCTGTATGTCAGGTAGCAATGCTGTAGTAAGAGGGGAGAGACCATACGATCTGCTTTTTTCTGCTTACCCTTTATCTGCCTGTCTTAGTCTTTACCCCCATTTGACCTCTATACCAACTGATGGTGACTGAGGCTTTTTTCCTCCCCATCCTCAGTTTTGTTTTCCACTGAGAGTGTTCAGGGATGTTTTGGGGTGACTTTGATGTTGTTTGCATTTAGTTCTTTAGCGGATCAACTGATTGCTCGTGTTCTTCTCAAACATTGATTTATTTTAGCCAGTCTGTATGTTAGTATTAGCAGGCCATGGCTGAGTTTAAACACGTAAATTGTGATCAGAATAGGTGTGGCATTTAATAATTAACTTTCTGGTTACTCAGGTCCAGTAGGAAACCCATAATGAGTCTGTTTTCATTTTGTTTACAGGAATAGTTACCTGCTTAGTGTCATCCTTCATATTTGGCAATCTGAGGAAAAGGTCTGAGCCAGCATGAAGACGGACTCTCCTCTTCAGTAGAGAAAAAGTGAGTTGAGATTGAAATCTGGACTGTAGAATGGGAGCACTGCGTTGACTTGTCAGCACACATAGCTTGAGCTTGCTCGTGGGCGTTACTTTAACCTCATAACACATCTGCTGTGAGTGGTGTCAAATCAAGGCCTAGTCTTGGTTAAGCACGTGTTTTTAAAAAAAAAAAGTCAAGTGTGCGCCTTTTACGTCGACTCCTACAGCTTGCTAATCCAAAAGAACTGCTTACTGGTATAACTGCCTACCCGATACAGCTCTTGCTTCCAGCCCTGTGATGACTGGCTGTACAGATTTTAGACTGTGTCCTCTTTCCAGTACTGCTGTATTCATATTGAGTTTTACTTCAGGAATTTAATGTGACCTGTTTCTGTAACCTCACTGGTCTCTGTTTCACTATTCTCCATGCTTAATATCTGTTTTCTGAATGTCTTTGTAAACCTCAGTCCAAACGTAAGAAATTCCTGAAATGCAGGACTGCATTTTCTTTCCCACAGTAGGAAATCCTGAATTCAGCATCTAAGTGGCTCGAGCATTAGTCATTTAGCTCAAGTCTTGTCCTTCTCACAGCATCCCACACCCACACAGTGTCCTAATACTATCAAGGAGATAAAGATTGTCGACTGGACCATCTTAACTTTTGTACTTTTCGGTGCAGTGCGCATCAAGTGGGTTACAATTAATTTATGAGACTTTTTTTTGAAACAGAGCTTGTATGCAATTACGTACTAACGATGTATTCTGATTATTTAGCTTTCTGCCTGACGCAGTTCATTTCAAGAAGTGCACGATGACAGAGCGTGGAATTAAATGGGCTTGTGAGTATTGTACGTACGAAAATTGGCCATCTGCAATCAAATGTACCATGTGTCGTGCTCAGAGGCCTAGTGGAACAATTATCACGGAAGATCCATTTAAAAGTGGTTCAAGTGATATTGGTCGAGACTGGGATCCTACAAGCACCGAAGGAGGGAGTAGTCCTTTGATATGTCCAGATTCTAGTGCAAGACCAAGGGTTAAATCATCTTACAGTATGGAAAGTGCAAATAAATGGTCGTGCCACATGTGCACGTACTTGAACTGGCCAAGAGCGATAAGATGTACTCAGTGCTTGTCTCAGCGTAGGACCAGGAGTCCCACGGAGTCCCCGCAGTCTTCAGGGTCTGGTTCAAGACCAGTTCCTTTTTCTGTTGACACGTGTGAGGAATATAATGACAGAAATAAACTGAACACAAGGGCTCAGCACTGGACTTGTTCTGTTTGTACATACGAAAACTGGGCGAAGGCCAGGAAATGCGTTGTGTGTGATCATCCCAGACCTAACAACATCGAAGCAATAGAACTGGCAGACACAGACGAGGCTTCTTCAATCATAAACGAGCAAGACAGAGCTCGGTGGAGGGGGAGCTGTAGTAGTGGGAATAGCCAAAGAAGATCTCCGCCTACAACCAAACGCGAATCCGACGTGAAAATGGACTTCCAAAGAATTGAATTGGCTGGAGCTGTTGGCAGCAAGGAAGAACTTGAAGTTGACTTCAAAAAACTAAAGCAAATAAAAAATAGAATGAAAAAGACTGACTGGCTGTTTCTAAATGCTTGCGTGGGTAAGTTGTTCGTTGCTACCTTATGCTGTTAGCGTAGCGGTTGGGTGTTTGGGGAGAGTGAGGATTTGAGAGTAAACTTGACATTTGGTTTTGAAACAGTTTTTTTTTTTTAATCCTTGTGTCTTAGTTTTTAAGAGTAAACCTGAACTAACACCTGCTAATCGGGGGTGCAGAGTTCATCCATAAACTGAACAGGGTTAGACATGTTTCGCGGCTATGCGTGGGTGGTTTTGTCCTCTTGTTGGAATAAATATCCTCATAACAAAATCCTGTTATTCTGCTGTGTAGTCCAAAAGTAGAGAGAGCTATAAAACCGATCTAGAGAACACTGTAGTACATATAGTATTGTATTTAAAAGGAAAAAAAGCCTTCGCTGGATATTCGAAATTACTCCTCTCTTTGCTATAGCGAGATACACTAGTAGAAGCAGCAGCTGCAGCTTGGGAGTATTTGTAAACAGTGTAGAGCTCACAACAGTACAAGATGCTCTGTCAGATGTTAAAAATAACACCAAAATATGTAGCTCCAAGAAACTGCATGTGTAATACTGACCTTGACAGTAATAATGTTGTGTTAATACAGATACTGTGGTGTAAATGTTTACAGGCTTTCTGAAAGTATTTTTGTAGGCAACTGCTTCAAAAAATTCAGATGCGATTTTGTTTTATGTTTTAGTGCTTTCCTAAGGAAATTCTGGGTAGTTCTCCCAGGGCTGTTAAAGATCAGAGACATGTGAGAGCAGGGTTTTCTCCAGTTATTGACCTTGTGAGTTAACTTTTGTGCTGTAACTTCCCGGAAGCAGCTACCTTTTGCCCTAGCATACACGCAGATTAAACACTTGAAATACACCACTATTTTTAGTGTAAAACACTTCATTTTAAACTGTAGCATTGCTAGGATGTCTCGTGCTGTTCCTCAGGGTTTCATGAAGTCATTTGATGGCATTTTGGTTTTTTGGTTGCATAAGTAGCTTCAGAGCCATTTCATTTGGGAGAATAGCTAGATTTCCTGGTACCTTAAGCTGCTTACATGCTAGCAGACATGCAGAGCCTTTTTCTTCTGAAATGAAGCAACTGAAATTCTGTATGACACTAAGTTACTAAATAGCTGAGATCAGTTGTTGGAGGTCATTCCTGTGGCTCCCAAGCATCTCTCTTGAATTCTAATGGCAATTGTATTACATGTTAGGGCTTTTTTCCTCTGCTTTTTCAGCAATGATTTTTTTTTTGATATTCCAGTGTTACTGAAAATATCCTGCCTTTTCAGACTTAATCAATGTGGACATGGTAGTAATCTTCTATTTAAGAATGTGAACTTATTTATATTTAAAGTTGCTTGTGCTTATAAGTTTGCACATGAAATTTAAAACTGTACAAATTCTGTAAGGCACTATGAGTTGGTTCTCCTCAAATGAACAAAGTTTGAAGGTATCTCAGAGGTGTCCTGATAACTTAATGAGAAAGCTGTGGCTCAAAGGGAGTTGTGTGTGCTGAATCTCACTACTGTTCTGTTAAGAGTTCATGGATTCCTTCCTGTAACTTACACTTACTATACTTTAAGTTATTAACAGCTTTAGTTGCCTTTTTTGTTATATAATGAATCCTTAATTCCAGTATTTCACTTTGCATGTCACAGATGTCATGTTTTTCCAAGTGGTGCTGGCAGCAGGAATTACCTTAGGAAGACCACTTAAAGCTTCACAGCATCTTCCGTGCCGAGCTCTCTGGATGCTTTGCAGAGCACATCTGCGTGGGAGGGGTGTAGCAGTTCAGTAATTCGAAGAGCAGCAAGCCTCGTTTGTGCTAGTTGTCTCGTTGTCTTAGCGTGACATGCTTAAAGCAACTTGAATCTTGATTGAACAATTTGGCCTGAAGCACATGTTCTTGCCATCAAAATCAACTGAGTTATTGTGGCTTAATAAGTTATCGTTTGCTAGCCAGCTGGAGAGCTCGTGTGAATCTTTAGCTGAGCTGAATGCTTGTCAGTTTTTAGACAAACACAGCTACAAGATGATAAAAAAAAGTTAATACTAAATGTCAGGTAAGCCTGTGGAAGTGGGTAGTGGAAGAGCTGGTATGTAGTCTCTCAGCGTAGCTCAGGTGATGAGCAGTGGCTTGTTAGGGTTCGGTACCTTCAGATGGCACCCATCACTTGTGCAGGGTCTACTTACTCCAAGTCTTTCTAATGTGGCAGAGATTAATCTTTATTTGTGACTTCAGGGAAAGCTACACTTGGTCCATCCAACAGTTTTGAACTGATCAGAGCAGCAAGAGTAGGAGCAATCCTTGGCAAGACAAGGCTACTACCATCAAGGCCTCTGTTTCGTTCACCTGTAGGCTGTACAGACCGGGAGGAGTGCTCCTCCTGTGTTTCAGCACAAGCAGTTTCCTTGGTGCAGGATGTTCCTTCCTAACCAGGCTTAGCAGCGTCACCTCTTTCATATTCTGCAAGTAAATGTAGCCGAATGTGTTGGTTTTGTTCCTGACTTGTTTTTATGCAGCAGTTGTTACATCCTTCAAATGATCCCTTTTCAAAAGGGTGAGGTTTTAGAGCTAGGATTCAGTGTGTTTTAGTTACCGAAATCAAAGCACCTAGCAAGTGGGGCTGTTGAGTGACATGACACCACTCTTTCATTTGTGTTGGCCTAACATGAGGCTAATGCAAAGACCAAGGTGACTCCATTCTTGGAGAGAAGAATTTTAAAAAAAAAAAAAAAGCTAATATATTTAAAATTACCCTCCAGTGTGTAAGCAGAGCAGTGCTGCTGTGGGGCCAGGTAGAGCTGGGTTAAGTGCCTGGTTAAAGGTGGCTCTGGGATAGAGTAGTACAAACGGAGGAGGATGGTCACAACCCCAGTACCTGTAGAGTTTGGGGTGTGGTGCTTCAGGGCTGGCCTCACAGTGGCACTGGCAGAGTGTGGTTGCTGCAGGGCACTTGTGGGGGTTCTCGGGGTGTGTGTTTAACTCCTGAGCTTGAACTGTAGCTCGCAGGTTAAGGGTAAGCTGTATTTCTTCTCCTTTTCCTTTCTCTTCTGGTCCTGCATATTAACAGCTGCAGGAGTGTGCTTTTCTTCTCAAGCTCAGGTCAGTAAGGTAGCTTCCATCGTGGGCCAGACTTTCTGCTGCAGATGGTGTCTTCAAAACCGACTAGGCATGCATTCCTCCTCTCTGTCTGAGAGAAACAACTAGGAGTATGTTTCCTAAACAAACTCCAAATATTTGGAGCAATCCGTAATGAATCTTGTTTTGCGGTGCGTCCTTAAAAGGACTGCTTGCTCATTCCTGATATTCCGACATATGCCTGCTTAGTTTTTCCTTTGTCAACTACTTTCTTATTTTTTTTCCTCTGTCGCTTTCTCATGTTTTCTGAAGCAGTGCCAGGTGTCTTACCCAAGCAAACGCCAGCCTAGTGGGGAAGGAGAGCAGCCCTGCGTAGATGTAGGGGGTGTTCACTGGGCAGCAGCCTGGTGCAGCTGGAGGGGAGGGAGCCTGCCTTCCTTCTGCAGGGCGTGGGGCTCCTCACCGGCAGCCGGAGCACCCCAGAGGGACCGATGTCCCAGGTTCCAGCTGGCACGGCCACCCAGGTGGTACTCCGAGCTGCTTCTTGCTGTCCTCCTTCCGTTTGCGTGCAGTACGCCTGGAAAGCAGTCCTGCTGATGAAAACAGCTTGCTAGGTTTGACTAAGGGCTGTTCTAGTGGGGGGTGGTTCTTTGGTTGCTGGTTAACAAACCCGGAGCAGTTTCCTCATCACCCAAACCCTGCTGTGGGCTGTCAGAGCTGTAATGAGGGAGTGGGAAGTGTACGGGTGGAAACGAGCACAGGAGGTGGGGAGAGGCTGGGCGTCGTGCCTTCCTAGTGTCACTTCAGGCTCTCCTGACGTGTCTGGGGGAAGCGAGGCGTGAGTCACTCACCGACAGGTGATTACCTGCACTGCTGGCCGTGGCTAAATACAGCAAACAGGGCCTGTTGAATGACCGAGGGAGAAGGCCCTGTGTGAGCTGTACGACCTGTCCTCCTTCCTTCCCCTGGTACCTCGTGACGCTGGGAAGCGTGATTCGGCAAACTCCTCGTCCGTGCCAGGTGGCAGTGATGTAATGTGGAGCTCTTGCCTGGATGAGGAACATCCTGGTGTGTTTTGTTCTGTATCGTACAACTGTGTTTGTGCTCGTGTGTGTTTGTGTGCACATTCCTGCTGTTGCTGTGTATCTTCCAGGCCATGGAAGACTTTGCGTTCCTTACTCCTTGGTAGAAAACCTGGACTCCTGAAGTAAATTTTTATTTCGGACTCCTGACTCCTTTTCTAAAGTCTTGGTGATGTTTTATGCTAAAAACAACTGAGTAATGACCAAGAATAGTTATTTGCCTTGGGAACAGCAATAATTAACTTTTAAAAATCATTCATATTTCTCTATCCTGCCTCTGTATAGGGTACAACTGTGGAAGCAAGTGATCGGCCATCAGTGCAGCTGGGGGTTGGAAACATCTGACAGATAGGAGAGGGCACAGGGAGCTCCTCCAGCAGTTCATGTGTGTTCTGCTCTGCCTCCTACTAACGTGTTGGGAGCATGCTGTGTGCACTCTGTGGGTGTAAGGGCTGTTCGCACGGAAAGAAGAACGCTATGCACTGGATGACCTCCAGTTTGAGGTACAGGCCTTCTTGGAAGCTGCTCATTCTTAAGTTGCTGCAAGTTGCAGAGCTTGAGAAACTGAGGAATGCAACATGCAGAGGGGATTCTGTCTCAAGCTATCGTTACCTAGAGGGTGATCTGCTGATGATCGTGTACCAGCACTAGGGAGGGTCTCAGGAGACCTCCCAGAGATGAAGCGTTTCCTTCTCCAGTCCAGCTCACATTGTTTACCATAGCATTGTCACCTCCTCGATTCAAGGAAATCTCTCATTTTTGGGTTGTTCTTTAGCTACTTTATCTGAACCCAAAGGCTTGCTCACACTTTTCCATTAACTTAGCAAAAAACGTTCTATTTGTGTAAGTAGGTGTGCTGGGGATATTCATTGTCTTCAGCTTGGTTTGTTTCATTTCAGCTTGATCCTGTTCAACCTCTTCAAAGATTGAGAGTGCCTGTGCTGTCGTGCATGCAAGCCTGCATGTCTGCCTCTGGATGAAGGGGGTGTTTTTACAGCTTTTGGGGGTCAGGAGCCTGCTGCAGTCGGTTGCTGTCTGACCCACGGTGTCTTGCTGCTCTGTGGTAGCTCTCCTGTGTCCGCAGCAGGTCAGCGGAGGTATTGTTGAGGAACCTGTAAGGAAATCAACAGCAGGTGTGGTCAAAGTGAGGGTTAATATTCTCTGTCCTTGCTTGCCTTTAGTCTCTCCCTGTGTATTTAAACCTGGGAGCTGTCGGAGGAGCTGGTGGCCCCTTGTCCTGACCCCACGTTCCAGTACTGCCCGGTTCTGTCCCCCTCAGCCTCCCAGCTGCACTGTGCAAAAATGGCAGAGCTGCATCGCAGTCAGTTTGAAAGAACTGGAGTAGTGCATTTGCAGGCTGTGCCAGCCTGCGTGCTCCAGAGGGAGTGAAGTAAATAAAGGCTGCTGTACGGTGTTTTCTTTGGGAACTTTACACCTGGTGGTTTAGAAATAGTAGAGACTGTGCAATTAAGGCAAATAGGATTTAGCTTTGTAGATAGCTTGTAAGCTGTTGTATATTTCCAAGTTTGCTTAGCTGCACTAAACCTTGTAAATATTTACATGTTCTAAAGAATAAATTTAATAGTATTGTAGCTGAAGTAGTTCTAGTTCTTGCAACTAGCCTAATTATGGGGTTATTAAATGTGAGCAAAGATAACATCTGGTATCTGATGAAGATGGTTGTAACGGTTGTAGCAGGAACAGTGCAGGAGCAGCCTTGTACAAATAGTTGTTAGTGGGTAACTTAATATTTTTTAAATTTGGAGATTAAGCAGGTTATTCAAAAAGATTATTGTCGTATGTGCACTGAGGTTGTGTATTGCAGGTCTGAGCAGTCTGTAAGAGCTTGGGCTTTACTAGTAGAAGAAAAAACACTGGCTCCCAGTGCTGTGAACGAAGACTGTAAGAAGAGGAAATGGCTGAGTTGTGTATGGGAACACAGCTGGACCCTTGTGACTTCTCTTGACTTGCGTGCAGCCCTTAATTCTGTCCTGTCACTGAGGGTGACAGGCTGTAGTCATGTGCTTTGCTTAATGCACAAACTTTTTTTGGTGATGAGGGAGGGGAGAGGGGACCTGATGGTCACAGAGCAGTGCCTGTGGCTTGCGGTGTCAAGCTGCCACTTCTGGAATGCGCTTTAAAGAAAAACTATCCTTGCTGTGGCTCAGGAGCGTACCCGGTGTTGTAAGGAGCCGTTTGCAGACGTGGAGCTCGTGTAAACAATCAGAGCTGTGCCCCAGCCAGAGCTCTGGCTGCCCGAGCACGCGGGATGCTATGTGAACAATCTCGAGGCAAATGCCACTCTTCCCTTGACATTTCCACAGCGCGAGGAATGCGGTGGGTGTCAGCGGGGAGCGATCCAACTGGCACGGGCTGTATCGGAACACGATTCAAAGGCTGCTTGTTTAGCTAATCAGGCACTTGTGTTTTATGAAACGTAGTGAATTATAGCACCAGTAAATACTTCTGTAGCATTGCTTGTAAATAGTGTTTTGTTAAGCTGCATTTAAATAGAGCAATGAATTGGAGGCTATCATCCATCCATCCGATGGAAATCAAAGCCCTAGGAATGTGCCTCCCCTTGTCAACAAAAACACGAAGAGCAGAATTCAAGAATTACAGACTGTCTTGAATTTTGCGTGTAGGCAGGTTTACCCCCCTCATTTTGTGGCAAGACTTGCATTTCCTGGTGCAGATTTCTGGCAGTTTGTTTCAGAAACCGCTGTCTCCCTGCTCAGCGTTGGCTGTAGCCTTGGATTGTGCTGGCTGGCACCTGATGGACTGTCAGCAGCTTACCCTGTTCTTCTGAAGAAGCTCTAATGGGGTAGATATTTGGGTAGGAAGGGCCGAAAGGGTTTGTGGTGACCACAGAAGAGGCTGTGCTGTAGTGATGCTCGGGGTGCTTCCCTCAGGGTGTTCTGGTGCAGACTAGCACCAGGCATTACAGCATGCAGCAGGTTTGCAAGAGCAAACTTCTTATAAGGAGACAGACTCGCAATGAGCTCTGTAGGGGGCGGAAAAATGTGCAAAACAAGCCCAGTATGGTTTGATTTTGTGTGCCTTGCTCATCTGTTGGGACTCCGTTACAGCAGAGCTAGGGCACACCTCGTGGTGCATCCAGAAGCAAGCTCGCCTGGATTTGTGGTAAAAGGGAGCTGCTGCCACTCTTTTTCTTTAGTCATTTGGCTGCTTGGGTTAAAGAATAGAGGATGACCAGATCTGGTGCTTGCACATCCCCTCTCTTCCACAGCTGTAACCGCTTGCTTGATGCATCATTTAGGGCACCTCCACTGTTATTTAATTCTCATAGTGTTGCCAACCCCATACTTAAAGCACACTTACAATCTCAGTTTTTATAATGAAGTCTTGAAAGCATATATGGCTTGCCCATTTTTTCACGTATGTATTCTCATTAGCTTAAATCCCACCAGTGAGGTTTAGAAATGTGCTCTTCAAATGAAAACTTACATAACAACCTCAGTAATTAATTCTAGGAGATGGAAGGAACTTCTTGGAATGCCAAGTATTGCAAGACTTGGGAATAAACTGCAAGAACTGGCAGTACCGCGTACAGCACATGTCACTGATTTAGGTCCTTGTTGCAGCTTGCAGCAAGTGCTTGAAGGCATTGCAAAACCTCACACGACTGCCTCCCAGCATCAGTTGCTGCTGAGGTTTGATGGTAGGAAGCTGCTGTAGCAGCTCTCTGGGGGGGGCTTAAAAAGAATAACGACAAATAGCTGGGCACTGTCTGAGGGCTGTAGTAGAGTGTGCTACGATGCAGCGTGTACTTGGCGGCCTGGTTCACTGGAACTGTTGGGAATTTTGGGGTCTGACCATCTGTCACCAAAAAGTCATTAGGGATCACATGGGATGTTTGATTCTTTTAATTTTGATGCCTTCAAAATATAAGGGTACAAAGTGATTGCTAATCTTTAGCAAGATGTTGTCCCTAAGTTAATGTAACAATACAAAGGGTGTCGTAAGGTAGCAGAGTATCTGCTCTTCTGTCAGGATTCTTCTTTCCCTGTGGTTTCTTGAGTGTTTGCTAACAGGTGATCTTGAGCCGAAGCTATGGTGTAATTAACCTTAAGAAAGAGTCATGAGAAACTGGATGACTTCGAGATCCATGTATACATACAGAGCTACAACGATGCTTCACAAGCAGCCTTGGTCCCACCTTAGCAGTTTCCCAAGTACGTGGTTATATGGAAGTAAAATGCTACAGTCGGCGTCCTTGGGGTGAATGCAGCAGGCACTGACACAACCGTACCTTTTCCCTTAGTATGCCTTAGTTCCACCCAGAAGTGGAAATGTAACGGGAGCACAGTTGTGTTGGTCATATATCCCAACTTGTGGTCCTCTAATGTTTTTTTTTTTAGTCTTGAAACTCTGAGCAGTGCATTGACCAGTGACAGGGCTTTTCATTGAAATGAAATAGGATTTCTGAGTGCTTGAGAAAGCGGTACGTGTTGTATGACTGAAACTTGCGGTTGCATTTGTTGCTTTTGACTACCCTTGAAATGAGTAATCTAACTTTCAGCTGTGGAGGCTTAATAAGTAGAGCTGATAACTTTGAAGAGAAATGTCTAGCAACTGATAATCCATTTTCATTCTGCTTTTTTTGTGAAAGCTTTTCAAGCTCTTTGTATTAATTTATAAATTGTTTAAATGATGAACTTTCTGGTCAACTGAAGAACCATTTCCCAAGTCCTGGACTAACCAGCAACACAGTGGTTAGTGTTCTTCTTCCCTGGTAGTAGGCACTTTTTTCTCTTTTCTTTTCCTTTTCTGTCTGGTGTTTGATTTCTTTTTTTAAATCCTGAGCAGGAGTGAGTGCCCTGATTGAAACTTCCCCCTTCCCTTTTGATGGATTTTTTGAGTCTTTGTAAAGTTGAGTGAAGGAAAGACTTGTTGCCTCTTCCAGTATCATGGGCTGTAGGTAAATACCGGCTCAACTGCTGACTAACAAACTGGCACAGAGGTATAGCTACAGAAGATGGGGGAGAGGGTTTTCTTGGTTTTGGGGTCTGTGTTCTTACTCTTCTGCTTGTGAGCTCCTGCAAATTGGGGTTCTTCTTAATGGTGAGTTAGTGTTCTGTTTGCTTCTCCGTTAAAGATGGCTTTAAGGTTCTGCTTCTTCAACTCGTGCTTCACAAGAGAACAACGTAATGCTATCTAAAATAAGATCTTAACTTCAAAATCCCTTCAAACTATACCTTCAAAAAAAGTCTTAGATTGGAGTCAATACTGTTAAAGACGATTCCACCACACCCTGTAGATGATGGATTCTGGTAATCGCAGCTAAGGAATGTGTTCAGCATGAATGGTCTTGATATGAACGTGGCACACAAGTTAGATTCCTGGGGACTGTAGAAGATACCAGGGCTCTTTCCTTATCTTGCTTTAGAAACTACAGCAACACAAAGTTGATGCAATGTGTGTTTGTGGGCATGGTTTCTCTTTAATTCTTTGAATTACTCTTTATATCATTACCCTCAAAGAGTAACTGAACGATAGCTGTGTAAGTTCAGTTATTAGCAGAGAGCGTGAGCTGAAATGTGTTCAGTATCCTCTTCCAACAATATTCTAAAATATACTCGGAAGAAGAAAAAGTCTTATTTCAAAAACCACATTAAGTGTTTGATTTCTTAGATCTGTTGGTTTGTTTTTAAGGTAAGTTAACAAGGGAAGATACAATACAGTAACCTCTGTACTATGAATGAATGACTGTCCTTCAATGCTGTTGATTAAATGAAACGACAGCAAGGATGTTCTGCTAGCTATTTCCTGGCACAAGGGTCCTTAGCACCTCTTGATAGCTGGCTTTTGATCTGCCATATCTTCCACCTATTTTGGGTAGTAGAAAGGGCCTAGAAGGCAAGGTAAGTTTAAGTACAGATACTTTTTTTTTCTTGTTTCCCTTTGAAAAAAAGTTCATTTGCAAGGTTCTTGATATTCAATTGATTTTCGTGTGTTCGGTCTGCATTAGACTATGTAGAGGTAAACTGTATTAAATAAGGGCTTGATCCAGAGCAGCCCGTTTGCTATCTACAACAAATTCATTTCCAATTGTTTACTCCCCCTTCAGGAGTTGTAGAAGGTGATTTAGCTGCTGTTGAAGCTTACAAGTCTTCAGGAGGGGATATTGCCCGCCAGCTTACCGCAGATGAAGTACGCCTGCTAAATCGTCCTTCTGCTTTTGACGTCGGGTACACGCTTGTACATCTAGCGATACGCTTCCAGAGACAAGATATGCTAGCGATCTTGCTTACGGAGGTGAGTTACTTGGGCTGCTGCATGGAGTGAATAGGAACTTTATGTAACCGTGCCTTTGTTTGCAGCCAGTGACATGTAACTCGATGTGCCAGCAGATAGACACTGACGTTGTTAGAGGATATGAACTGCTGCCTTGCGCCTTTTTTCTCTTGATCTTTCTCCCAAAGAAGCGAATTTACTTAAAAACTGTATGGATCTGGTGGTCTTGAGGACATTCAGCTTGCCTATTAAACTGTGCAGTCTTGGCACGTGTTCTGACCTCACCGGTGTGGAAGCTAGCTATTGTGTGGCTTCCTGTGCTTTGGGTGGGGGAGAGGAAATGCCCCGAAGGCAGAACACTGAGATCAATGGCAGCTTAATTTTTCTGAGTTCTCTTAATGAATAAGTCTACCTGACAATGAATTGCTCTTTTTTCTTCTCTGGATTCCTGGGAGCAAATACCTTGCTCTGCAAAATTACTCCATTTTTCCACTCTTCCCTGTTGCGTAGGCTAGTTGGTTCCTCTGACTTTTTGCTCTGGCACGTTCCATTTCCTTGTGTTTTTCTCTGGAGCACCTTACTTCTGGTGATCTTTGCCTATGGTCAGTCCCTCCCTCTTGGGAGGCCCATAGCTATTGCTACGTTTCTTGGTTTTCTTTGTTCTTAGACTTAGTTTCTCACCTGATCAAAGACAAAATTTTATTCTACTGTTGCCCCTCCTTTATTCTGCCTGCTGCTGCCTCCATGTTTTGATGCATAATGCAACTTTGAAGCACGTGTTCATGAGGAAAGCAGCCTGCCCCCAGAAGAAGTGCATGAGGATGATGGAATGTGTAGGGTTGAGTGAGTAAACAGAGCAGATGAAGCAAGACAAATGGACCTAGAGTCTTGACGGGTACATACTTACATGTGACTAATACCAGTACTTTTTGTGCAGCTCACATAGTTTTGTGTGGATAAAGTTGATTTGCTGAAAAACAAAAATGAACAGAAAATTCTGTAAGAGTATCAGTTGTTAGAAATACTTAAGAGTCTTTGAAAATGTCTAGCACTACTTGAGGCATAGTGATACCCTCCTTTGCTAGGGTATTAACTAGAGAAAATACCTTCTAAATATTTGTTTAAACATCCAGTGTCAATCCCGATGTCACTTGCCCTGTATCATTGTATGACTTCCTTTTGCCTCTGAGTAGAATCCAGATAAATGTAAGTGTCTTAACTTAATAACTTTTGGGAAGTTTCTCAGCAGGAAATTGTCTGTTGTGCTATGGTATTGTATTGTAATGCTAAATGTAGTTGGGGCTCACGTATACATTTTGAGGTATATTTATTATCTGTTGCTTTTATTTGCTTTCCTATTTCTACTGGAAGTGGTCATCTGTCAATTCATTTCTTTGATTTAAAGAGATTTTTAGCCAGTTTTATGTTACCAGCTGCATTCTAAATGAAACATCAATTCATTGAGAGTAACTGTGCATTTTATCTTTCAGAGTAGTCATTGCAGCACTTGCTTAAAAAAAAAATACTTTCCCCTGATGGAGATGACTCCAAGTCTTCATACCTAACTAGAAACAATACTGAGTGCAGTAACTGTTATGTTCCAGGTGTCACAGCATGCAGCAAAGTGCATTCCTGCCATGGTGTGTCCAGAGGTCACAGAACAAATTCGTCGCGAAATTGCTGCATCTCTTCATCAGCGGAAGGGAGACTTCGCTTGCTATTTTCTGACTGACCTTGTAACGTTTACGTTACCTGCAGGTAGCTATGAAATTCTTCTGCTGCTAGGTGGTTGGGTTTTTCTGGTTGGTTGATTTGTTTTTGTGATCTGGTTGAGAGTTGCTAGTTTCGGATGTGTATTTTGACTCTTTGTGGGTGGTGGTGTGTGTAGGTTTTATTTTTGTTTTTTAATAGTTGAGGTTAGATCTAGTGGTTGAAATTAGTAACACTCAGTGTTACTCAACAGTGTCACTCAACACCTTAGTAACACTCAGTTTTGCACTCTTCTACCTGTACTTTATTCTTGCGAAGTTGTTATTCTCTTCAAACATGAGGAAATAGAAGAAAAGTTGAGTCATGTAGGGAAAGGCTGTGTAAAGATGGGAGCTCAGATGTTTCTGGGCTCTCATAGGATTTTTCCCATAGCTATGTTAGTTTTCAGTCCTTTCCTATAATGCCCAGAGCTATTTTTTAGTTATGTACTGATTAGAGCAGTAACACTTTATGAATACTTTGAGGTACTCTGAGATCAAGAGAACGTTTTTCAACTGCTTGCTCATTAACAAACCAACCACTACCAACAAAAACTATCAGAAATATATATATATTTAATTTTCATTAGCTGTCTCCCTTTAATAGAAGTACTACCAGAGGTAAGAAATACATAGATGTAAATTCCACTGATCAGTAGATTCATCTGTCCTTTTTATAAAGCAGTAGCACTGTAAGAATTCTATTTGGAACCTCCTGTGGCTAGATGGTTGCAAGCCAGTGACTAAATGGTTGCAAGCCTACCTTATTTTTATACCCTTACCTTTTCCATACAATATACAGTCCCTTATGTGTATCCACGTGTGTGCACGGGTATATAATATGTATTTTACCCTGTAAAAACAAGTATTGGAGTTTTAGCAGGTGCAGTAGTGCTGATTGTTTGACCAGATACAGGAATCACAAAAGTTTCTCCCATTATGCAACTTCACCTTTCTTTAACGTAGATGTGTAACTGCAGGTTCTGTTTGTAAAGCTCTTGGACCAGTTGCTAGTACTGGCACTTCCTATGCCACAGCTCTGTAGTTTTCTCACTTTGTCTTCTAACCTGCAAGCTGTGGCCTGCAGACCATTGGGGTTATCTAAACTGTTTTGCTGATGCTTACATGAGATGACTGAAGGTTGGTTTCTGTACAAGACCAAGTCCCTTGGCAAGCAGCACCTGTCTGCTGGGTGAGACTGGAGGGGAAGACTTCCAGAAAGGTGGAAAACTGCTACTCTGAATTGAAGTGGTCCTAAATACAGGAGGGGTAAAAATGCTTTTTTCCACGTCAGTGTGGTTCTCTACTTCACTTTTGCCTTCAGAGAAATCTGTTCTTACTCTACATGTGCTGTGACGATCGCTTCTGCGTAAAAGGTGTGCTGGTCAGTCTGAGATCTGTATTTTAAAACAGTGTGCTCTGTGAAGGCTATGATCACAAATGACAGATCTGAAAGATAAGTTTTTACAAAAAGATGTTACAGAAGGTAGGGCAAAAGCTGTTACATAAATTCTCCTGAGCATCAACTGGCAACATTTCTCTTTTATGGTAACATTAAGTGATTTTTGTATTTTCTTTCAATTTTTCCAGATATTGAAGACTTACCGCCCACAGTCCAAGAAAAGTTATTTGATGAAGTACTTGATAGAGATGTGCAGAAAGGTAAACGTTCTTGAGAATGGCTAGAATTTCTCTCTGCTTGTCAGTAGAGAATACTCCTCTTCAATAAAATGTACATGTGTAAATGTGGCATTTGTTGCCTGAAGTTGTTTTCAATATAGATTTGATGCTTTCAAGTTAATCTCCACCCTGAAATTATTTTAACGCTTACATTCTATATAAGAGGCAGAGTGAGAATGGAGTCTTTGAGAATGGAGTCTTTAGAAATTGTTTCTAATGCATCTTTAGATTTCATTGTGTGTCCTTCTGTTAGCTTGTTTTTTTACCTTTACAGCTTCAAGTCACAAGCTCTTTAAAGAAAATTGAACAGTTTTCTTCTTTGGTAGTAATCCTGAAGCAATTGATGTGATGTTTCTTTAAGGCTAGCATATGTTTTTTTTTCTTTTTCCTGAGAGCACATAGCCCAGGGAAGTTCCTTTAGCTGCTGTAGTTCATCTGTATTTGTAGGATGAGGGAAAATTAGTTTTAATAGTGTAAATGGGTAAATTGGTGAGATTACGCTATTAATGTGCTGTTTGGATTCAGAGACTTCAAATGCAAAGGAGATTTTAAGACACTGTCATATTGCAGAGCTAGAAGAGGAGTCTCCCATCATTAACTGGTCGCTGGAACTGGGCACCCGCTTGGACAGCAGGTTATATGCACTTTGGAATCGGACTGCAGGGGACTGCCTGCTTGATTCAGTACTACAAGCTACTTGGGGCATTTACGACAAAGATTCAGTGCTGCGGAAAGCTCTTCACGACAGTTTACATGACTGCTCACATTGGTAAGTTTTTTTTATGCCAACTCGAGACAGCTTTCCACGTAGCACAGTAGCTGATTGTAGTATACCAACAGGAAAAAAAAGCAAATTTGTTCTGGGCTCTGTGGATCAAAGGTGTTGAGTCAGTGTGATTCATGTCGTAATCTAGTTCTAGCTTACTTTAAACGCACCGCTGGAAACTTGGGCATCCTGACGTCAGTGGTGGTTTGTGATCTTCAGCAAGTAGCATATAAAACAAAGTAAATATTTCACGCTGTGTGCTTGTCAGGAGTGCACTCGCAGCAGTTAGAACTGGAATTTCTGTATACTTCAGTGCAAATCATGTACATGCTGTGTCTCGCTGCTGTTGGCGGGCAGTTTGCGGAAGATTGTTAGAAGATAGCCTTTAATTCCTGTATGACGTTTTCAGTATTTTCCTTCCATCTGCTCACTTACAGCTTTATTCAGTGCTGCGCTTTTTGTTCCTATTCTGTCTGCTCAAATAATGGCAGTAAAGCACAGAGTGTTGACATTTAACTAGTGCTGTCATTTGGCTGTAGAATTAATTTCTTTCCGAATTAACTTGTGGTGGTTTACACTGGCAACCTTCTTTAGTCCCATACTGTGGTTTGCCTCTGGAAGGAGAACTTCTGTAGTTGAAACCCAGCTGGTCTACACCAACACCAAGTGAGCACCGGGGACTAAGGCAGGATATTGGTGAAAACTAAAGTAAGACCGAGGTCAGATTCCTTACGTTCTTGCCTTCAAGGACAAACTCTATCAGCCAGCATGCTAGAGAGAAAGCCTGTCCCCTTTCTTAGGAAGTCAAAGAAGGTTAACTGTAGGGATACGTTTAAGTAGCTTCTGTGATTGCTGCCCCCAGCTACTTGCTGTTTCTCCAAACACACAGAATTAGCATCCAGAGCTGGATGCAGCAAAGAGGTGCTTTGCTCTTTTCCTGAGATCGTGTCTCCCAATGGCTCTGTCACTGCTTTACAGTTGTTTATAGTGGAATGTGCGTCTTGACCACACAGGAATGTGCCTGGCCTCAGAGGCAGTTCTATCATAAATTTCTGTTCTGGCCTTAGAAGATCAGATTTTGTTCTTTATGGTAACGAAAACAAGCATGGTATGCAAAAGCATGCAGCAGACTACTGAGGTTTAAACCAATCCCTCAAAATGTTAACGCGAGCTGTTGTTGGCTTACCGTTGTGTCAAACATAACACTCGTCATTTACAGTGTAGTAAGTCTGGTTAAGCTTTTCAGTTCATATTCTAGGCCCAAGTTACATTTTATTCTGAATTTAGTATTCATATTGAAAGCACAGGGGTGTGTTTTATCTGGTTCATATGCACCTTTACAGCTGTTTGAATGCAGTTGCTTACCTTCAGTCCGCATAATGTTATATACTAGTTTGTCATTAGGAAAATCAACACAGGTTCTAGTACAGACATCTACAGAGCTGCATCCTTGATAGGAACTCATCGGCCTCTAGATGGAAATTCTTAAAGAATCAGCTGGCATTTTAGTGGTGATAACATATCAGACTTGAGCCAGAACTCCTTTCTGGGTTCTTAAACCCCCCAGCCCCCCAGCAGGGTGCCCAGCCCCAGGTCCTGGTGGGTTTGAAGCTCTCCAGGAGAAGCCCCCAGCCCCTCTCTGGGCAGCCTGTGCCAGGGCTGCGGCACCTGCCCAGCACAGACGTGCTGCTGGGGGCCAGGGGCAGCAAGTCCAGAAGATGCCCCGTATGTCTATTATTGTGAGGATGCACATAAACCTACCAAAATGTCTTATTAGTAGGTCTTAATAAATGTGCAGAGACTTTAGCAGTAGCTGGGGAAACCAGCTTGGTTGGTGAAGGCTGATAGATACACCAAGATTTTAGGATGATGACATCCTTACTGAGAAAGCACAGGAAAGGTTTGCCCCATCATTTTTTTTCAGATTTTAATTTGAGTTTGTTTCAGTGACTATTTTTTAATAAGCTGAACTTCAGAATGGTTTCTTTGTTTTTGCATTGAAAGCCATTGTTTAAAAGTTGGCTTTGCAGTCTTCGCTAAACCCTTGTTCTTAATGCAAAGCTCTGGTCTTTCGGTAGTACAGTGGTTGGACGGAGCTTAAAATTTAAAAAGCCAGCGTATGCTCTTTAACACTTGTCATTTTTCTGTGTAGTTGATTAAGAAAGATAAAACACTGGGACTGAAGTAGCATTTAAAGTACTAATTTGTAATAAAACAAAAATTAAAACCTTATGACTTAGGGTATAAATGGGATCAGTTGCGTTTTCTGGTATTTACTTCTCTTGTTTCGATCCGTGCTGCTTTATCTCTCTCCCATATAATATTACTCCACTCTGTGCTGCCAAAAGCTGACATAAAACACATTTTGCCTCTTAACTGTAGTCTTTTTGAAGTCGATATGCTGGCACTTTGGAGTGAATTGGCACATGAGATGGTTAAAGAAGAGAATACCTGTATTGTTTGTGTGAGAACAGTGAGTAATTCTCATACATGAAATGGAACGTCTTGGTTTTGTTTGCCATAGGTCAACACTTCAAAAATAAATAAAGCTAAATAAGACTTCAAAAAAGCTATTACGAGACGTATCAAACTAGCCAGGAGCCTTTTAGGAGCTTGCATCTATTACAGCATGTTTGCTGTAGGCATGATGATCCCAAGTGATTTCTTAAATGAGGATTAGCAAATGGAGTCTCATGAAGATCTTAAAAACCAAACTAAACAAAAAACCACCTGCAAACCTACTTTCCTGATGTATGCTATCTTTCTTCCTGTTTGTAACAGATTTGGGATAAAGGGTTACAAGGGCTGAATACTGCTATCAGACATACGGTATGTATTTTTGTATGAGTACATATTTTTGTCTTCACCATTCTCTGCCTCCCCCCCATATTTTAGGTTCTATACACGCTGGAAAGAATGGGAATCGTGGTATTCCCAAAGCTTTGGTTTACATTTCTCGTTGCGTGAGGAACAGTGGCAGGAAGATTGGGCATTCATACTCTCTCTTGCAAGCCAGGTAAGAGAACTTCTTTATAACCTTGCCATTGGAAAGGATATTTTAATCTGTCTGAAAAGAAATTTCAGGAACTCAAGAGTGCTCTTCAGGAATAAGGATTTTGGTTTACAAATAAAAACATTCCTCTTAGGCCAATGATGTTAAATTATTACTGCGTAGGCTCTTCCAGCCAAGTTGGGAAGATTTCATATAAAAACTTTTTTGATCTTACTGTTATGCAGTACAGTATGAAAAAGTTGGGTTACATTGGTGTCAAAATGAAGTTTGTAGAGTAAACTAGTACATAACAGTCTCCTTGATATCCTACCTCTTGCAACACGTATCTCCTAGAACATACCTGTAAATCTGTAAGCTTAAACTAGTGAGACTTTGGCAATTTGATATTTACACCACCCCTCCAAAATGAGAATTACATCTCAATAAGCTTCCAACTATAGCAATAGTTTAGCTCCTCTTCTAAAGTGTGTATATCTGTTTTTTTGTCACTGCTATTTTCCTGTCATTTGTTTTGGATGTGCTCTTTTCCCATCGTCAAAAGATATTTACCCTAACCTTTCCCCGAACAAGTGAATTATTTTTAGACTAAATATTTTGCAGAGCTTCACTACTAACTGCGGAATGAGACATGTTAGATTGAATTGGGGAGATGGGACAAAGAATTATTACAGATGATTAAGTTATTTTGCAAGCTGAAATGTTTTTGCTTATCTGTAACTGACATGTGGTAGTCTTCTACTCTTTCAATTTTTGTCAAACTAGATCACTCTTAAAAGCGTTATCTGTCTCAATTTGGAGAATGTTTTTCAAATTTCAAAGTAGAAAGAGTAAGTTCTTTTTCAAATGTTCTCTTTGTTTATGTTTGGTTCAGCCTGGAGCAAGTTTGGAGCAGACACACATTTTTGTACTTGCACATATTCTTAGAAGACCAATTATAGTTTATGGAGTAAAATATTTTAAGAGTTTCCGAGGAGAAACATTAGGATATACCCGTTTTCAAGGTAAGCCTGTTGTTTTTTCAGATTTAATATTAAAAAATGTTTAGCTATAAATCATGAACATAAAGGCAGTTGAAAGGAGAATGACACAAGCTGCTAGATAGAAGGGGGTGGAGTTGCATTTGATGTAAACTTTCTTTTACTATTAAAAAGAACAAAACAAACCCCATAGAACTACTAGTTTTTCATTTTGTAGTGGGCATGCTGCCTTTTACCACAGGGAAAACGAAAAGTCATTTGACCTCCACGCAGCATGCTCTTGGCCTATGATTTATTTAAAGTGTTCTGGGTGGTGCAAACTTACTGAAAGTTGTGTGGTCTGTACTGCTGTAAGACACAGGAGGCTCAACAAATAGAATCTGAAATTTTGCTTGGTGGTGGTAGCAGCAACTGTAAATGTTCACTTTAAACTGTATTTAGCATTCCTTGAAGGATACTCTCCAGTGTACTTCATAAACCCGGGGGGGGAGGCAGGCAAAAGGTGTTTGTATTCTTTGTGTTGGCATAATTTCTCAAGAGTAATGTATTTGGGTGTCTTTTCAGCCTTGTTGTTCTGCAGCACTGTAGGAGGTGAATTGTGAAGCAGCCCTAAAGAACAGTGAAAAGGAGTTGCCCTCAAAGCAAGAGGCAGGGGTATACAAAGAAAGGTAGAGAGATTAAAATAGGGTGGAGAATGATAAAGCTGAACTTTTTTTGGTACTTGATTAGAGAGGTGGCCACTTAACTGCATGTATGCCCCAGAGGCCGACAAGGAAGGGGTTCTGTTCACACGCTCCACAGCCAGCCTATTGTGCGAGGTATCAGATCAGGTAGCTCGGTTACACGTGATTACAGAATGCGGGGCAACCGATAAGGCAAATTACTCTCCGCAAAAGCGAGTTCCATGACAGGGTTGAAAGGAAGTCCTTAAATTCTATCTGATATGTTTCAGTCACTCACGCTGCCCAGCAAGCGCGATGTGAACGCTGACCTGTTCCTCAGCCGGTGCTGTGACTTGGGGCACCTCGGTTGGATTCTTGCTGGTCTTCCTCTTCGGAGCAAACAGTCTAGCCGTCCTTAAGATAAATACAAAGGTGCTGTTTTGTTTAGCTGACTCCAGCACAGTTTTGCTTTCGTATATATAGATTTCTAAAGAGGCGTATTCTATTTTAAAAGCCAAATAAGCGTTTGGGTGACTTGCCTGTGTATTAGATGCTAACACTTCAATATTTCCCTGTTTACAGGGATAAAAACACGAGAGGGGATAGGGAGCATCTGTATGTGCTCAGCGATAAACAAAACAGATGTGGAGAGCACTGTTCAGTCCAGCGCTGCAGCTGTGGTACAGGGCGTTAGGGCATCTGTTTTGCCCAGGGTTCATCCTCTTGGCCTCAAGTGTATCTGCTTGGCTACTGCCCTGCAGTTGGTTGCACCAATGCATCAGTATTTGTTCATAGCGTAGTAGAGAGCTTCCTGAAACAGATCATAGAAGCCCCTTTTGATTATTTAAGAATAAAGTAAGCTAACCGTGAAAGGTGGCAAACCCATAATAATTAGAAGAATTCTGAGCTATGGTGTTACAGTCAAATATAACTGCTTACTGAAGACTTTCTGAAGAAGTCATCAGAAAATCTGAGAAGCTGTTTGGCTTGTAAGTTTTGGGCAGTGACCAAGCCTCCTATGTGAGGAATGGGGAAGTGAAACACTTTGAAGAGCGTGAAATTTGGTACTCGTAGTTGCATGTTATCGTTTATTTGAGATGATGGAAGTGTAGGCTGGGGAAGAACAGTCACATATAGATATCACGCTTCAGGTTTTTGTGGCTCTTTTAACTTAAAGGCTGAGCGGTTTGCAAAATGTTTTTATTTTGTAATTGGGCATTGAGGCAAGTAAGTGTGCTGCAGCCTAAACATGCTGAAATAGTTCTCTTGCTCTGAACCAGAAGGTAACCAGGTGCCCGGGACAGCCTTGTGCTAGACCCGTTTCCAGGAGTTCAGTCAGACAAATGTTAACGACTTGTGCCTGCCACAAGCTGCATCCATCTGTCCAGACACACAACACCACGAACAGGTGAACTTAGGAGCCCTCTGTGTCAAGTGACCTGAAGTTGCTTCTCTCCCTGTCCAACCACATTTTTGTGGCTAATGTGTGCTAATTAAATGCTCAGCACAGCTGAAACCAAGTAGCCCTAGTGCCCTTGCATGCAGAGTAGCACAAGCTGCTGAGACAGGTCTGCTGAGATGGTACGAGGCTGCTTCTGTGCCTGTGAGCTCTGCTTAGCAAGTGCCCCCTTCTCAGCAGCTTTAGAGGCGTGCTCAGGGTTCTGTGAATCTGCTGTGAATCCCGTAAGTGACAGACTTGTTACCTGGATTGCAGTTGACTGTTAATGCTGCTTTAAATATTAAGGCTTTGACAGTGAGAGATCTGTTTACCCAGCCTGAAGTGTTCTCCTGGTCTAGCTGTGTGTACTCGGTGGCATGAATATACAGCTCTTAAAATTCAAGAGGAGAAAAGGTGACTGAAACTATCAGATCAGGTTTGAGAAACTAAATCCTGCGTGGATGGCTGCCAGGGTAGGTGTTAGCCCCTGCTCTTTATTTTCTGTGGCGTTTATGTCAATCTTCACCCTGTCGACTCAATTTGTGTCACATTTTCTCTTATAAATGTTAAGAGCACCAGATATTCTCCCAGGTACTGCTTCAGCTTCCCATCTTGTGCAGCTCATCACGTAATGCTGAGGAGGGATGGAAGGCGTAACGCAGCCGTCCGTCTCGGGGAAGGCGTTTGCCTGGCATTTTTATGAAGATACACTAAATGATAGTGGAAAAAAAACATTGCCCAAAAGCTGCTGAATTTCGGTGTGGAGGTTACGTTGACATAAACAGATCAGTTCCACTCCTGAGTGGGACCAGGTGGGACCTTCTGATAGCTCCTTGTAACTCCTGGGAGGAAAGGGATGAGCGGTCACCCTGCGGGTGCTGCTCGCTCTGGAAGGACCAAGTGACCTAGCCAACACCCAGAGGTAGCACCAGAGGGGTCAGATGAAGCACGCAGTGCTTGGAAACGAGTTGCCAAGCCTCAGTGTGGCATCATTTTGCTGATGTTTCAAACAACAGATTGGGGTGGGGGCAATGTGGAGTAGTTTGTCTAAATATGTGTGGAGAACGAATGTCCAGGAACTGAGGGACCGCCTTCATTACATTGGATTTAACGTGTTATTTTCAGTGTAGCTTGATTTTTGGCCAGATGTTTGGGTACACGCCTAAATGCAAAGGCTTGAAACTGTCTTTGGTTAACCTTAGCCCTTGTTCTGCATCTTCTAGGTCCAGCAGAGCAGTGGTGTAGTAAAACTTTGCTGTGACAGGGGGATGGGAGGAAGGGAGAGCTAAGAAGATGGTCCATGGATTTGTCTTCAAGTCTAGATTTTTGGAAAGACACATAGGTAGAGTTTTTATTACAACTCTTTCAGATTTTTCTTGATCCCCCGTTAAAGAATGGCGGGAAGGGGATAAGGACACATACTGGTAGCCCCTGCCGACTGTTGTTGTAGCAAAGCAAATTGAGTTCTAAACTTGGGTAAAGCCTCCAAAGCCACCCCCTGCCTCAGATTTCCATGTTCCTGCTGCCCTGCCACCTCCGTGGATGTTGGAGGAGAAGCGGAGCGCCTTGTTTTGCTGCAGCGCCTGCTCCTGACGTGCTGGCAGCAGCTGTAGTACGAAAGGTTGCTATGCTACATGTGCACTTAAGTTTGTGCACGGCTATTTTTAAACTGTCACAAGGTAAGGCATGCTTTTGCTTAAGTTGTCTTGCAGCAGTACACACCAAGAATTATTTATGTTCCTAGAAGAAAAGAGTTCTGGGTTTATTCTGAGGTTTATTCTGGGTTTATTGCCGCACCTCAAGCGAATTACTGGCTTTAGTGCTAAAAAGGGCAGGGAGAAAAACGGCAATTTCTTTTAGAGCCTGTGACACGAGTGATTTTTTTTTACATGTGAGCAAAATAGCGTCGGCTTTTGTTTTTGGAGGCTCCATACGGGTGGTTGATGTGGGCCGATTTAATCCATTTATACAACGTTGCTGAGAAGTGCAATTGTCTCGGGGATGGGCCACATACTTGGATGCTGAATAATACTTCATGCAGGACATTCCTTTAGTAAGAGTTCCTTGCAAGCAGATGGTAGAATTGTTGTTCTGGTAAAAATAAAGCATGTAACTAGCTTTGATTTCTGTGATTAGAATACGACTTAGATATATCTATGTTTATATACGGTATAACTTCAACAAAATTCCAGACAGAAGACCGCTTTTCTAACCTTGGTCTTTGTTAATCACTGCGCAACAGATCGTAAATCTCAGGGGAATGATAACGTGGTACTGGTGGAGTTACAATGGCTTTTCTGTCTGACCTCGGGCAGTTGCGGATCCCCTGGTCGATCTCATGGCAGCCCCATCACAAGGAGCCGTTCTGAGCGCGGTGACCTGGCGTTGGGTAACCAAGCCAGGAATGCTCTGCGTGCTCCTAATGTCCTGCTCTTACTCCGTTTAGTCAAAAGCTGTGTGTGAAGATGCTTCACATAGCTCTGGGTCCTGTCCTTTGTTCTGCTCCGTAGGTGTGTATTTGCCTTTGTTGTGGGAACAGAGTTTCTGCTGGAAGAGTCCCATTGCTCTGGGCTACACGAGGGGCCATTTCTCCGCTCTGGTTGCCATGGAGAACGACGGGTATGGCAATCGAGGTGCTGGTGCTAACCTCAACACTGACGACGATGTCACCGTTACCTTTCTGCCCTTGGTGGACAGCGAGAGGAAACTATTGCACATTCACTTCCTTTCTGCTCAAGAGGTAAGAGCTGTTCGTGCAGCTGGTAGCCTTCTGCACAGCTGCCTCGAGGTGGTGGCCTCGGCAACCTCTGCAGCTCTGGATGGTTTTGCAGGACAAGTACTGCAGGGAATAGGCTGTTCTGCTCCCTTCCCATCGTCTGAGCTGATTCTGAAAGATATTTTCCCCCATCCTTGATGTTTGTTGGTAGTTCTGTAAGTTGAATGTAAATACATTGCGTATAAATACAAGCGTACCTTGAATGGACCTAGAAATAAGGATTCTGACTCTCATGCCAGCTGAATGTTTTTAATGAATGTAACGTAAGTATTGGCAGGTATTTACAGTGCGGACTGCCTCCTTTTTCTAACGAAACACAACTCGTTGTTTCTTCTTTAATAGCTACAGTAATGACAGGGAACCAGTTCAGTGAAGTGTGTACATGGGGGAAGGGAGGGAAGGGATGGAAGCACTAAGTCATCCCAAAAAGTGGGCATCCTGTAAATGAAGGAGAAAAAGTATGAACTTCAGAGTTTAGGGAGGGATGTTTTTACATCTTAGTGATGCCTTACAAGAGGAAGTGTTCTGTGTCGAGTACTGCTGGACTCCTAAAAGCTGCTTTGTAAACAGAAGGCTCTTGTAGGACCTGTCATCCTTACGCATTGTGCCTTCTGTAAATAATTAGCTTCTCACAACTGATTGAAATATAGAACAGCTACATCGGAAATACCTGTCTGAAAAATTCAGAAGGGAAAAATAGCTGGAGAACATTACCAAAGCTTTCACATCTTGGTTGAAAAAGCAGTGTGCGTCAGTTTGACTTGTGGCGACTGAGCTGCTGCGTTGTCGTATGCTGATACCATTAGCTTGGAAAAGAAACTTCCTTGCTCCCCTAACCGAGGTGGTTCAGAACATCACAGGTGGCTTCTGCAGAGCTGCTCGTAGTGTTTCAGGCCTCGTTCTCAACCTCTCTCCTCTCCCCCAAAGATAGGTAACGAGGAGCAGCAAGAAAAGCTGCTTCGGGAGTGGCTGGACTGCTGCGTGACGGAAGGAGGGGTTCTCGTTGCGATGCAGAAGAGCTCTCGGCGGCGCAACCACCCTCTTGTCACCCAGATGGTGGAGAAGTGGCTCGATCGCTACCGCCAGATCCGCCCGTGTACATCCCTTTCCGATGGCGAGGAAGACGAGGATGACGACGACGAATGATGGTGGAACGTGGGAAGGAAATGACCAGCGCGTAGTGTCTGACCTGGAGTTAGGGTTGTGCTATAGCTGTTCGTTGTGGAACGACCTGATTCTAGAAGAAACATGCTGCAAAGGGTTTTTCTAACCAGTATGGGGAGAGTCTAGAAGCTCATCTGCTGCGTGGAGAGCACTAAATGGGCTGGACTACAGTTTGTATAAAAACAAAGAAAAAGAAACAAAACAGCTAATTTTATTATCAAGACAGGAAAAAAAAAAACAAAACACTTTTCTTTCTGATTGTAAATCTGTCTATAAATGTACCGCATGTGGTTGTGTAAGAGGTTGTGTAATAGGAAAAGTATACCAGCATCTTAATTATTGCAAAGAAATTTTTCAAATAAGGGCACTTACGAAAGCACACGTTAGGTGGATTTCTCTTCCCTCTGAGATTCTTTTACAGTAGAACTTGGGATTCTACATCACCCTTAGATACTCTGACACATTTCTGTGAAAGGCCCTTTGATGTGAAATCTCACTAGTGCCCAGGTCAGGTGGTGAGGTTTTTTTGTTTGCACAAAATATCCACAGCAAGTCATAAGCAAAAATACACTCGTTACTTACTAATACTTCAGTTACTGCTGTGCCCCCAAAATAAAATCTAAACACTATGAAACAAACTGGAAGAGAAGGTAAATTTTTTCATTGAGTGAAATGATTTGCTTCCTGAAAGTTTTTTTGTCTCTTTTTTCTTCCTTTAATAGTTAATAGATTCCCTTTGATATACCTAAGAATATTTATTCAGAGAAGTGACCTAAAATATACGGATTTTTTTCCAGTGAGCATATACTAAACCAAACTGTGTGAAATTTGAGAGCTCAGACATGATTGATAATTTTGTATCGTCAAAACTTTTGTCTTGCTGTGATACAAACTATATATCATCGTATCACTTACTCTTTCATCACCTTAAACATTGCTGCAAATGAAAAAACATCTTTTTAAAGGGTTATTCCTTGGTCATTACATCTAGTGAGAATACACTCGGCAGTTCTGACTGAAAAGAAGAAACTATGCTAAAGTTGTTTTTAAAAGCACTGTTATATATTTCTCAGTATGTAAGCCTGGGAATTTCTTGCATGTTGATTGATGTGGCCATACTTAAACTTATGTAAGTTCCTAAGATTGTAAGTTCAGAGTATATTCTCCAGTAGAAATTTTATTATATTTGATAACTTTAGCCATGTAACCTGTAATGGATAAAGTTTATCTAAAAATCTCACTGAAACACTAAAGGTTAATGCCAGTTTTTACAGATACAGTGCAATTCAGGTTTTCTTGAAAAGCACTTTTGATGGTGTGGTGGTCGAATACGGAATTTTTGCAGTAGCTGAAATTGTTTTAATTAGAATTTGGAACGAAGCCCCATAGCACATATTTTTATGTAGTTGAGAGCTATGGAAACCCGGAGGAACTTGCTGCTTTTTTTCTTCCAAATGCTGCTTAGATGGTGTTGAAATGTGCACAACTCCTACAGAAACTTGGTGACAACACCAAAAGTCTAGAAGTAATGAAGTACTGTATTAACTTAGCAATTTTCCCATCACAGATTTCATGGAGGCTTATTATGAAATGTCTTCACGTTTTTGGCCATTTTATCTCCTCTGATTGGTGCATGCGCAAACTTTCAGGTAAAAGAGTGCATGTTTATCTGCAATATACGTCTGGTTTACCTGAGCTGAATAGGCAAGCTGCTGATACCGAAGAGGTTTTGACAAGCATATGGTCCTGTTTCAAGTTCGCTTTCTAAACTGGTATCATTTCGTCCTTTTTTTTTTCTTAACTTGCAAGCAAAATCCTTTTATTCCTCGTCGAGCTGATGACGTAAAGCTTTGCTGTCAGGGGAGCCGAGCGCTGGGTAAGCTGGGATGGGATTTTACGTGGCCTGAGCAGTGTGCGTGGGCAGGTTTCCTCACCTGCCAGGGCACAGCCCTGTCCCCGGGGCTCAGGGTGAAGGATGGGGGTGGAGCAGCTCGCTGAAAACTCCCATCCCAGCTCACCCAGGGCCGAGGTCCCCGCGCAGACCAGCATTTGAACGGACAGAAGATAAGCTCCTACCTTCAGTAGGCTCTTTAAAAGGGTGTGCAAAACGTTACCCTTTCATTTTTGCAGTAGTGTTCTTTTTAAGGAAGTAAAGCTTCCTTGTGACGTGGGGAGAATAACTAACTAATGTGAAAAGTACCCTGAGCCACGCTCCACAAGCACGCCTTTCCTTACCTCGTATCGCTGTACGTGGGCAGCCCGTCCCCGACCGCCGCGTTTCCATGGCACGTGGCAGTTCCCCATGCAGTCAGTGACAGCTGTTTCAAAAAGCATGCACCGTGCTCTCTGATGTTTATCTAGTTCTGGTATGAGAGGACAGTCCTGGTACTTCAGAGCTCTTGGCTTTCTTAATCATTATTGTTCTGTTCTGATGTGCTGTAAAATGGTATGTTCAGGTTAACGAGCTTCCCGGGTCAACTTCGGAACTGGTGAAGTTTCTTTTTTTTCAAAATCAAAGTAATCAAAACCTCATGTACCTGTAGATTAAAGAGATGCAAACCCCAGCTTTGTGCTAGCCCAGTAGTCAGTGTATGTTAATGGGTGCTCTCCTTCACTTACCTACATGAAAGTTTACAGATACTGAGAGGAATTTGCAAATGCGACCTTGCAACTTGGCTGAAAGAGCAGAAATTGCTGACAAGGACGTACAAAACGTTGTTTCCCAATGTTATTTTCCCCGTGCTGTTGCTCCCAGTCGCAGACGCCTTCCCAGCACACAACTTGGCTTTTCCTCGCTACCTCCTTCACACCTGGTCCTTTTTCTGGTTTTATTTATGAACTCCTCAGTGAAAATCCCTGTATTTCTTTGGCTTTTAATACATTAAAATTTAGTAATTGTGGGTTCTTCCGGAGTTCTGCTGCATGGCTCACACCAAATACCCCCCAGCACTTGTTTACACCACTAACAAGAAATGTTTGTGTGCAGTTGGAGACTTTTTATTTGCTGCTTTTCCCTTTTCCCCTCTTGCTCAGCATTGTCCCGTCACCCCTTTTTTTTGCTGTGGCTTTATTTAGCATGTTTGTCACCTTCCAGCTCCTTGTTTTAAGCTACTCTGACACCCCTCATCAGCAGAGGCTCCCTGCCTGCCCATCTCCAGCGTGAAGACTGCCTGTCAGCAGAGTCCCAGGCGCTGACCTTGAGCAGCAACTGTTCATCTCCTCTTTCCTTGCCTAATAACTGTCCCCTTGAAAGCTGCAGCCTGGTTCCTCCCGTTGCTTCTCCCTATCCTAACTGGGGATGTTTTTCCCTTTCTCCTTCCCTCTGCCTTCTCCGTGTGTCTCTTGCTGGTGTTTGCACTACGGGCGCATGAAACCCATTGGGGAGGGTAACTTAACGCTGCCCGCCGTCCCTAGGAAGCTTCCATGAGTCTGTAGCTGCACCTCTTGACTTCTCCCCCTGCCCAGCTTGCAGCACTTCACCAGAAGCTGCCGTGGCTTTGAGAGGAGGCTGTGTGCGGACGGACCCCACAGCACCTGGGGGTTTAAGTCCCTCTCCTCACAGGGCTGAGCCCACCCCTGGCAGCGGCTGCACACAGAGCCGCAAGTCTGAGACCTGGCCCCCCCAGGAACGTCCTTGCCCCTGTAAACTGGCTGTTCACAAGCAAATGGAAGCACCAGAGCTACGTTATTTTAAATCAATTCTAAACCTTAACACAAACACTTCATGCAGTGTTTCCCAGATATGACCTCTGCACCTACCCTGTGTCACCCTCCCGGTTCCTTGGTGTTCACGGATAATCACCGGTGTGCTCCGCGAGCAGTCACATATCTATGAGGGGTGCCCTCTTTTTTAATGCGTGAAGCTGGTAACTAGTTTTCAGTTTAATTTAAAACAAAATACAGAGTTTTGTAACCAGGACCCTTTTTGGTTTCAGCTTTTTTTGCAGTCCCTTTCCAGACCAGGCTCTTTGCCCACCTGCAGGCAGTCTGTGAAAGACGGGGTGGAGATGGAGGACCTGACCTCTCCTCTGCCTGCCTGGAGCTGCTGGCACCTCGGCACGTTTCAGATTTTTTCTTTAGCCGTTCATTAACACCTCAAATCTCGATTATGTACAAAAAGGAGCGCGAGGTGTAGCTGCCTTTGTAGCACGACGGAAACCCTCTGCGTCTTTTTCCGCTTAGCCTGCAAGTACCGCCCCACACGCCTTTAAGTATAACCTGCGAACACGGCGTTACTCCGGCTTACGGGTAGCACCACCTGAAAGTCGGGACAGGAAGCTAAATTCAGCGAGTGTTTCCCCAGCAGAGCCGTTTTAAAACTGAGCTGGCCGTGAGCTGTGTGATTGCGGCACGTCTCGGAGCCCGCGGCGGGGAGCCTTGGGCACGGCGGTGCTGGAGCGGGGCCGAGGTCGGACCCGAGGACAAGGCTGCGCCCTGCCCGCTGTGAGCACAACTTCAGGGCCAGGGCAGCGCTTCGGGAGCTCACCAGACACGTCCTGTACCGGTGAAGTGGCAGCGAGAGCTCTTGCCTTTCAGAAATTATAGAAATTTTATCACTTTTTATTGAAAACTGCACTGAACGCTAAATGTCCACCTTTACAATAAACAAATACAAGAACGGTAACACACTAAAACAAAACAGCTGATAGCCATTGCTTTTTTTTTTTTTTCTTTTCTGTTTGGGACAGCTTAAGATTTTTTTGTCACAGAAACAGGAATGTACCCATACAAAGGCTCAAAATAGGCCATCTCAAAAACAAAAAGGCGATGGTTCACAAAAGACTATGAATATAACATGTAACTAGTTGATACAAATCTAATAGGATTTGTTAAAATCAGTCACATCTAATAACACGTTTTGAAGTGTTCTTGTATAAAATAGCACGTGAAGAAAAGAAGACTTTTATCAATGTCTAAAAAAGTGGGTTTTGTTCATAGACAGTCTGACAAGTTACCATAAAAAGTGTTTCCTGAGACATAAGGAAATGCAACATTATTCTTGAACCCTTTCCAGCTCAAGACTTTTCCACTTGATAAAATAGCTGCAGATTTAAAACTGAGAAAATATATTTGAGTACAAATAGTGTGTGAAACGTAATAATACTTTCTTCTTTTTTTTTTTTTTTAATTTTTTTTTTTTCTTGCATCATTGCAGGGCGTAGGCGGATGCACAGCTACTTTATTCAGTGTAGGGGCAGAGAAGAGCCTGGCCGTTGGGTTTTTTCGGGACTTTGGGAGGGCAGCGGCCGGGGCTGGGAGCCCTCGGTGCCCTCCCAGCCCGCAGCTCCCGGCCGGGGTGGCTGCAGCTCGGCTCACGCCTCTCGGGAGAACTTCGGGCACGCGTCACCGGCCCCGGGGGACCCCGAAACGGATCTGAGCTTTTTTTTTTTCTTCTGCTCCTGAGCCAGTATCGCTGCCTCCCGTTAGGAGAGGTGACCGGGTACGAGAGTAAGGAAAGGGCTGAAGCCACATAATGGTTTCCTCTTAAATTTCTATGTTAACTCGGTAAGGATTGCTCGCTGCAATTGTTTGCAAACAGGTGCAGAAGCCCTGTTCTTCCCAAGGAATCGAGGGGAAAAAAATCTATTTTTATTCATGTGATTGATGCACAGATGAAGGAAACTTAACACACAATAACAGAAGTCGATCATTAATGTCTCACATCCTAGTTTTCAGCGCTTCGGTAAGCAGGTGACTTCTTCAGGGCTTCTCCCCAGTCTTGACTGCTATCACTTGGTCGTTAACACTGGAACATCAATGATGCATCTGTCCAAAATCAATATTACAAATTCCGTATCAAATTCTTTTTATTTTTTTTTTTCAGTTCGTGTATAACTTCTTTTCCAATGTCTCTTGGTCCCAAGTTTATTGAGTGGTTTTTTTTTTTAAATTAGCTGCTATTGCTCGTTGGGATGTTCCCTGTTGTCCCCGTGTTTCGTGGGCTGGTTCGGCGACGGGGCTTGGGAGGGGTGCGCCACGGTGGGCAGGTTGTGGGTCACGGGGATGCCGCCGGGAATGATGCCCTCCATGGCCGCTGGTATGCCTCCCGGCGCGACGCTCACCATCCCGGGGGGATACCTGGCGGGAGGGACACAGAGAGCCTGGGTTTGTCGCGGCCCCGCGTGCTGCGGGCAGAGCCGATGGCCCGGCGAGCACGGCAGAGGCCGCGGAGGAAACGGGAGCGGGGAGCTCCCACCTTTCTGCTACAGCTTTTTGTCTGTTGGTTTGTTAAATTAGAAGGGAGAGCTCGAAGTTAAATGAACGCTGCTGTGGGTCAGCGTTGCCGTTTCTCATTTCATGTGCATGACCCATCCCCTCCGCCCTGCTGGCAGCTTCTTGATCCTTCCCTTTGTGCAAAAATATTACCGACCGTGGCAGTAAACGCTGACGCCGTCACCTACACGGCATTACCTGCGAGTAGCACTGCTGGAGGCGTGGTGCCGAAGCCCGAAGTAGGGATTTGCAAGCAAAGGCATCGCACAGGCTGCAACCAAACGCCGGTTGTGTTTGCTTTTGTTTGGTTTTAACCCCTGAGCGAGCTGCAAGTAACAAATCCCTTGCGTGTCTGAGTGCATCACTCGATGAGCCAATGCTCTTTATGCTTTAAAGGGGAGGGAACAGGTTTTGTTTATATAGATCACTGTCCCATACGTGCAGCAATCCCCGAACACCCCAGTGATAGAGGGGAGACGAGGACGATGACAGCACAGTCGCTATTGCCACTAATTACCGCGGTATTTCGATGAAGTCAGATTGTCCCAAACCCGTACGGCATTGTTTCCCTGAACCTGACACGCTTAATACTAAAATTATACACCCGAGCTGTGAGCTCGTGGACTACAGCAATAGCTTGGGGTGGCTTAACTGCACGAGGAGACAAATACTTCTGCCAGTCAGCTGACGGAAAAGGAACCAACAGGTGTAACAAACACTTGTAGTGGCCAGCCATGCATCCTTTTGCACGGCGATGCTGCTCTTCTGTTCTGCGAGCTGCTCACGGGCCCTAAAGGACGCAGCCCTGATCCTGCAGCGAGTGTGGCTGAGCCCACGTCCCCTGGGCCAGAGCCAGCACTTCCTAGAAGAGCTGAATGAACCGAAATCTTAATCCCTAAAGTGAACTTTCTTGTCCCAGTGTTATTTAAAGGCTGTTTGAACACAAATCGTGCGCTTTGGGAGCACACGGATCTGTGAGAGCTTTTCCAGAAAAGCTGTGCTTGCTGCCTCTGAGGTGGGGCAACCTCTGGTATCCTGGTAGTAGCTGGGCACAAATTTCTTAAACTTATCCAAATGTCCTTGACGGAAGGAGCCAGGATCGGCCTAGAAGCTAGTGCCAGAGGAAGGTGAAGCACACAAGCTGAGTGATGGAGGTTTCGGGTTCTTTTTAAGCCGATTCAGTGGAGGGCAGGGTGGTGCAGGACACCCCAGGCAGCACCTGAGCTGTGCTGAACCGTCAGTAGTGACCAGGGCTGCCAGGAACCCAGCCCATCTCCTTCGGCACCCATTTATTTGTTTTGCCTTCTGTAAACCTTTGTGCAGTGCTCAATGTGCACGGGGTGGTGGCCGGCTCCCTGTACCCGTGACGCTGCTGCGCCTTCCTGTCACTGACATCTGTCACCGTTTCCCTGTTCCTTTTTTTTTTAATCATCAGGCCTTTTTCTCCAGCTCTTCCCACAAAGCTCTGGACTGACCTTTGCCGGGCAGTTCTCCATCAGTTGGGAACATTTCTGCCCAGGCACGCTGAGCCGTGCGCCACACGCCTCCCAGACGGAGCAGCGAGCAATGCACGCTGAGCCTCCCGAAACGGAGCGGTCACTGACCCGAATCTTGGGCATTTAGGTACGAATCAGGCCACCTGAACACGGGCCTATATCTGGAGTTTTTACTCTGGCTATTTCACTCACGAGCTGGACCAGGCTCTTGGCCCAAGCAATCAAACCCGGGCAGAAGAGCTGAACAAAGCTGCGGTTGCTTTTTCGGTGTGTCAGTTATGTCTTGCTTGGGTCTGGGGGTCCTGGCGCTTCTGCAGGTGCCATGCACGCGGCTGCTGTCCCACCACCAGCAGCATCAGGAAACGTGCAAGGTTTTATAAAACTGTGGTTGAGTGACACAGCGCTGGTAATCCCAGCGGGGCACGACTGCAGCTCCCCACCGCGAGGGGCTTCGCAGTCACCAGCCCAGCACAGGCAGACTTGGTGCTCGGGCTTTCACACTCCCTTTGTGGCTGGGACCCCCCCAAACGTGGCTGGGAACCCCTGTGCTAGGCTGGCTGGGGCCGTCCCTTTCTCCATCTTACCTGTATGTGGCACCATTGAGCTCTGGATGGATTGCTTGCTGATCTATTACTGACCACGGGGCCGTCGTGACAAAGAATTCCTTGTTCACGCAGTTCCGTAGGCTTTCTGGGATGCGCCCTGCAGTTGGGACGAAAGGTAAGCACGTGTCAGGAACGTCCTGGTTTTATCGCCCTACAATAAGCTACGATTCTTTCATTTCATTGTATTTGTTGGTGCAAAGGAGGAGAAAAGAACGCCAGGCGTGGAGCTACGCCATCCAGACTAACGATGGGGACGATTTTTAGGACAAGAGAAATGCTGGAGTGTTGTGAGCGTCATCTTGGGGCAAGCTCTGTTACGGCAAAATTTGGACACAGATGGTTTCACTGCCTTGGGGTTTATGGCTGGCATGTAGCCCTATAGGGCCTGCACGTCTTTTGACAGCAGCTTGTCAATGCTTTTGGGGCTAGTGCCATTGAAAGGGGCAGCAACTACTGCACCGCTGTCCTTGTCCTCCCAGGCATGGCGGCGGGCTTTGCCATGCCGCGCACGTGCACCACTGATCAAAAACCAAAAACACACACACAAAAAGGAACATAAACATGCCCAAATGGCAGGTAAGTAAAGTTTGGTTTCTCAGTCTTCCACTGGGAAGCAAATCGGGGGTAGGACCTGCAGCTGGGACGAGGGCAGGGCAAAGCCATAGCTGTGCCCCTCGGGCTCCTGCTTCAGGCACCCCCCCGAGGCTCCTCCCGGGGCCAGGTACCTGTGATCGCACGCCGGATTTCGGTGGCAGCAGCTTCCCTCATCTCTAGCGACGCCTGCTCGCTGTACCAGGCGGTGTGCGGGGTACAGATTAGGTTAGGAGCGTCTTTCAATGGGCCTTGAGCAAAACTGCGTGCAGGGGAGGGAAAGAAAAAATTAATCATTCTTTAAAAACGAGAATAAAAGATGCTAAGACTGGCAGAAGGCCCGTGGCCTGCCCTCTGCGTGTGCTGTGGCTGCTGGGCTGGAGGGAACCCACCCGAGGGGGATGGACTTTGTGGGGTTATCTCCTTGGGGGAGCACTTTTTATTAAAAATTGTTTCGGGAAACACAAGGACACCACCAGTACTGCCCCATCCCCTGTGTGCTGTGCGAGGAGCCGCACCCCGTTATAACCGACCCCTTCTTCGCTATTGCTGACCGGGGAGCTGCAGCCTGCGAGTGAAAATGCCCAAGGGCACAGGAGCAGTAAGTCTGTTCTCAGCAGCTCATTTCTTGTTCTAAGCTCCCTGAAACCCACCAGATATTTCCCCCCCCGTGCCAGCCTACAGCTCATGGGGGCTGCGAGGAGCTGCTGCTGGTGCATGGGCACTGCCCTGGCCGCACACTTGCAGCTGTGGAAGGAAAGGAAGGAAAAAAGGGAAAAAAGGGAAAAAACGGAAGGAAGGGAAGGAAGGCAGGAGCGCCGCGAGGGCCTTACCTAAACGGTTCTGACTCGTGCACGTCGAGCGCAGCCCCTCGTATCCGTCCCTCCTTCAGGGCTTGAGTTAAGGCCTTCTCGTCCACCAGCCCCCCACGCGCCGTGTTCACCAGGAACGCGCCCTGCCGCATCTGGCGGCGCCGGGAGAGAGAGGAGTGAGCTCTCGGTGCCGCGGCCAGCGCTTGGTCCTGCCCTGGGAGGCACCCCGGGGCTGTACCCTCATCCCCTGGTTCAGCAAAACCCCTGCGGCTGCAAGCGGGGCCCCGTTCTGGGGCACAGGGGTTTCGGTGGCAAGGCCAGCGCGGGCTGGTGGCTGCAAACGCGACCCGGTCCCGCAGCCGCCTCCGCGCCATGGAGCAGAGAGCTGCTCCCCAAGGAAATGTGCTGCACCCCACAAACACCACGGGGCACGGGGCGACCAGCGGTTCTGTAGGCAGCCCGCAGGCTGGCACCGCAGACGCCCGGCGCCGAGGCGTGGTGTGTGCCAGCAGAGCGGCAGCGCGCTCTGCTGCTTCGTTACCTGCTTGATCGTGAAGTCGTTGATCAGGTGGTGGTTGTGTTCGTTCAGGTTACAGTGCAACGAGACACAGTCGCTCTGGTAGAGCAGGTCCTGGAGCGTGTAGACTCGCTGCACTCCCAGGGACCTCTCTATGCCATCCTGCAGGTACGGGTCATAAAATATCACGTTGAAGCCAAACGCCTTGGCTCGGACTGCAACCGCCTGGGCAGTGCGACCTGTGTGCGAGGGAAGGAGAGGTTTAATTGAGCCAGCCCCAGCTGCCACTGCCCTGGTTTGGGCATCGCAGGAAGAAATGCAACCCACTGAGGTGCTCTGTCCACCAAAGCAAGCCAAAAAAAGAAGGCTTTTTATTTATTTCGTTTTTTAGGCAATGTTTGAGGGTGGTTTATCTCCCAGCCTCTTGCTGAAGGACTTAGACGTGGCTAAGACAGCTGTCACGGCGCGGGAGCACAGGTTCAGTACGGCTGCGGCGCTGGGGCACGCAACCCACACATCACCACGTCGTGGTGTTGCCGGAGACCCCCCCCCGATCCCAAAAGTGAGGTCCAAGGGGACCGTCAGCAGAACTGGTGCCTGCCCTCCAGCTCCTGGGGGACAGGGACTCCGTAGCCCAGCCTGAACCGGTGCCTCACCCCGCACACCTCCGGGGGCTCAGCCGAGCCTTACGAGGCACAGCCCCTTCCCCAAATACGACCAGAAAGCGTCCCCCCCCTGCGTCACACCAACCTGCTGGGGTTAAGCAAACCCGCCCCGGTGCTTCTGGTCACAAAACCGCTCATTTCAGCCCTTCGTAAAAATCACCGCAGAGTCTCCCTCCTGCCCACGTACCGAAGCCGATGAGGCCGAGTGTCTCCCCCCGGATGCGGGCGGCGCCGGAGGCCACCTCGCGGATCTGCTCCACGCTCTGCACCCGCGTGCCCTCCCGCAGCGCCTGGTACAGCCACGTGTTGCGCCGGTAGAGGTTGAGGACGTGGCACACGGTGGAGTCGGCCGTCTCCTCCACGGCGGCCGAGGGGATGTTGCAGACGGCGATGCCTGCAGGGGGACACAGCGCGGGGCACAGCCGTGGCTCAGGGGCAGCCCCAGACTGTTTTTTTTTTTTTTGTTATCACATTTTAAACAAAAAACAACCCACCGAATCCTTATTCTTGTTTAGTTTAATCCACCTTCAAAGCGAATTAAATCGTGCTGGCCCAAGTCACCCCTGCTCCACGAAAAGCTGTTCAGCCACCATGTTATTTAGGGACCAACTCCTGCAGAGGCAGAGGAGCGCTCAGGTGTGGTGCTGCGCTGTGTTGGCGCAGCAGGGCCAGCTCCGGGTATGTCAAGGCTTTCTGGTTCAACCAGAAAGAGCCACAGCAGTTGAGTAACCACGGCTGTTCGAAGCCCGTACCCTGCTCTGACATCCCCAGGGTTTATAAATGGATTGGTGAAACGTGGCCTTGGAGGCGCAGGTGCCGCGGTAAGGTTTGGGTTGACCATCACCACCACGGCACCGGCGGCACCAGCACGGCCCCGACCCTCATGCCAACACTTCTGTGGCAGGACCCGATGGCTCCCAGCGGGAGGCAAAGGAATACACACTCCTCGTGGCGCCGGGGCTCTTTTGGGAGGTCCCTCCCGGGGGATGGCCGTGCCGGCACGGCTCTTCCAGCCCAGCACCACGGCCACCCCCAGGCGCCGCGCTCCATAACGGGGCTTTTGTTCCCCCGCCACAAAAGGGGCATTTTCAGCCTCCGCCTCTCTGCTCGCCGTCGCGGGTATTAAGTTAACTGGAAATGTCTCCCCGACCGCTCCCCTGTCAGGCTCTGATCCCGTAAAGCCTGTACGAGCGTGCTTCGTTTCGTGTCTGCTCAGCAGAGCAGCTGAGCACATGCTTGCATCCCACTGGCTTCAATGCTATTTAAACACACGTTTTAAGATGAATGTGTATTTAAGTGCTTCGCTGTACTGGGGCCTTTGAGTCGAAACCATGAAAAAGTAGGAGATAAAGAGAGAAGAACACATTCAGAAAATCCCCTTACTGCCTGCGCTGCCCCCAGCAGCACCCTGCGGCGGCACCGCGGGTTAAAAAAACACAGCAAATGGTTCAATTCTGGCACCAAGCGCCTGTTCCGGGGGTGTTTCTCCCGTCTGTCACCCCCGCAGCGGCCACCAGCGCATGGCCAGGTGCTGCACGTAGGTACTGGTCATTTATTGCCTGCGCAGCTTAAGGACCACCTCGTGGAAAGCAATACCAATTCAACTTTACGCTACATTTGTGGGTAGTCATTACATTTTCTACTCTAAACCACATCATTTGGCCACCCAATTTGCTAAGTATAAAAAGAAGGACTATACTGCAGCATCCCATTATTTTATTCGTTATATTTTTCGTTTCTTGATGTTCAAAGCCTCGGAACATTGTTATAATGGATAATAACAATAAGAGTTAAAAACATGAAGAAACCATTACATCGAGAAGACACTGTTCTCCTGCCGGAGAAAAATAATTCACTACGCTGAGAATTGCTTTTTTAGGAGTGACTATTTGAGACTCTCTTATCGCAATTATCCTTGTAAAATGGCTCACGTGCAGTGGCTGTTATTCTTAACTTCCCCGGAGATAACCCTTAATACAAGATACCTTAAACACTATTGTGGGGCTTCTGGATAGACTGAGGCTCTGGATCGGATGAGCAAAAAATGGTTGTAACAGCTGCTAAGATCGCAGATGTATATAACTAGGTGCCCCCAGGTTGCTGTGCGCAGACTGCCCGAGGTCTCTGTGCCCACCCCGTGTCTGTAATTCGGTGGCCCCAGCAATGCAGCCCGCATTTTACCAGTTTCTGGGGCATCTTTGACGAGGTGGCACGGGATACAGCAAAGACCCAACGTGCAGTCCCTGTTCCACACGAGGCCTTCCCAGCGGCAGGGGCATGACTCAGACAACCCGATCGGATCAAGAGACTAAGCTTGCTAGACAAAATTTAGTAAAAACCTTTTCTTTCACTTTTTCTAGAGCTAAATCAATTCCCCTGTGTCAGAAACATCACAACCATACAGATACCGGTGAGTCCGAGGGGCAAGTGGAGCTACAGGCAGTGCAGGAATGGAGGCCTCACGTGGGGCAGTTTCAGTACAACACGACTCTAACAGATTCCTTCTAAAAATGCAGGATTTTGTGTACTTCATGGTCATGTTTTCTTGTCATAAGGTATTCTACATGCAAAATATTTAGGCTGCACCTTTCATTTAAGGGCCGAATCCACCCCGTTTGGGAGGTCCCCGCCTGTACCTCCCTTTGGCTAACACTCCCCCCGGGGGGACCAGGGGTCACTGGTGCTGCTTTTAAATACTCGGAGGGACGTGGGAGGGAGCTGGGGTGCAGAACCGAGACCTACCGAGCTCCCCCGCCGCTTTGATGTCAATGTTGTCGTAGCCGCTGCCTATTCGAACAATGACCCGCAAGGCCTTGAACTTCTCTAGATCTTCTCGGGTCAGCGTGATGGTGTGGTACATCATGGCCCCAACGGCTTCGTTTAATACCTGGAACAAAGCAGAGAGGTGTCAGGAGCCACCAGGACACTCGGAGGGGACACGTGCAGCTCCTGGAAGCCAGTGACCTCCGGGATCAGGACTACTAGACAGTAAATTGTCCCATTTTGCCACCAACCTATTGTCTGTCTGGTGCAAGCCGACAGCTTCTCACCAGAAGGGCACACGCAGGTTTCACCAAAACCATGAGCTGTGTGCCCCACCGTCATCGAGGCCATTCCCTTGGGACTTGGGAACGAACTGGATGAGCATCTGGAAATAACGATGTTCCATCCTGACAGCCAGGCAGAGGAAAACAAGCACATTGCTCACCCAGACGTTTTGCCAGGCTCCTACCTATCAGAAACATCTGGAAACCCAAGACCCAAATTCTCCAAGAGTTGCTCATCAGTCACCGGATGCCTCATAAAATCTGTCCTCCTTCCCCCATACTGAATATCTGAATAAATGAGGTTATTTCTGGTTTTCTTTCCCAGCTCCTGGAATTGATTTCTGATCCCTTCAGACCCCACCGGAGTTACCTAAATGTGCACAAGGAGTAACTTGGAAACGAGTATTTCCAACGAGCTGCGCTTCCGAGCAGCAGCGCCCATCACCCCGGCGCCAGGGAGGTGCAGGGCGCTGTGTGCTACTGCGGCACCGAGCGAGCAGACCTCACCAACACGAGAAACGTTAACGGTACTGACGTCAGAAATCCGATGCTAGGAGACAGGGTGACTTTTTGTTCCTAAAATAACGCCCGGCTCAATTTTTATCTGCAGCGACTTGCATTGATGCTGTCTGCTGACCAGCTCAAGGCGCAGCCTTGCACGCTTTTTCCTGCAGGGGCAGGACCAGGAGCGTGCCCGGTGCCCCCCGCCCGCCCCAGCAGCCCCGCGTTACCTTCTCGTGGATCTCCTGAGTTGATTGTGCGTCACAGAATGCCACGGTCGCCAGATCCTTCAGGATGGGCATCTCCACCGTGCAGTCCCTGCCGTCCAGCAGCGCCACCAGGGGCCGGGGGTGCATGGGGCCGTTCATGATCTGAGGGCGGATACCTGCAAGCAGAAGGAGCGCAGCTTTTACACCGACGGCAACGGGAGCGGCTCTCGGGCAGCCGCTGCCCTGCCCGGGTGCTCCTGTTTTACTTGGAGAGCTGTGGCACATCGCAGCACCAAATGCTGGGGGACGACAGCAACGCAAAGCAAAGTTCAGCACGAGATTTCTCCCTGGGAGAACGGTTCTGGCTTTGCCCTGGACAGAGGGAAAGCCCAGTGAGGTTCGCTCCCAGGACAGGGACCGGGACGAGCCCTTTCCTGCTGCCTCAGGGCGGCTTCTTCAATGGTTTTGCCCCTCCAGCACCAGCACTTCGTTCCACAGACACGCTGGCACCTGCTCTGTTATTTTTAAGGCCTTCACCATTTTGACCAGCTCAGAAAGACAAGCCTGAACAGGCTCCCACTAAGCAAAATGGCAGGATTACTGGAAACGCACAGAAAGAGCAGGACACCCACGTCCCCACCAGCGTGCAGCCATCTCTTCTGCCACATTACCAAACGCCAAAAGGCTTCAATGCGGGAGCGGCAAAGCCCAGCTGACTCTGTGCACTCCAGCCGGGTCTATCCCTGCCTCCCGTGGGATGCTCTGGGACGTGCAGCTGGAGCCACAAACACACGGGGACAAACCCGGTGCAGACCCCGCTCCGCTGCGGTGGGAAGCGCACTTGTGCCACGCGTACCAAGCCTCCCTGTGGGCTGTTTCCTCGAGCAAATGTGTATTCAGGTGTCTGTTTGGCCGTGCTGCTTTTTTTCCTCATTTTACAATTGCTCATGCTCCAAGTTGAGGCTGGGAACCAAATGATAATCAGCAAGGGCTGCAGGAAGCCCCATGTTTGTATCCTATTAACTGCTCAGCCGTGGATTAACAAGTTCAATTTTGGACAAGTCACTTTGACGTTTTTGGGCCTCCATTTACCGCTCAGGAAGGCCGGTCATTACATTAGGATTGTAGGAACGGCTCAGCTATCTTGCTCTGATGGCCACGGTTTTGGGGAAAAGCAGTAGTTTGGGGGAGCAACTGCTCCGGGCACAAAGGGTTTTATTTCTGCAGCCACAGCGTGAGCAGACCCGGCCTCAAGGGCTTGAGATCGAACCTCCAAAACCCCTCACAAGCAGCACCGCCCCCCTTAGCAAAACACACCAAAACTTCGCAGACTACTGGCAAAAACCTCTCTTCTTGTAAGAGTAAGAGGAAAAAGCCCGTGTTGTACCTCGGCGTGCTGTCCTTCGTAACAGAGGCAAGAAATGACGTGAGAACATCTGGATGAGGTAGCTCTCCGTGCCGTGCCACATCACGGAAGCCACTATTTGCTCCCTACTGCAGTACGATTGTTTGTGATGGTTGTTGGGACAAGCAGCGGGCCGTTCTCCCTCCCGAGGGACCCCAATGGGATTGTTTTCCCTATAGGCAGCCTCGCTGTTCCTTTAGAAACGGGAGGCCCGTGATTAGCTAAAGAGGGATTTTGGTCTGGGGCTGGGGTTTCTGGGGAGGGTCGAACGTCTCACAGGGAGCACTGCAGAACAAATGCTATTGTCTGCGGCGCTACGTGGGGCTGTTTGACTGAGACAGGCCGAGGCCGCGAGCGGGAGGCTCCTCTGGGGATGCTGCCAGGGGCTCGGGGCGCTCAGCTCCCCGCGGAGCACCGCAGCCTCCTGCCGAGCGCCGGCACAGCCCCACGTGCCCGGGGCACGACAGCGAGGGAAGGGAACCGATGAGGAGAGCAGCACGGTGCTGCTGCTTTTTATTAGTATTTTTTATTTTTTTTTTAAGGGAAAATTAAGCCAGATTGCTGCCGGGCGGAGCGTCAGCAAGACGAAGGGGTGAAGCGAAGCCTCCGGAGCGTGCCAGCACCAAGAGCATCGCCCCGGGGCCAGGCGGGGTGGGAAGGAGCCACGTTCACTGCGAGGGGAGAATAACCCCGTGGGAACAGGGGGGTTCACAGGGGTGGGCTTCATGGCCCTGCGTTCCTGTTGGACTGAACCCGGTGTAAGAATAAAGAGCCAACCCATCCGGCAGACCCAGGGGAAGATTTCCAGCGTTACGCACGAACGTTTTTGGACCGGGTCCTTCTCTCCGCCCTCCCTAGCGAGATCTCCATCAGCACGTACTGGAAGTAATACATTATGTTTGCACGCCTTTCAGCCAGATGGAAGTGCAACTGTGTCAGTAGGCAGGGTGCAGCGCCGAGATGATTTGGATAACTGCAAGAAGCTTGCCATAAGCAGATAAGCAAGAATAAAAACACGCACGAATCGCAGAGGGCTTACACAATCCTCAGCGAAGCACTGTGCCCCGGTAGATTATTTTCTCTGTTTAACAAGGAGGTGAATTATAACACTGACTTCAACACCTGCTGAAGTACAACGATCTCCAAGACGTGGAGCATCACCTATCCGCCTCACGCCGCGACTATTCAAAAAAAAGGGACAACGTGATGCTCTGGCGAGGTGCTGTGGTGGTGTCAGCCCCCCAAATAACGGGTTTGTTCTGCTGCCATTGCATAAGCTCCTTCGGAAGTCGAACGACACACACACAGCTTTTCTTTTCTGAAGCGGCATCTGTGCCTTGGCCGGGGATTAGGGCGGGCGGGCACGCCGCGGGTCCCTGGCTCCTCTTCCTCACCGGGGCCACTTGCTCCAGCTCGGCGGGGAAAGTTTGGAAGCGAATCGACACGAGAAGGAGCGCATCACCTATGGCAATTACGTTTTAATTAAAACCGCCGACAGGTTTGCAGCCTGGATCCCCGCAGGTGGGGCGCCCAGCCCTACCCGCAGCCTTCTCCCTCCTGCGTGCGCCGCGTAGCCAGGCTGACAAAACCAGGCGCAACCTGCCCGCTTCTCCTCCCGTTCACGCTTACACGGCCCGGTCGTCGTTCCGCCTGCGCCCGCCTCATTAACAACGAGGTATGCCTGGACCAGAAAGTAATTAAGCAGCCGGGCGCTCCCACCCGACCTCGCGATAAGGCAACGGGGCCGTTAACCCTTCGGGAGCCCGTCCGTGGGGCTGCGCAGCCCCTCCTGGCCCCGGCTGGGCTGGGACACGCTCCCCTGGCTGTGTCCCCAAAATTTGGCCGCTTCCCCGCCGCCCCTCGTTGCCCGTAAAGCCCGAGGTTGCCGCGAAGTTGCCGCGAGGGTTGTTCGATGCGCGTTTTTCCAGCGTTTTCGGCTCCCCGTGGACTCCCGCCAGCGTTTCGGCGGAGAGCTTTTTAAGGGAGAGGGAGAGGAGGAAGGGTTTATGGAAAAACAAAAAACAAAAAAAAAAAAAAAAGGAGAAGAAGAAGGAGAAGAAGCAGAAAGCTTTTGCAGTCACATTGAGAACTCAAACTCCACCCCGGCTCGCAGGCAGCGCCGCTTGTTGCACGCAGCCCGGCGTATAAAGTGCTTTTGTTTCATTTTTAATACACAAAGCCTGCTTGTCCTCTCCTGCCGCTCCTCCCCTTTGCCACCCACTTGTATCCGATTCCAATGGCACCCCTGCCAGCAGAATTAGGGAGTGCTCCCTGCTAAATGGCAGCCTTTGTGTGACCGCAAGCCGGCTGGTACTATCTCACAGAAACAAAAGCAGAAGCCATTTGCCTAATTCTTATTAATCTCAGTTGCCTACGCCACGCAGCATTAAGGAAAAAAAAAAAAAAAAGAAAAGCAAGCGTTAAACATGTTCACTTGCAGTATATAAAAGTGCATCGAGAAGCGATCCTGACAATCGACTGAACCGCTCATTCACAACCAAGTAGCTACAGTTTTACAGTCAGCTACACACTTTATTAAACAAACAGAAAAGAAACAGGAAATTTCCCCTTGCCTGGAAAATGTTGCCTCCACATTCTTCTTCTTATTAAAAACCACACATGGCAGTGGAGGAGGAGGGAGGGAGGAGGAGGGGGGGGACCCACACACGAGAAAATACTACCACTTTTCAGTGCGTCGACTCTCCTTTCGTCTACGAGGGGGTATCTTCAAACAGGCGGTCCCACGGCCCACAGCTGCAACATCTCAAGACAAATGTCTCTTTGAACACGGAGGGAAAAGAAAAGGCTTTTGTCCTGAGCCACAGAAGAATGGTCTGAAATTGCTAGCGGAGTTACAGTCACCTCTGTGCGGCTCCCAACTCTTCAGAGCACTCCCTCCAGACTTTGCCGAAGCTTTTAACTAATCATAGTTCTTTCCCAGCCCTTGAATAAAATCATGTGAGTGCCAGCCAAAAAATCTTATGCTATGCACACTAAAGGGTTTGTATATGTCACAGTTTCTTTTTCCCCCTTCCACTCCCCTCCTCCTATTGACTTGCACATACGTCTTTTTTTTTTTTTTCTCCTAGTTGTCTCGAATGGATTTAATCTGTGCCATGCTGCGTTTTGTGTTTGTTTGGGTTTTTTTTTTTTTTTTTTAAACTTAAAAATGAAACATGCTTTTCCACCCTGAGTACACTGAACAAGGCTCCGGGAACAGACCGACAGCCTTCAGCAGCAGCAAGAAAAGGAGCACAAAGCACAGGGGGGGAGGCGAGCCCGTGGGGATCTCGCCCAGCGCCCACGAGCAGAGGGCCAAATCCTTGTGTCCTGCGTAGGTCAACGGGTTGGTGTGTGTAATTCACGGGGTAAGGAGGGGCGGAAGGGCATTAACGGGGGGATCCAGGTGGCCCTAGTGTGAACTGCCTTGCATCCTGCAAACCCATTTTCAGGCGCAGGAGCCAAACCCAAACCAGGCAACTGCTGGTGCACTGGTGGCTGGCACATTTCACCTGGGACACGCAGGACACAGGGAAATCCACCAGCAAGGAGATCCACCTGCGCCCAGGTGTATTTTTTCCACCCAAATCCACAGAAACCCTCCCGAAGATCCCACCAGCATCGCCCCTGGTCGCCCCGCAGCCCGGGCTCCGCGCGTCGGCCTCCGCGAGCCGAGTCCTGAAACGGGAGGCTGGGTTGGCAGCAGGAGCAGAGCTTCACAAAGGAGAGATGCTCTTCCCTTCGCTGAACTTCTCAGTTAATAAATGCTTCCCATCACAAACACGTGTGAAAATGAAGCAAGACACAGTCTCTATCTCGCAGTCAGGGGAAAAGAGATATTTACTGCTATTCCCAAGGGCAAGTACTCTGGAGGCACTTGGTGCTCTGCAGGCAGAACCACACAAATGTCACAGAAAGTGACATCAAATAGCTTTTATAAACAACGCTGGGCTGGGGGTTTAGGCACGTTTCAGAGAGATGTGAGGGGCAGGGTCCCCGCAGGGACCAACTCGTCCCTGGTTCGGGGCAGGGCCCGTGCCAGCCCCTCGGCCCCGACCACGCGTTTCCTGCAGGCAGCGCCCGCACGCTGGCTTTTCGCCAGCCCCCTTCTTCAGCCAGCTCTCGGGGCTTCCCTCAAGGATGTATTTTTAAAAATTCATAGGACGTTCCCACATAAAACGATACTCTCAGGAGCTGACACGAGCACCGTGCCTACAAGCCACATCCCAAGCACAGACGCAACCGTAACTAAACGCTCGGTTAAGATACGGGGAGTACATCTGCGTGGTATTTCTTTGCTTTCACAGCCTGGATTCCTGTAGGTACGCCTGCTGCAGGCACTGCACCTCTTCAGTTCTTTACGTTTCGGAAGGGTGACGCTCACCTCGGGGACGTGTGTGTATCCCAGGCAGACGGCCTTACGCAGGAGGCCCACCACATCCTGCGCCAGCTCCCCTCTGGGTCCCTCCCTACCCTCTTTCTCCTTTTGTCTTTCCCCTTTTATCCAAATGGAAACAAACTACCTCATTAAAAAATAAACAGTCTGTTCCAGGAAATGGACAGCTTTCTTTTCTTCTTCTTCTTTTTTTTTTTTTTTTTTTAAAAAAAAAAAAAATAGAGGAGAATGATGCTGATGCTTTCCACTAGGTTTCTCCCTGGGTCCAAACTTGTCCCAATAAAATGTGGTTTCTTTGCAAATGCAAGCAGGACTGGCAAGCAGGTGTCCCCACCGCAACAGGCAGCACACGGCAGGGCCCCGCTGCTGTCCCCGAAATGCAGGGCGCAGCCACGCAGGGCGCACGGGAGGACAGGAGGCTGCTGGACTTCAGAGCACCCCGAGGGATTCGGAGGCCTTGGAGATGCTCTGGAAGAGCGGATGTGAAAATCGAGGTGAAGGTCAGCCTGGAAAAGGGTGGCAATGGCCCTGGCACGGGGACAGGGGCAGACGGTGTTGTTGGCCCCTGACACTGCAAAGCTCCAAAAACTGGAGAAGCCGCTTGTCGGGTGAATCACACCAGATCTTATTTCTTCTCTGTGTGCAGAGAGAGAGAGAGGCACGTGAAACACCTCCGCACCCAATCCCCCCAAACTCTGGGGCAGCCCATCTACCTGTCTGCAGCACGATTTGGTGTCTGCATTTTAAAAGACAGCCCGTACCTTCAGCAAGCACAGAAAATAGCCCAGCCTGTCCGTTTTGGGGAGAGGCAGCGGTTCAAATTATATCATCACGGAGAGAGAGACAGAACCAAATCGGGGTGCTCATTTACACCGCCTGACAGTGTACCAGCACCGCGGGATGCACGCTCGGTGTTATCTCCTAGAGGGAAAACTGACAGCGGGGTGGGTTAGGCTGGAAATTTCCCTCCAGTGCCAAAAATGCCATCGATCAGAGCAAGCCCTTGGATCCAGCTTTTGGGAAGGGAAGGGCTCAGTCTGACTAGCTGTCCATGTGCCGTATGTACCTGCGCCAGGAGCCTGAACACGAATGTGAACAACATTAACAAAAAACTGATGCATTGACTCAGGTCATTTGCAGCAAAAAAAAAAGGAAAAGAACCCATCTAGGATCTAGCCCAGGCTTTAACTAACGTTTTTTTTTCAGGAGAGCAACGTGGGGGCCTTCAGTGAGGCCCCGGCTTGCTGTCGAGAGCCTCCCCAGAGCATCCTTCTGCCAAGCACCAAGTGCCACAAAGGGCTGGCAGCAGCCTCGGCTCCCCGTGCAAAGGCCGCAGATGGGCTGAGGTCTGCGGCGGGGCTGGGACCACCCGGGGAGCACCCAGAGCCCTGGCCTGGGGCTGAGGGCTGGTTTCAATCCGTAACTCCATCTGGACGTCTCAGCCAAGGGAGGGAGGAGGAGTCCCCGTGAGGAAAGGGGCTCGTCCAGTTCTTCCCTTCGTCAGGGGCCTGGCTGAACCTGCTCACGGCCGACCCCGACAGCTTTCTGCAGGGCTGGCTGCTGACGACACCCGCTCTGCCCCTGCCCCTGGGGCCACAGGCGGCTTCGGGAGGTCTTCATTTCCGAAGAGGGCTGCACATGGCTCCTGGGAGAAGTGAAGTGATGCCGTTCGGGGTGCTGTGCGCTCCCCTGGGCCGTGCAGGACGCCCCGGGCACCCCACTGGGAGCCCTCCTGCCGACGAGTGAGGCTGGCTGGCTCCCGAAGGAGGGACTTCAAAACCCACGGCTCTTGCCAAGGCCTCGTCCTCCGCAAGGCCTTATTAAAATAGCTCCTGGGCCTTTGCCAGGCGCGCAAGCCAAGCCCGAACCGTCTGTTCGGCGACCCTGCCACAAGGTCATCCCTTCTGGGGCCCGAAAACTTGTCACCGTGTGACCCACGCATGAGGAACGCTTCTGCCGAGCGTGCTGCCTGCTCCACCACTTTCTCCCCTTCCACCGCTACTCCCGGCCACGTCTCCGCTCTCCCATCCCCACCTCTCCTCCATGGAGAAGATCAAACGGACGAAACCTCGCGGTGGAGCCGAATGTGAGCCACCGCCGTGCTTCCATCCGTTCTGCGGCACATTTCCACGCCTGGTTTTTGTCTTCCTATTTTCTTGCTTTGCTGTTTTTTTTGTTCCTTTCCCCGTCCCGCTTTGTGCTCCCTCCCTGCCCTGCAGCCCCGGCGCTCTCCCGTCTCTCCTTGAAGAAATCGAGAACAATTCCGCTCAGTGCAAAGAGGGATGGCAAAATGCAAATGTATGAACCAGGGAATAACTCTGAAAGGTCCTGGGAGGTGCTGAATGCCTGCAAATCCCACTAATTTCCCTAAGATAAACACACTCACTTCCTCGCAACGCTGGATCGTAACTAAATGAGGAAAAAACCTAAATACCAGCATTCAAAAGGACTTAACTACAACCTACATGCTATTAAAGTTGATTTACTTTCACAGCTAATGCTTTACAAGTATATCTTAGGATTTTATCATAGTTACACTGAAAAAAAAAAAAAAGACACGTGTTGAATTCCTGTTGACATTTTCAACAGCCTAGAACCACAGAAACACAGCAAACAGAAGCTTGGGCATGGCACCAAGCCCCAAAACCCACCTGCTCCCCATGGCTTAGCACAGGAAACCTCAGCTCCCGGATGCCAGGCTGCCCTGCCCCAAAAAGCTCCTGGCCCTTCTCTCAGCCAAGCAGTCACCAAGGCCACGAGGAAAGCCACCGTGGTGGAGGACAGCACCTAAGATCCCCCTTCAGCTTAACAGCAGGGTGGGATCAGGCTGTGGTCAAGTACTTGCCAAGCAAGAAGGTGCAGTCCTGGGAGATAAAGACAAATATGACACACGCAGAGCAGGGAAGATGCAGGTGAATTGATTTTGTTCTTCGCAGGGACAGTTTGCAGAGGGAGGGTGTTTGCCTCGTGGCTTTTCCCAGCTCTGCTGGGTAGGCGAGAGAAGTGGCTCCTCGTAGCATCACCCCCTGGAAATGCCGATCGGCCCAGAGATGGAGGACACCACAGCATCATAGAATAGGATCACAGAGTCATTAGGGTTGGAAAAGCCCTCCAGGATCATCCGGTCCAACCACCGATGTCAGCTGGCCCCGGCCTCCCCCCAGGGCCATGCTTTCCAAAGTTTTCTGTTTCGTTTGCTTGTTCCTTAGCTAAAGTATGTGATTATTTTTAATATTGTCGTAAAGCTCTCTCCCCAGATACATCAGTAAAATAAAGAAGGGTCACAGGGAGGATTTGCTCCCTTCCCACGCCGTGCTCGCAGCTGCACTCCCCAAAAAGCATCCTCTACCAGAGCTTCCAGTGGGGCTGGGGCTACCAGGGCCCAACATCTTATCTCCAAGTCACCTGCGAGGCTGCTCGCCCAGCTGGGAAAAACAACAGCATAAAACTCCCCCTGAGAAACCTCAATCTCTTTATCCAACCACTCTGAAAAAAAAGATTTTAGAGATGCCACACAATACAGCCCTTTTTAGCTGTTTCTGCCCTCGAGCTGTGCATTAATACAGCTGAGACTAAGCTGGATTGAGGGAATTTGAAATCGGGGCACTGGCTGACATGGAAGGCTATCAAAAAAAGAGAAAGCACTCCAAAAAGAAAAAAATGAAAAACTCCACACAGAAACGGACTGCGAGCTGAAAATTTCATGTGGTCTGGGTGAACGTACAAAAACTCTCACTGGAAATGCCACTAATAATAGCATCCTGTCTCTCGTTACAGAAAGTACACTGATTAATAAAAATACACTGATTAATAACAAACCGCCAAATCTTAGAATATTGGGATCCCAACTCAGTTAATGAATAGTTTTTAGACTGAGGGAAAAAAGCGGTGGCTGGGGCAGGGAACTCCTCTCCTTATTTTGGAGCCATCCTTTTTTAATCTCCCGACTTTGTACCTTTGCCGAGCCTTGCTGCCTGCTGCTCACCAACAATTGCTGGATGTTGAGAGCATGAACTTGCAGAAGGGCACTGTGAGTAGTGCAGGAAGAAGTGAGAACATGTTCATACATTTATAGAGACTACCCAGGTGCACAAAGGAACACACTTTTGCAACCGCGTGTAGAAAATTGGACTTTGTGTGTACAGATGTCAGGATTTTACTAGGAAGCTTCAAGCCAGAAAACTGTTTTGTAATTCAGGGCTATTACATCTTTCTTAAAATGTTCAAATCAATTCAAACCAAATGAGATATTTCTTGTGAGCTGCTTTTGAACTCGGTTCTTTCAAATATCCATTAAACCTTTTGAAACTTAAACAAATTTTATTTGTAATGTAATGTGCAACCGTGGAGATCTGAAGAAAGTATGCGGTCCCAAAAGCACGTATGTTTTTCTAACTGTTTGAGTTGGCCTAATAAAAGATATTATCTCTCCCTGCAAACCTTGTCTAGCTGCAGCCTCCCAGGCCGAAGAAGGTTTCCAGCAGGGCTGTTCTGGGGCCCTGGACGAGCAACACGCACTAGGAACGGGTGAGAAATGTCACCTGATGTTTTTTCTGATCCCTGACACCCCAAAAGTTCTTCTCTGATCAGTGATAATCCAAGGCTGTTCACTTAACATTTCCAATTAAGGCCATGGACCGAGAAATGCCTATTAAACACTAACTTTGGTACCAAAAGCAGCTATTCACCCCGAGACACCCGATGCTTTGAGATGGCTTCACAAGTGACACCTGTCCCCATCGAGGGCTTCAGCACGGAAAAACATCTCCAGTGCTCGCAGGGTGCACTCGAGGCCGCTCGGACAAGGCTGGATGAAACCCGCAGCGTTTTGCAAATCCCCCCTTGTACTCGTGCCATCTCCCACCTCGCCCGTACTCAGCCCGGTCAGCGCGTGCCAACACCTTCTGGTTTATGGAAACCGCATTCAACGTCCAAATATTGTGCAGTTCCTTGAATAACAGAGCTTGCAGCCACCCTAATTTATCCACAGTGTTTAAAATAGTATCACAAGTAACGATAGATGAAAAGCATATTTGAAAGGAGAGCTATTTAAACTATGATAATCTGGCAGAATTCTTCGCTAATCTGCTACCTCTTTGAGCAAAAGAAATGCACGCTTCCCAGCTTTCATAATAAAACAGAAATGAACACTGGCAGAGCACGCAAAACCATCTACAAATACAAATCAACCTTTTCTCCTTGGGAGCCAGAGTCGCCCAAGGGATAACTGCATGATCGTGCTCCTGATGTATTTATACAGCACATTTCATCTTCATTAATCCAGATAACACACTGGCAGAGCCCTATTTTTCGAGTCCAAGAGCGACGAGCTGTTCCCGTGCTCTCGCGGGTCAGTACCCACCGCTCCCCTCGACCGGGGCTCCCCCTGCTTTTGGTGGCTGGCAGCACGTGTGCCCGATGCTGGCCCTTTCCCCCTCAATCCTGCTGCAGATGTCTGGTGCTGGCACCGCACAGGACCTGCAGCGAGAAGGGCAGCGACCCAAGCACCGGCGGCTCGGGTGGATGCTGCTGTGCCCTGCGCACGCCGGCTGGGCTCTGACACACGGGGGGACCTCAGCAAAGCAAATTTTTGTTACAGGAGGGGAACGAGATGATGGAATAAAGCTCCCATATCCGTATTTTCTTTCTTTTTTTTTTTTTTTTATGAGATGAAGTTCTGGCAAACACTCTTCACGTTCAGGGTGTCTTATTCTGTTGTGCATGCACAGGATGGCTGCACTGCAACTCCCGTGGCTGCCAGGAGGCATTTCTTACAGGCATCCTCAGCGCATTAAGTGAGGAATAAAACCTGAAGCTGTACAGAAACTGACTGCTCTTGAAACACTGTTAAACTATAATGGGCTGAAAATGTCTTCATTTTTATGTCTCTTCACTATCACAGAATAGAAAGTCAATGCTGATGCGGGTAAGCGCGGGCTATAGATTTATCTAATAATGTATACTGAAGATAGTGAAAATATTTCAAATTTGCCTGCAGTTATAAAACTGTAAATCACACTGAACGACATCACTGTAGTAAGCCATTTTCTTTTAAGTTTTCTATATTTTACTGCTTCAATAAAACCCATCACCTATCAACCTCAGAGCTGTAGTTGTACACCCTATGGATATTCTCAATTAAAAAAGCTAGATTTTTTTTTAATTTTAAAATTGTGACACAAACCCACCAGAAGACCAAGGTATATGGCAAAACGAACTAACCAGATCTCATTTCTTCATTAGGGGCGAGGCAAGGAAGGGGGAAGAAAGGGAGAGCCCTGCACCAAAGTCTCAGAAAGCTGACAAAGTTTCCTCCCCTGGCAGTAGGAAGCAGTTGGCAAGACGGGTGCCGATGCATTACATCCCTGTCTACGTGGTTAAACGCTTCAATACATCACACACATTATGAAACATGAATTAACTGAGTGGGTTGGAAAAACTTCCCAGGATCCTGAAAAAGAAGACCCTGCAGCGACAACGTGGTGCTTGCATCCTCCGGGGTCCCAAAGCCCCGCACACATTAAGTGCCCCCGACGCGAAACCACCCCCCCGGCTGCAGTCGAGGCGTGCATACCGCATGGCAAAGAGCTGAAGTAAGACACGGCGCAAGAACCCCGGCTAAACCAGCATTTAACAATTCCGCACACAAATAAATATGTCTGTGTTTTCATGGTTCATTCCACGAATACTCAGGAGGAAGCTGTACAGCACTCCGTGTAATCTATTCCTCTAATTAATACCTTTGCCAGTACGAGAAAAAACTCGATATTGCAAAAATATCTGTAACACGTGGCCAGCTGATTCTTTTAAGAAATATGTAAGAATACAAGCCCCTTTTCAAGCAGTGGCACTACTTTCAGCACGAGTTTTCCTGAACCCCTCTCTGGTCATACACCCAAATGGGTCCTCTTCCTTAAACTGCTGTCCTCTCTCTGCCAGCAGAAAAATTCTGTGCCCGTTTGTGTCCCTGACGCCTGCTTCCTTCAGATGGAAAAAGGAAGGTGATTCTTCTGCGGGCACTTGTTACAAGTCATTCACAATGGAGAGAGCACCTACAAGAAGAGCACGCAGCTCTCAGCCGCAGCGTCTGGAAATCACTTCCTGGGGTCTCTAACGCGAGGTGTTTTGTTGCTCCTTCCAAGATGCAGACCTCGAAAGAGGAGCATTGAAGCAGATCCCTCTTAAGGCCGTGTTCGAGGTCTAGCCAACTGACCCCGATGGGTTTCAGGGTAATTTTTTTTGGCGTTACACATAATGCGAGGGTCACAGTCCTTGAAGGACTCCTCTTCAAGATCTCCTTGCGTGAGCGCGATGGACCTTCTGCACCAAAGGCAGCCGTGCTGCTGTGCTCTCCGGCGGCCCCGCAGGAAGCGCTGGGGAGGATGCTCGCCCAGGACTGCGGCACGTCGCTCCCTCTTCTGCCTCCTAACAGCAGGACAGAGCTGCTGGGCCCCGCGGGCAGGCAGCGTTACGTGCAGAGCACATGAGGGACTCCTCCCCGGCATGCGCTTAGATGCAAGTTTTCAGCTGACTCGAGACTGCTGCGCTGCCTCTGTCCCTGTCGGGCAAATAAACAAAAAATCAGTCGCTACTTCCTTGCGATTCACATGAGGAGTGCCTGGAGTCAATGGGTTCAGTGTGGGAATCATTCAAACCAGCTGTGGCTAGTGAAAAGAATCCGTTCTTCATTCCTGCGACCAGGCTTGCTAGAAAGTAGGGAGCAAATGTTCCACCCAAAATAGTTTTGGTCTGAGCACAAGAGAAGCTATTGGCAACAACAACGTTGGAAGAAAGAATGTCTTAGCATCAGACTCAGATGCCTTGCAAATGTATCTTGTATCCTCTATCCCAAATCGTATTTCTTTCTGTCTGTAGCAGGCAAGATACTGTAACCGGCTCTGGCAAACTGCTCAGCGTCTTTATTTTGGCTAGCAGAGAGCTCCTTTCCACGTGGGGCCGGTCTAGGATGGGAAGCAGATCTACCACGGGGCAGCTCCTCGCCTCTCTGCCCTGCACCCGGCAGGGCTGCGGGTGTCCTCCTGCATGCAGACACGATGCACGGCCCTGCACGATGTCCATGCATGTATCTGCCGGCCGTGCCCTCCCACCCGAGCTGCTCCGGGCACTTCTCCGTGTCGCACGCTCCCATCGCCGCTCCTCCACGCTCCCGGGTTTACGGCGAGGATGCTCCGGTGGCGTTGCGACAAGCGGCGCTTTTCTAACGGGGCTGAGAGCTGCTGAAGCGCCCCGGTGGGGAGGGCTGGGTGTCTGCGGGTGATTTTTAACCTGCAAGGAACACGAAAAGCAGAAGGTGCTGGGGACGCAGAGGGGGAGCAGCAGACGCGACGAGCTCCCACGGGGTGAGTGCCCAGGCCTGATCCTCTGTGCCGACGGGCACGGGCAATTACTCCTGACGCAGCGCATGTGTTCTGAATTTTGTGTACTTCGGGAACGAAACGAGAAAAGAAGTTTATGTGCTTTGCTGTGAAATATCAAAGGCGCTGAACTGTGATGCATTACCATGGCATTGTCTTCAGGACTTGCACCAAACGCCAGTCCGACCAGAGCTGCTGGCAAGCACGGGAAGAAGCGCACGGGTTCCTCCTTGCACACCCAGGCGCTCTGGCATGGCACAGCAACGCCTGACAACACGTCCCCACCCCATCCACGCGGTTATCAGTGCGCCACGAATGAGGGACAAGGCCCAGCAAGGCAAGATAACAACAAAGATAAAAAAAAAAAAAGACTGGCATGCGTTAATGTCACAATGTAAAGGAAACGACAAACCCCTGCAAACTGCTTCCCATTTTGTCTACTCGCCCTGGGCGTAGCCACGCCAGCGCTGCCTGCCCCTCCGTCTCCAGCCTCTTCGCTGGGCAGGGCGAGCGTTTCCCAAATCCCAGCAGCTGGCTCCAAGAGCAACCCTCCACCTCCTCGTTCTCGCTGCAGCTTTCCCTCAGAGCGTGATGACTTTTAAATCCTTCCAGGCTCGAAGCCCAGTAAGCAGTAAAGCCCAGCACAAAGTGATATTTATTTCTCGTAACCCTTTTTTTTTTTTTTTTTTTCTTTTTCACGTAGGAATCCAATAGAAAAATAACCTCAGCAATATTTGCCGTGGCCAGAGGTGGATTAGAAGCTCATGGGCAGTGGGTGTGCTGCGTGGTGGAGTTAAAGGAGCAGCCCAGGCTCCCACCTCCCTTCAGCTGCAGTACAAGGGGACTTGAACAAAATCTTCTGGGGAGCTGGAGGCACTGGCATGGACAAAGGGCTCAACGCAACAGCCACAATGGCTGCACAGAGGTTTAGTTAATTAGAAAGTTGGCCGTGCTCGTAAGGAGGAGGAAAACAATGCTACACAGTCAAGGCAAAGAGCAAGTGAAAACCGTAGCGCATGAAGCTATGGAGCAAACAGAAACCGGCTCTATCAGCTCCGAAACCACCTGTAATTACCGGGCTGAGCATCAGCATGATCCTGCTGCTGAAGCAGAGCAGCACAAGCTCACGAATCGGCCTTGGCCTTCGTTAATACATCTTGACAGGCTCAAAACATTCCCCCGGTGATTTAAGACACTGTAAAAAAAAAATGAAGGAACTGCCGATTTTTGACCTCGGCGTGTCAGATGAGGAACTGCTGCCTAGCCCTGACAGCCCGTCACCCCATCCCCTGGGAGTCCCCAGCGCAGCCGAGCGCTTCCCAGCACGGGCTGCACCGCACGGTGTGCTCCATGCTCTTGGCCAACTCCATGCCCTGCCGGCACGGTGGCAGCGGGGCTCTCGCAGCCCCCTGCCCTGCCCCGGTGGCTGGCGCTGGGAGCTGGTCTAAGCCAAGTCAGAGGGACACACACCTCGTGGCTCGTTTGCTGCCCAGGGCTGCCCAGCTGCCCTCGTGGGGAGCGGGTGGGCTGTCGCAGGTGAGAAACGCGGGGAAACTTGCAAACCGTGAAGCCACCAGAGGAGGGCTAACCAGGAAGGATGAGTTTTTTTAATCAGCAGACCAACCGCTGAGATCCCGTCTTGAAAGCAGAATAAACTCTGATAACAGACGTTTCAGACCGTGCCCATCTCTCGAGCCAGCGCAGGGAACTTCCCGACACGAGACGGGAAACTCCAAGAGCAAGCAAACCCCGGGCAGAGGCACCGCAGATATCCCCGCGCCGGCTGCACGTGGCTCTGCCAGCCCAGGCAGCTCCTGACACCCGCGATCAGGAAGAAGCTGACACCCGCAGTGCGGAGACATCGAGCGTCCCGCCGTGCAAACTCGGACGGTCGGTGCCAAGCCAGCGCTCCCAGGGGAGGAGGCGGCTGTGCCATGTGTCCGCAGAGGCACGACGCAGGGAGAGCAGAAGGAGAAAACACTTCTCGGCTGCAGCGGAAAACCGACACCTTGATCCCTCCCCTCAGCACGAGGCTCCGGCCAAGGAGAAGCATGGGCCGTGGATGGTTTCCAGGGGTGGAAGTGAGATGCTCTTACTGAAACTGAACGTGAAGCCGCGGCCTCTGAGGGCTGCGCGCGCTCCTTGCTGGGATGGGCTGCTGGCCGCACGGGGGTTTTGCATCCAGCCAGCTGCCGGGATTAAATGAAAGGCAGGTGCTGAGGGGAGGGAGCTGGAGGGGCACGGCTTGCGGTCGGCAGAGTGGTGATAGGACAAAACTGGGTTTTCTGAGGGTGGCTCCAAGAAAAAATTCTTAAAGGACGCCCTCCTCTCGACCCTCTTCCACGTGGGAGATGAGAAAGAATCACCCATATCAGTCCAGCTCCACGGAGGGTCTCTGACCCAAGGGGTCCTGGGGTCCTGAGCACCTCTGCGACGGGAACATGGAGAGACCTGCAGAATTAGCTTAGAGCTGGCACCCAGGAGCAAGCTGTGCCTACACCCCAAAGCAGCGAAGCGCAGGTTACACGCTCCGTTTATGGGAAAATTGAACTCAAATGATGTGGAGTTAAATCTTGGATCTGGGAATCAGTCTTCTTAAAAAAACACTTTTAAATTACCGTTTTTCCAAATTCTAACAGAAAAATCATTGCTCAGACCCCCAAAGCCTCAGGACTCACCAAGCACCGCACTGCTGTCTCTCGTGTACGTTAGCCCTGTTGCAGAGGGCTTTGGGTGGACTGGCATAGGAGATTTCCTGAAACTGTTAAGGCTAGGAGCTAGATGCAAACAAACAAAGCGTGTAACTACATGAACTTGAGAGGAGAAGCTTACCAAAAATTCGAAACACAAACGTTTTTGAATGTTACCAGCAGTGGTGCTTGCAAGCATGGAATACTTTCTTAGAAACCATCTACCTTTAGGGCACCATCTGTCCGGCTGCAGTATTTTGGTTGGCTTTTTGTTGCTAATTCTGTATTTGCCCTTTTCTTCTGCTCTCCTCCCTCCCTCCTTCCTCTCCCACTTCTCCAGATGTGCTTGCAGCGAAGGAGAGCTGCTCCTTTTGCCGCTGCAGGGCAGTTTCCAGCCTCGCCTGCGCACAGCGGTGCTCGCAGCCCAGCTGGTCCGTCCAGCATTTCTTAGTACGGACTTTGTGTTCAGCGCTGCGGTGCTTTGGCCTGGTGCCTTGTAAACAGATTAAACAAATAAATAGGTAAGAGGCACACTAACATCGTGTGCCTAATAATTTCCCAGAGCGGGATTAAATGAAATCGGAGATTCCCCAGGAAGCCGTCCCGCTATGCAGAGGACTCTCCCCGTTACAGGGGCATCGCGGCGGGGAATTACGCACTCCTGGCACCTGATGCAGGCAACCCACGACCAAACCACAAACTACTGAGAGCAAGACAGCGATTGCACTGCTGCTTATCTTCTCGAGTCCAGCTGCTGCTCCGGAGCCTGAGGTCTCTGGGAGGAGCGCGAGAGGCTTTTCGGAAGGAGTTCCAGCAGCGCTCTTCCTTGCTGGCACCCGACGCCTCTTCCTTCCTGGAGCAAAAGCAGCTCGTTCCCCGGGGAGGACGGGGGGAACATCTCCTCTGGCTCTCGCTGCAGGGCTCTGCAACTTCCCATGCCGTAACCGGCTGTGTAACACGAAGCTGCTCTGCGCAACAACCTCCCGAGCACCAAGCCTTGCCGGAGCCAATGTTGTCTCTCCCAGTCCTTCTGTGAGATCTGCTTTCCATATGTCTCCGCCGCTCCGCCTGCCTTCCTGACTGCGAAAGACCAGTCTCCTCGCTGCTGATCCTACCCCTCTCTCCTGCCTCAGCCTGCCTGCTGGCTGCGTGTGAACGCACACGCGTGGTGCCAAGCGGCCGGGTTTGCTGTTCCAGCACCGCTGCCACCAAGGACGTAGCCCCACGGCTGTGTCCCCCTTCTGCAGCAAGTGGTGTCTGCACCGGTGACACGAGGGTGGGACTTCCCTTTGCAGTTCCCAGGACGAAGCCCATCTACTGATGACTGCCAAGAGAGAAAAGCCTCGTTCAGAACCAGCACGACTTCAAGTCTTATCTATTATAGACCTCCCAAATTCCCTCTTTTCCTTGTACCGCCTTAGGACAACAAGATAGTCAAACGGATCTGCTCTGGATTCATCTCCTGCACCTCTCACAACTGCAAATCCTTTAGGAGATGCTTTTTACTTCGTGAGGCACCACCCGTTTGTGACCCTGAGCACCACCTTCCCTCTGACGAATACCTCCGTTTACAGCCTGGAATTTTGTAATATTGAGCCTCGAGAAATTCGTTATCTCCACATACTCTTGCCACGCTGATATTGTACAAATGCCATTTCTCTTTCTCCTCCTCGGCTGCTACCACGATTCATGCTGCCGTTAGCTTTCCACAAGCGACCTGCTTTGGTTTATTGTACCCCACATTGTCATTCGTCTTAAAATCAACCCAAAATGTAGCCAGGCAGATATGCCTGTTCTGTTGTCTTCTGCCACTTCTGGGGATCTTCTTCAAACCATCAGCAAAACAGCCAGCTCTGCCCTTCCCACGGGACCCATCCCTCCTCCTCCAGGGAAGAGCCACTGCTCCAGGTCCACTACTTGTGCTTCTGCCACGGAGCAGCCGAGGAAGCTCCTTCTGTGCCTCCTGCCCCACAGGCCCGGCGAATCCAGCTCTGCTCCTTCTCAGAGGTCTGAGAGCCTTGGGTTTTTTTCCTTTTTGCTTTAATGACATCTGCTTCTGAAGCACTTTTGGTTTCAGCAGACCTGGGTGCTCTTTCCAGCCACCTTCCAGCTCTCCATCCCAGTGCTCCAGACTACGCTTAGTTAAAGCCTCAATTTTTGCTCTTTGCACAGCTACCACTCAGCTGCGACCAGCGAAGCATGCACGGCAACCCAGTCGTTCTTAGTGGTTAAAAAGCCACAATAGATTATCAATTATTTTTGTACAGCACACTCTCTAGAGCAGAGCACAGTGGGTCCACATCTAAGAATCGTTTTCACCTTGTAAGTTAATTTCTTTTTTTTCCTGAGAGCATTGCAGTGAACTAGACAGGCTGGCTTAGCACTTCATTCACAGGAGCTGAGGCCAGTCTGGCACACCTGGGTTTGAGGTCGAGTAAAACAAAAACGTGGCAAGCAGCCTGATCGTAACGAGAACAGGAATATCAGGACTTCGGGTAAAACTGAAATATCAGACGCAGAGAACGGGGAAACATCCTATCACGTGCACAACTAACACACCTCCCAGTGGCAAGCATCCAAACCAGAACAATAGCTCTCAGCGCACAGCCAGCACCACCCGGCCGAGCCAGGCTGACCACGCAAAGAGAGCCGAAAGGTGAGCAGTCAGCAGCGGCGCGCAGCACTCCTTGGGCTTCAATAATTCAACAGCATTTAATTCGCTGGTGGTGAGAAGGGTGGAGTTGTGGTTTTTTTGTTTGTTTTTTTTTTCCAAAGCATGACCTGCACGGATCTAGCATCTCCGTAAGGGATGTGCCAGCAAGCGGTGGGAGCACCAGGCCAAGCGGGGCCAGGAGCTGGCCGTGCATGTCTGCAGGAGGTGGTGGGGTGGCGGAGGGAAGCTGGGGATGCGTTGCCACTCTGCAGGAGTCGTTTTAAGCTTGTGGAACCACACAGCTCTGGGAGAGGCTGCGTGTCACGCCACCAAACCATGGGCATCATGCTGGGCAAACCCGCCGGCACCAAGCTCAGCACACGATCCACAGAAACCGAGACGGAGACAGGAATCCTCCGGCCAGGACGACGCGCAGCCTTCCATATTGCAGGAGTTTTTAATCACAAACTTCCCAGGGTTAGGTGGAACTCCTTTTCATGTGTTGCTTCAGGCCGTCGGTAACAGTTCCAGTGCTAATAACCTAACTCCTTAATGTACAGAGGAAAAACAGCACTTCATGAAATATTGATACGCACTTGGAAATTTGACAATTATCTCCAGAGCTCCTCGGTAAAATCTGAAAGCAAATAAATAGCAAACATTTCCTGTACTCATTAAAATACTGAAAAACAGAGAAAGAAACCTACTCATTATCCATTTGACAAATATAACCTATTATTTTTAATAATGCACGGGCATTCAATGCACAAAATTTACAGCTGCTCTTGCTTAAAGAAACCATTGGTTTTGTAGACCTAATTTTAAGAAATGCAATAAAAGTAACTTATGTGGAGCTGATTGCTTTCGTAGGAGAGGGCAAAATCTTTCTTCTGTGGCAATCAATGGCAAAACTGCCATTTGTTCAGATGGAAGTACAACTTCACTCCCTGCCCTGCTTTGGAAAATGCTTTTCTGGAAAGAAATTCTCAGAAAATTAGGAAAATATTAGAACAAACTCCATCTCTCACCTCCTGTGTGCCAGTGAGACGGTGCACAGGCCTGCCCTTTGGCCAGGGCACGCTGCAGGAGACGCTGCACCGTGGTGGGATGTGAGGGTGAACAGCAAGTCAGAGAACACCTCCAGTTGCTGAATAAATGAGGGCTGGAAGAGGAAAACTTCCAAAGCAGAGCACGACAGGTTGCTCAGCACTGCGCTGCACAGGTCTGGGCTTGGACGTTTCCTCCCTGAGCGCTGAGGAACCGAACCACATCCACTGCAACAAGTCAGACGGGGACATTTCAGATCCCTAACCCAAACGTTTCAGCCTGCAAGCTAACAACCTGCACTCGTACTCAGGTCCGCTGGGCAGGAGCAAGAATTAAACAACAGGAAACTGGAGATCAGCAGGAGCTGCAGCTCCTGCCAGGAGGGTGCAGAGCTGTGGTCAGGCCCTCCTGTTACTTCAGTGTCCCAACGGGACGGTCTAGATGCTGATAAGCTCTCTGCTGTCCGTGAGAACATTCATTTAAAACTATAATAAAGCATTCGGAGGAAGGCAGACCACACAACAAACCACTGCATGTGTCATTTCTATTCCTGCTTTTTTCTCACCCTGTCGCTAACAGTGAGAGACCCCAAAAAGAGCTCAGACTGTCACAAGAAAAGGCTGATAACCCACACCGTCAGTAAGAGGAGCGTGTAGGAGGCAGCTTGAAACTGCCCAGGGATTTGCAGCGTTAGAACGAGCGTCAGCAAACGTGCTGGGCTTAAGAAGACCGGCAAAGATGTCAGGGGTGCACCTTCAGGTGTCTGCAGCCCACAGTCCTGCAGCTCCTGATGCGGCTCCTGGGCACCCGTGGGTCCCACCTTCACGCCTGGAGCACACATCCCAAACGTTCCAGTGGGACCTGTTCTTATTTTCTTCTTTCTTTTTTCTTTCAAAGTATATCCTAAATTATTACTTATCATGGCGTGTGCTGTCTGAACATAGTCCCTTCTGTTTATTTACTCACCAAGCCAGTACGGCAGCCTCGGAAGTAACAAACTGCTTGATAACCAAACCAAACCACTCCTGGCACACGCCTCTGACTGCGCAGAAGTGCTGACCCAAATGGATAGTGACTAATATACTGATTATATTTTTGAGAGTTTTCCCTCCCATTTTCATCTGTGTATCTATCAGCATACATAAATAAAACATAGAATGCGTTCTTGGCTGTTTATATCAGTATTTACCGAGGATCTTCACCAGCTCCAAGCATTCAGGTAAGCCCTACTGGTTTCCTTCTAACAGCAACAACAACCTGCTTATCTCTCAGGTTATAGAGCCTAAAGCACCTCCTTCGGGGGGAACTATGGCACTTTTGGGAGCTGTGAGAAGACCTTTTCTTCGCACACTTCTCCCAGCCCCTCCTTGGCTGCCTCTGCCTTTCTATTTTCCCTCGGCCACCCCACGTTTGAGGTTAGGTCGAGGTCTTCCAGCCACCTGCAGCCTGGACCCAACCCCCTGGGGAATTAGGGTGCAGCAGCCGAGCGGGGATGCTGGGGCCGCCTTCGGACGTGCCATGAGATCTGCGTTTAAGCCGATTGTTGGCCTCGACACCCCTCGCGTTGGGGGAGAGGGCGGAGGAAGGAAAGCCGGGCTCTAATCCGCTCCATCTGCTCTGCAGCAGCTAATTGGATTGGGAGTGCAGAAGGCAAGGCCCCCGGACGCGGCCCTGGCGGTCGCGCCGGCCAGGCACAGCCGCTCACAAACCTCCTGTTTGGTTGGACAAAGCTGCTCCAGTGCAGGGGGCGAGGGTCCTGCCTCGCTTCCAGGGCGCTCCTCTTTCCAAGCCCTTCCTGGGGATGCACGCGGCTGTCGTGAGGCTTGGCTGCCCAGCGCCGCTGCCACGGCTCTACCGGAGGGGTGAAACTAACGCTGCGTCGGAAAAACAACACGTGAAAGAGGCAGCAAGCAGCATTTCATCTCAGCAAAGCGCTGGGAACAGCAGACACGAGATTATAAATTAGCTTTCTTTACCAAAAGCCACTGGAATGCTGTTAATGTCAGGTTTTATTTAGGTGCAGAAGTCAAAGGCTCATCAGCCAGATGCTATATATAAACCTCACTAATATATGTCCTACGTCTGCAACATTTATTCTAAATCAGTGACTTAATGATTTTGGTCTTCTGCTTTTTAAGGATTCAGCTCAGCACCCACTTTCGCTTTTAAAAATAACAGAGAATTCAGTTGTGCGGCATTTTCATTAAGCTGGTCTGCAGCGTAATGCTGCGAGGAAGACAAGCAGAAGAAATATAAAAAATGTTTAATACAATAATGGTCAGAAACCTTTAAAATTTTTTTCCCTCTGTGAACACTAAGTTTGTAGCTATGGAAACTACTTATGAGAAAGCTAAAAAAAAATGCCAGCAAGTATAGTCCAAGAATGAGCTGGATATATGAAAATCCTAACGGTGATAGAGAACTCCAGGCACAGGGTAAAAGGGAAGTGTAAATTGAAGATGACAACACTTGTGTGTCTGACAACATGTTCTCCTCTGTCAGGCCAAATTCATTTTTATTGCCATGGAACTCAAGTCAACGAATTGTACCTGGAACGAGTTTGACACTTTATATTGCTTTTGATACGACCGTTATAAAAAGCACATTTCAACCTTTAGAAAAAATATTTTAAAAGTGCATTTTCTGCAACCAGTGAATCCCGTGTGCATGTTGGCCAAGACAGCCCGTGTTTTATCAAGGTAGTTTCCAGCACCTCTCTCGCACCCCGTTCTTCAGCTCTTCGCCCTTCTAACGAGAGCAGCTCTGGCAACTTGGATGTGAAGACCCACGCGTGACACACATCTGCAGGCTCATCTGCCAAAAGGAGGCTGGTGAGAGTCTGTGCGTGCACGTTACGCCGAGCCAGGTCTGTGGGAGCCTTTCTAAGGCTTTCCCAAACTCAGTGCGAGTTATTTCCACCTAGTACCCGTATCACGCTGCAGATTGGTGTCTCACAAACGAGGCGGTGACTGTCAGGACAGCAGACGCGAGCAAGACATGTCTGCTTACTTCAATTAAATATTTTCATATGGAAGTTACAACCCCAGTTAAAACAATTAGCCCAGGGTTTTGCCAGTGCCTGCCATCCAGACATGCTTCACCTGGAGTAACGCACTAGCTGGGAATGGCTCCAAGGACTTGCTATGGTCTGTCAGGTCAATGTGCAAATTAAATCAGATTTATTCAGTACATGGAGCTCGCTTTGGTGCTGTTTCAGCCTGCATTGTTAATTGAGCTGCTTTACATGTATACATTGTGATTACATGCTACAGTCTGTATAGAAGATGTGGAGAAGAAAACCTGCAGCTGATTTCTGAACTGTCCGCTCTACGGTACATTGGGCAGGGAATAAACCAACATCAACAAATGCTCATGAAATTTACATTGTGTATGAAATATCACTGCTATACTCTCTCTGCCCATAAAAAGCTATTACAATTTCAACACGTTACTCTTAAAAGAATGGGCAAATTTAGCTCTTTTAACCCCCCTTGAACAACTGTCAAGATTCTTGCCCCTGCCTGTGCCCTCTCTGCTTTGAGGGTTGCCCAAAAGAAAGCTTCAGCCTGCAACTGATGCGTGGTTAACGCAATTTTTGTCTGTCACAGGGTGGAAAATGCCAATAAAAGAATCACCGTCAAGTGTTAAACAGTATAAGCAGAGCTAAGCTAATCACGGCGAAAGGCATTTCTCGCTGGGCTCTAAGCTGATAAAACAAGAAGGTGAGTCCCCTTCGGACCGGGGAGAATTACTTGTGCAGGGAAGGCAGCTACCCTCAGCCTGACTTTCCCTGTGCAGGAAAAGGGCAGGATTTTAACCAAATCTTACCTGGCTTGGCAGCCAAGTAGCTTGACTTCTCCTTTATTACAGTAACTCCCTGGCTTTATGGGGGCAGCCCCGCTCCTCACCCCTGTGCAGACACAGACAGCATCCCCGCTCCCTGACCATCTGCTTTTGGATCTTCTTATGTGAACCAGAGTTTGAACAACCATCCAAGATGCACGTTTGCAATAAATGAAAGTTCCTTGCCGGAGCTCCCTAACTCCAACGCCAGGAACACAAATCGGACAGACTCCTCCCGAGGGAGAAGTGTAGGCTAGCTACAAAAGTACAAGACTTCTCATCCGTTAACTGCTTTAAGGCTGAAAAATTAGGTACAAAAATGTAAATTGAGTAATACAGTCAGAATAATAGCAAACAGACTAAGTTGAAAATGCAACATTTTGGAGAGGTGGCTCAAGCCATCTGAGCAGCGACCATCTAACGGTTTGCACTCACCATCTCTGCTGGCCTACAGGATTTATTTCCCTGCGTTACCACCTACTCCGGCAGGAGACTGGCCATGAGCCCGCCCTGGCAGCAGCCCGCCGGCTGACACGGTTTTGTCACTCCAGCTTGGCAGCAGGGTTTTTTCCTGCTCGCCACCGAGGTGACTTGGTGCGTTCACTCCCCGCGATGCAGGGCACGGCAAGGCTGCAGGAGCAGCGGGCTGCGAGGGCGTTTCTCCCCCCCGGGAGCCATTCCCCATGGCTCCGCACACAAAATCTGGACGACACGAGGAGCAGCAGCTCTGCCAGCACCCCGGCGGGGGGGATGCCGGGATGGAGACGTCGCTGTCGTCTCCTGCCGCCACTGCAACGTGCTGAGGGCGGTCATCCACCTTCATGCGATCCACCCAGGAAGGGCAATTCGTCTTGCTTTTCCTTAATAATTATTTCACCAACCCCCCAGATATTGCAGCACTAGGTCCCGTTGCTGATTTTCTCCTTACCTCCCCAACCCAGCGCGAGGGGCCTGTGCCCACGCTGCTGCCCAGGACGCGGTCCCTGCCCTCGGATGCCCCGGGCAGCAGGAGCCGTGTCCCCGCCACACGTCCTCTGCCCAACCCCAAAGCAAGCAGCAGCTGTGCGGGATCCACACGGAGCGCCTCACAGCTCGGCACAAAATCACGAACTGGGTATCTAGAAACACTCATTTGAAAAGACTACGATACATAGCCCAACAAGACTTTAAAAACAAACAAAAAAAAACAAAACCCCACAAAATGATCTATTTTAAACTCCTATTCATATACCAAGCTTCAAAAACATCAGTGGACTACAACAGACATTTTACGAGCCTCTGCTGACCGACCAGACATCAGCCTACACCGACAGAAAATATTTGCAGCCATTTAGAGACAGAGTTTAACACTGAGCTTGCTTTCACCTTGTGACTCACGTATCCACTGCAAAGGGTACAGCCTGGAGAAGGCTCTTGGCTCCTAAAAACGCATCTTTCCTCCTCCTGCCGGTAAATACGATTTTCCTGGATTTAGTCAAGTTTCTGCCATCCGCTCAATGTTTTACAAACACGCTCGCGTAATTGGAATGCTCGTTTATCACCTCGCGTGTAAGTGTGAACACTCCTTAGCAATGGTGTTCCTTAAAGAGTAATTCCTCAACACAGCTCCAACACCTAGAAACCGCCACGCCTTCCACTCCTAATCACAGCCCTTCATTTGCAGCGGGTCTTACCTTGGCTTCTACTTCTAAAATATAGTTTAACGGGAAGGAAACCTCTCAGGCTATTTGGAAAACAAAAAGGGGAAATAAATAAAAATGAAGACAATTTTACAGGTCCTACTTCAGCTAAACCTTTCAGGGACTTCAATGAGAAGATAATCTTTCTGTGATTATGGCCAAACCCTCTCGTTGCTTAGCAACACATAATTAAGGAATATGTTTTCAGATCCGCTTTGCAAGCTGGCCATTATCAGATGAAATTACTGGAGCAACAAATGTCATCCTCATGCAAATGAGTTGGTTGTAGGGGGAAAAAAAAAAAAGAGGCTCGAGTAGTGAGAAAGAGCTCAGCAGCACAGAAACGCTGCCGGCTTCCTCTTGTTGCGCACCGGTAATTCTTTGCCAGAAAATGGCTAATATCGAGATTTTTAAGACAATGAGGTTTGCATTTACCTACGAGACAAACGGCAGAGGGGGTCTGATTGTCCTACCCGAGGAGGCTGCTCCCAATGCATGTGCCCCAGCGGTGCCTCGCGCCAGGGCGTTCACTGCGGCGGCACCGACCGCAAACAGACGACCAGCTCCGTGCTCCCCACGTTACGCCACTTCGTCTTTTTTTTTTTTTTTCAGGCTTTGGGAAATTGTTTGTTTAAAAATACTGCCTGGGTGTACCACTTTTGCCTGTGATCCACGTCAACACAAAGCGCGTTGCCTAATATTTAAGTATTTTTTATAAATCAGCGCGCTGCACCAGCTGCATAAAGGATGCATAAGCATGAAAGAAATGGCATCCACTTTCTGGCTGTGTAATTATGGTGAGCTAGGGAAAGGGGTGCGCCAAACGTCTGCATTTTGACAACTTTATCATTTCCACTCACAAAATCATTCTTTATTTAGATTCCTGTGGAATGTCATCACCGGCTTGGCACCGTTTCTATGCCTATAAATGGTATACTTTTATTAAGGCTTTGTGCGTGTGCTTGTAGGTTACATTGTTCAAGGCTTGTTTGCATGGCAGTTCTGCTAAACTGCGCCGAGAGCAAATTCCCCGCTTGCGGACTCACTCCCGGGAAAAACATTTCGAGGGTTTCTCTCCACATTTCTCAAGCAAGTCAAGCCACAAATGATCGGATTTTCCGAATTTCCTCTTACTGAGCAGCGTGTTTGTGGCGGCTCGTTTCTGCCGGGCTCGGGGCGTTATCAGCAGGGCACATCTCCCACACGGAGGAGCTACGCCTGCCCAGACCATCCAGCCCCGTAGCTCAGCGGCGAGGGCCTGAGCGCTTCGGGAAAGGGAAGGGGAGGAGAGGAGCCACCATTCATTTTTATTGTTCCAGGGCTTAATGACAGGCTTTTAGTTTTAAGCACAGTCCTATTACTTTAACAGCTATATCGCTTCCCTTATAGGCATCTCTAGGAGGAAATCAGGGGTTTTATTTTATATGCCTGATAAAACAGCAAATTAATAATAAGAAGAAAAGACTTAGGTAATGGCCAAAGGTAAGTCGATTCTCGAATAACACCATTAGCTATCTGATGAATTTAGTCAAAACAATGCTAACCACTTCCTCCGAGGAACACATTTGTGCCTGATAACAGTGGTAAAAAGTCAATCTGCAGCAAACCCTGTAGTCCTAATTGCTCAGTGAGCGCAGTATCTAATCTCCCATTCTCTACAAACAACAGGAACGCCAAGATTAACTCTGGAAGCATTATCTGACATACCGCTCACTTTTAACCGAAGTTAGCTAAGCAAATAAAATATTGAGAATTTAACTGCAGAGGGAGAACCAGCATCTTTAGCTCTGCATAGCCCTACGCGAGGGCTCCTCTCTCCTTTTCTAAACAGGAGAGTGCCTAGTATTTTCGCACAAAACCCGAATATATTTGCCTGCGCTTTTTTAGGGGTTCACGTAAGCAACAACGAGGTGGTTCTAAACTACCGTATGGACAAAGACCCTTAGGGAATTACTTGGTTCGGGCGATGCCATCGTGGAGACGATGACGGGTGGCCCCGTGCGCCGGCTGAGCTTCGGGTACGGGGAGAGCTGAGCGGGGAACGTGGGTCCGGTGGGGGCCAGGCCGTCCCCTGGCGCGCCCGGCCGGCGGAGGAGCTGCGGGCTGCCGTGTGGGCTGGGGGCTGGCGAGGCCACCGTCCTCTCCCTCTTCATCAGCTCCATGGGCACGGTGTATGTGGTCGGGTACGCCGTTTTGGGGCTGGCGTGTGGGTTGGCCGTGGTCATCGGCGTGCCAGCAGGAGCGCAGTAGGTGGAGGCCGGCCGTGGGTGGACGTTGCAAGGCAGGGGGGTGTTGTATCCAGAACCGGGGAGGAATTGCGGCCCCTGCGGAGCGCCGGCGGAGGCCGGGTAGGTGGTGGTCTCCAGCAGGTGCTGGGTCGGGGCGCTGGACGGCCTCCGGTGCATCTCCCCTGCCCTCGGGGAGGGCGGCTGCAGTGGTGGTTGTGGGGCTGTAGGGCCGTCAGCGGCCGGCCCCGAGGCGAGGGGCGCCCCGTAGTCGCCCGTCAGCTCGCTGCGGTGGCTGAAGCTGTTGGAGCGGGTCCTGGGGCGCAGCGCCCCGCTCCTGCGCTCCTGCCGCTGCAGCTGCATCTCCGCCTTGTAGTTGTGGGCGATGCGGGACAGCACGCGGGCCTGCCCCAGGTTGGGGGCCACCGACTTGATGTCGTTCTCCTCCATCATGGCGAGCAGGTTGGGCGAGTCGAAGCCCTGCTGCAGCAGGGCGGCGAAGGTGCTCTCCGAGACGCCCTCCGCACGCAGCAGCGCCACGAACTCGGGGTCGAAGCTCCTCTTCCCCTCCTGCCCGGGGAAAGCGGGCGGCACCGGCGGGTGGGATGGGGCCGCTGCCACCGCCTCATAGCTGTCGTAGGGTGCCTTGGTGCCCGTGCTCTCCCGGCCCGGCCCATAGCCGCTGCTGGGGTCCACCACCAGGCAGGTGGGGGCGGCCTGCCTGCCCCCTGACGGCTCGGGCGGCCGCTCTGCCCCATCGCCGTAGGCCGGCCGGCCAGGGAAGGCTGGGGGCTCTGCTGCGTATCGTAGGCCGGGGGGCTCCGTGCCGTACCGTGCCGGGGAGACGTCCCTGTTGTGCAGCCGCTGCCCGTCCAGTGCTTTGGGGTCCCTGTAGAGGCGGGCGGCCTCCGGGGGCACGGGCGGGCGGCCCGAGGCCGGGTCCCAGGACAGGCGACTGCCCGGCACCCCGTATCCCGCCGGTGGCCGGCTCACCGCCTGGTAGCAGCGGGGGTCTTTGGGCGATCTAGCCGCCAGGGACGGGTCGCTGTAGTAATCCTGGGCGCCCCGGCCCGCCATGGCTGCCTGCCGGTCGCAGTAGGCGAAGTCGGGGACGGAGCCCTTCCTGAGGGGGCCCGGGGCGAAGGCGGCATCCTGGTAGGGGTACGCCTCTTGCTTCAGCTCCGCGCCGCCCTGCAAGATGATATCGTTGGCGCGGAGGCCCAGCGGCTCGTACCAGCCGCCCTCGCTGCCGCCGTAGGTCAGGGAGCTCCTGCGGCCCGGCGGCCTCTGGTACTCGAAGGCGTTCTCGCCCTCCCAGGCGCCCTCGTACCAGCCGGCGGCGTCCCAGCTCTGCGAGCGGCCGATGTTGGGGTGCTTGCTGGGGATGGGCATCGCCACGGCACCGCTTGCTCCCGCTGGGATGGAGAAGAGGAGGCGCCTTCCTTCTCACCGCTTCCCCGGCCAGCATCAAAACCAGACCGTGCCCGGTGTGAGCCCTCCCTTCACAAGCCCACCGGTGGTTTTATCTTTCTGAGCGTCGCCTGAATTATTAATTCTTCGAAACTTTAGCAGGCAAAGCATACAGCAGCGCTGTAACCCAGCCTCGCTCCAGGCTGGCAGGAGGAAGGGCTTTCCGTGCAGAAGAGGGCCGCCGCGCTCAGCCCAGATGCTTTATCCTCTGCCGCTTGGGACGGCGCGCTCACATGGACAACTGGCCGAGCAGTGCCGGGGATTAGGAGCTAAATAAAACTGCTAAAGCCTTCGCTCCATGTGACATCATTTCAGCCCGATGAAATCTCCTGCACCGACCCAGCCAGCAACCTCAAAGCAATTTCTCCCCCGGGAATTATTATATATATACAAATTTTTTTACATGTTGTTTTTTACACGTTTTTCATCTGTTTTGGTTGTCGCCTTCCTCCTTAGTTCACTGCTCCCATCCGCACCAGCACCCAGGAGGAATCAGCAGTGAGATAACGAAACGTGCACGCACCCGCATGTCCCCACGCACACATACAAAAATAAAAAAGCAAGCTCCAGTGTCAGCTCAATCTTAATCCACCCTGATGAAATGCTAATCCACTGCGCACAGCTAAGGACAAATTAAATGGGAGCAAGCAGGCAGGCCGAAAAAAAAAAGGCCAGTGCTAGATACTGAGGAATACAAGAGCGATTAGAAATTAGTTAGGTATCTGTTTAACACTTTATGAATATTGTAATTTGCTTTGGAAATTGCATTTTTTGTTGTAGTTTCAAATTAGCTATACTAACTAGGCTCCAAAAGGATCCTTTACATTATTATCATAATACGCAAATCCTTTCATCATCCCAGGACAGAAAATTGTGGAGGTGTAATCTGGAATGTATAATTTTAAGACCCTACCAGAGGTCATGGGGAAGGAGGGGAGGATCAAAGGATCTAAACTCCAGTCCTACAAAGGAAAAATGAGTAGCAGACTTTTGCCTATTATCTCTGGTTTCCTTCAGAAAAAAATACATGTTTATGAGATGGAAAAACACTCAGAGACATCAGACAAAACTCAATTTGTTTCTAGCAGTCTTTCAATATTCATATGGATTAAGTTTTTTTTTTTTTTTTTTTTTTTACAGTTAGAGTAGGCAAAAGGATTTAGATGGAATCACAACACAGAAAATCATTATTTGGAAACATAATCAAAATTTCCATATATAGTTACCATTTTCAGAGGAGCTATTAAAATGGCTCCCCAAAACACCTATCTAAATTATCATGAGCTGCTTACGCTCAATGATTCCTTTTCCTAGAAGAATAGGTCAATCATTACTTATTTTGTTAATCATTGTGAGTGAAGCAACATTTTCCTTTTCTAATTAAAAAATTTAGAGGGAAACGATTTTGTCTTTCTCCGCTGCGGTAATAGATTTCTGCACCTCGAACATGCACCTTCCAGGACAGACCCAGTAAAAGGGATAACAGTCACCTCTGGTCTGTTTGCAAGACAGCTTGTGCGTTTTTCACTGCTAATCCACAATAAATGTTTAGTGCGCTAGCCATCACATGATAGACTATTGTGCTATTATGATAGCTAAATCACTAATACAGCCTAATGCTTCTACTTGCCTATCATACTAATACCTCGGGGCTATATTTCTGACCCAAATACTGACAGGATCTTTGAGTAATCCCTAAATTTCTTTATTGCAGTAAATATTATAAATCCTCTTCAAACATTTTCTCCTCCAATTCCATCCCCAAGCACCACAGTCTTTAAAATTATGTTGGATATTACACAGACATGCAAAACATGGGCCCCCAAAGATTATTTATGCAATTCTCGGAGAATATCTGATTGGCATCATATTGAATTAACTAACAAACTTAAGGCACATTGGAAAATTTCTTCTTTTGTGAGATTCAAAATGGGAAGACACATTTGTGGCTTATAAATAAAGCAGAGAATATTTTAACAAACAAAAACATTTTATTACCACAACATTCTGGTAAAGACTGAAATGTATTCCCAAATGGATACAGAGAGATCCATGCCATTTGTTTGTTCTGAAGCAGCAGAAGAAAGCTACCAAAACTGTATACTCAAAAATAATAAAATGCTCGTCTATAGATCAGGGGCATCTTCCATCATTGTTTTCACAGAAATCAATAACGAACTTAGCCACCATGTTAAGCCCTGGTAGACAATGGGAAAAAACATGTCACAGAGAAATTAAATTCTGTAAGTGCTGATCCTGAACAACTGCACGGGAAGTCAGAAGGGAGCTCTGACTATTTACTGCCTCTTAAAAAGACAAATGCTTTGATAAAACCTTGGGTCCCTCGATGGACACGCAGAAGAGACTTCATCCAACCCAACAGAGTGGTGACCTGTGGCCATGCCCTGCCTGGCTCAGCTCACATGGGGCTGAGCAGGAGCAGAAGACCCATCCTGGTCTCATTTCAGCCCGGGCACAGAGCAGCTCGCACACCCACCCGAGCACCGGGGCACCAGCCTCTCCTGGCACCGGACCTGGGGCACGCTTGCTGCAGGAGCACTCGTGCAGATGGGTGGTTTATCCCACACGCACTGACCTCCATGGAACAAATTCCTGATTCCTGTGCTCCAAGCCGAGCACAGGTAAATGCTCGCAGGAGCAGGGGCCGTGGGACTTGGCCCTTTCCCCAAGCTACGTGGCACAGGTCCTCGTGGGAGGATGTTACACTCCCCCTGAATCAAGAAATGCGTACAAAATGACCGCAATGAAATATTTATGGATGGGCAGTCAGGATTTTTTCTTTTTCTTACTTTTGCATTCTTAGCAGCAGCTCCTGTGCAAATGCCAGTAACTCCGCAGCTATTTCTGAATTCAGAACCAGGCAGCGATCGCCAGGAGAGGATGCGGAGGCACAGGAGCACAACCCAACCCAACTGATCTCATCTGCACTTCTGGGAAGAGGAGGAAGGCGCTGGCACCAGCATTCCCAACGTGAGGGGGAGATGAAGGACCACGGGACAGGCAGAAGATTTATATTCCCTTTTAATTCTAGAGGTATTTAGGGGGAAAAAAAAAAGACATATGAAAGCAAAAAAAAAAAAAAAAGCTGATCAAGAGATTAAGTGCTCTGGTATTTCAGATCACGTGAAAAATGCACAGTTGTGACTTAATACGCTGGGTTTCAATCTAGTGTTGGTATAATGTATGGTAAATTTTGCTATGATACAGCAACTACAGAAATCTGCTCTGAAAACAAGTAAAGACAGAGGAGAAGAAAGGTGGGCCCACCATTTCAACACCACAGTCAAAATGGATGGAATGAGATCTGGCTCTGGAAACCATTCCCAGTGGATCTGAAACACGTATCTTCCCCAGTGCCAGGAAGCTCAGTTTTCTTTCAGTGAGGAGAAAACCTGTTATGTATGTAGAAACTGTGATAAGAAACCAGGATGCTAAATCTGCAACGCAAATTTGTAAACAACATTTTTTGGTGTCTGTAGCACTGACTCGGGGGAGGTTGGATGTGAAATGTAATTCACATCGAAGTAAAACATTTCATTTCAAATTCTGAAAGCAAGTTGCTGGAAAGATTACCCTGTGTAACAAAACAGTACACTTTTTCTTAGTTTTGCTTTTTACTATTTTAAAGTACTTTCCAAGTACAAGTTTAAATATTGGTTTTACATGAAACATGATTTTTTTTTTTTTACATGCAGCAAAATGTTGACGTTTTCTTCCAAATTGTTTTCTTCTGGGAGAGAGCAGAACTTAAACAACATAGTGAATATGCCAAATGTCATTTCGGGCAAAAACTGTAAGGTGAATAAGTATTGAAAAAAGGCCATTTCCCTCTCCAAGGCAAAGGAATCTTACCTGTTGTAGTGAAGAATCCTCCAGAGGGTAAGTACATCTCGTGTTAATGGAGAGAGCAGGTATCAGGATACCCAGGCTTTATACTTCGTTCTACCACTACCAGCAAGCAAATTGATTAATTTCTTAGTCACAGATTCCCCTTCCATCAAGAGGGATAAGATAATATACACCTTTCACGTTCAGATGGCGTTCAGATTAATCAGTGTTTGTAATATGATTTCAGGTGACAAGGTACAAAGCACCGGAAAGCTAACGGTGGGATAAACACCTCTGCCCTCAGTGCCTGGGATTTCCAGGACCGTGTGCGATTGTGCCTAATGACCCCTGGTGCTTGGGGTGCCTTTTCTGAGTGTCTGCTCCCTACACGCAGCTCACAGGGTGCCGGGAAGCAGGACTGAGCTGGTGCTAAACTATACGGTGGGATTCAATGGCTGCTACGGAGCGGAGAAGGAATAGCGTGAGTGTGCTGTAAATGTTGCTCACACGTGCACGCAAACGTTAAAGAAAAAAATTGGGGGAAGAAATGCAGGAAGAAAATGTTCCAAATCCTTGGAAATTACTGCATTTGCTAAAATTTGGCTCTGCAGAAATCTCTCTCGCAGCGGCAATAAGCACTCTGCATAGATGGACTTTCTAACAGTCTCCTGAAATTGGAGGCGTACAAAGAGAAAATTAGCAGGATTGTGCAGGAATCATTTTCAATAATCAAAGGAACAGAACAGCATCTGAAAGCACTCAGCGCTTGAAGCCATGCCACATGCTTTTACCAATTTCCAAACCAAAAGCGTAGATGCTTTGTAACTTCAACAAAACGCTCTCAAATACCAACTCAGTGCGGCACAACAAAACACTCTTAAGATCAGCCGATTATTAAACAATCATTGCCTCATGTAACTCCGTATTTTGATGACTTTAAAGCACAAAACAAAAGCTGACATCCGCATGTAACTCGCCCCAGGGCTAGATGGAAGCGCAGCGTAACCGCTGGCTCGCATGCTCTACTCACCCCAGGAATGCACCGCCACGTGCCTTGCCGTGTTGCGTGCAAACCGGGGTTTGGAAACGGGTTCAAGCTGCTGACCCCACTGACTACACTCAAATGGGCCCAAATGGGCTCAGATGGGCTCACAGCAGCCAGGTATGTGCAGACAATGAGCACGTGGGCTTTTTGTGTAACGAGGCCACGGCCACCTCTTCCTTTCCACTGCCAGCCAGCTCCACGTCTCACATCGCCATGTGCCGACGAGTCTCCGAACAGAGGCATTTCACCCGTCTTTCGTTGAGGGGTACGCTACCTTGCATTACCTCGTATTTACTGCAGAATGAGGGTTTGAGCAGAAGCACCCCAAGGAGCACGCAGGAACTCGTCACCTCATGCTGTCCGGCTCCCCTGGCAAAGCCCTGGTGATTTGCGGCCGGGGATCAAAATCGAATTGTGGCTAACAAATGCAGGAGGCTAGCAGTCACCTAAAAAACACTCATGTTTAAAAACAAGAAGCCCAGCTGAAAAACATCCTTTCAGCCTTTGTAATGAACCCTACAGGCTCTTGAAACTTCAACGAGAAACAGTTTTGCCTTCAAGTATTGGGAGAGTCCAGTAAAAGTCAGCAGAAAAAGTATTGTGACATTCCTGGTTCAACAAAGGGATAATAAAAATATCAGATGTCTCCCTATGCCATGAAACTACACACTGTCAAGGGCTACAGAATAAAAATCAATCTGGATGCTGAACGGCAGTCGAAAAGCCAGCAGACAAGGTTCATTGGGCACATCCCTCAACTATTTGCAAAGATCTAATCTACGAATGCTCTTAAAAATAATCCTCTGGAAATCACATCAAGCACCTTGTCTCCAAAACTGGGTATTAGACCTTGAGGTCAAAATTCATCATTTTTAATAAGAATTCAGGATCAAGATTTAAATAGCATGTGTAATGAAAAGCATGGGAATTATATCTGTCCCAGAAAGCAGTAGAGAAATCCATTGTTAAATGAATATATATTGTAATTCTGAACTCTGCCATGCATGTCTGGGCTTTGCATAAAAAATAATTAATTACTAGGTTGTAACACGGTCTTGAGGAGATAAACAGGCTGGAGTTCAGGGTGTCTTCCTGCTTTACTTTCCCTGATGATGCCAAGAGCTTGAAACATGCACGTCCCTTGCAGACTCAACACAGATTTAAAAAACCAAACCAAACCAAAACACACACAAAAAACAGGAAGAAATATTATTTTGGCTAAAAGCTATTTTTTTTTGCTTTTCTAGAAGATTGACATATTTTATTATTGTATGGCAATAGTCAAAGTATCTGGTGGGGAGGGACCCCATTTGCCAGTACTTCTTATCGCGGTCCCCAACCATCCACGGGGACGGCTCCTCCCTGGTGAGGTGACCCCGAGGCCAAAGGTGCCAGCCCCACGACCCTTGTTTAGGTCCACTGGCTGATTCATATCCCAAAACTGCTATTACCAGCAGGCAGTGACACTATTTTCTCTCAAAAGTGGGTGCCAAGCTGTAACTATAGGCTTTTTTTGTGAACTAAAGCTGTTTATCAATGTTTTGAAGTGCTAGATGGCAGTAGAGAGTGTTTTTTAAAAAAAACACACTACGAAGACTATCTAAAATAAAAGACAAAACAAGTCAATAGAGTTAAGCTAATGGGCTATATAAAAGTGTCAGTAAGAAATTATCAATGCCATTGAAGTTTAAGGCAACAAAAATGCATAACCAATGCTAGCAAACTCGCTCTTTGAAGAAAGCTCTCGGATATAACACACATAATGAAAACCTTCACTGTTTTGGCACCGAGATCCCTTACATCTGTTCGTGGATACAGAAAAATATAAAAGAAAAGTTGTGTAATGCATTTCTCTGCAGCTTTATTTTAGTATAGCCAGATGTCCCGCTCCTGTCAAAATATTTACTAGTAAATATTCAGCAGAGTCAGAATCAAACCTAAAAACCTGGTCCGGATCCAGACGTTGTCAGTCCAGGAAGGATTCTAACTTGGGAGGCAGATACGAGTTTTTCCTCATGTTTGGGAGGAAAATCCATCCCGTTCTCATCTGTCCTTGAGGACTGAGCATTTCCCATCATGTATCTGGAAGAGGCAAAGCAGCCAACTTCCACCCCCTGCGTTCGGCAGCGCTCCCAAACTCTGGAGCTCGGGAATACGTCGACAGGGCTGCCCCGAGGCTGCCGCTCAGACAATGCTCAGCTCTGTGTCTCCTTGCGTATTCTGGGGGTATTGTCATCTTTCTGAGTAATCTTTAAATGCAGAGGAGGATTTAGAGTAAGGAGAAAAAAAAAAAAACACACCCGACATGACAACGTGTTAATCCATAAACCAGTTAATTTAAATGGGAAATGTGGTGAGGATGAAAAATTAAGTTGATGGTATAGAAGTCATCAGCTGTAATTGTTTCTTAATTAATGACTTGAAGTTAGAAAGCTTGTTATATGGAACCTTGTCTTAAGGCTGGAGAAAATGGAAAAATACAAGGCGGAATTAAGAGTTAGATGCGTATTAAGTTACCATGTGGGCTTAAATGCAAGGAGGACACAACAGAAGTATTTTTCCTACCTCTGTGCATGTAGCACTCACGTCTCAGGAAACAGGAGCTCTACTTCTTGCAATAGCTTGAGTCACATATCTATTACAATGAGATTGCATACCAAATTCATGATTTTTTTTTTTCTGTAACCTTATCTAAATGTGTCTTACTCTTTACCGGATGCCTGGGGGATTTTGTCAGGCTGGCTTCATATCTGGCTCAAGTCCTACATCTTGTCATGCATATCCCCCTGTGGCATGTCACAGGAGATACACTGCACGTAAGTGAATGTATATAAAAAAAAAAAAATCTAAACAGAACTGGAAAACTACTTGAGCAGCCTCTGCCTCCTTGCTGGAAGGACAACAGCATACCTGTAGATAGGAGATACACCACACCTCTGTCCCAAAGCAGAAAATGTCTGCTTCCAAACAGAGTGAATTCTTGATTCAGCACAGCAAAAGGGTTGAAAATAAATCACGGAATAAGGTCAGTAAGCTTGAACAATGTCTGTGAACCCACTGAGGTTGCTGGAACTCTCTTCATCCATAGGATCGTGTCCAATGTTAAAAAAATCTTAAAATTTTAACAAAACCTATTAATGACTAAGAGGTAATTAAAAACACTGCTGTGTGGCACACTTTCCACTGCCCAAATTGGTAAAATGAGGTGTAATCCAGCTTTTGTGCGAATTTGAAATGATTTCTGAAGCCTCCATAAGTGAAATAAGATGAATCTTGGGAGCAGCCAGACAGATCTTCAGAGAAATTAAATCAGCACAGGGAGTAATGGCAGAGCATCTGACAGACTAACTTTTCCTTTTGTCTAGGCCAAGTGTGGTAAGCAACCCATCCTTAAAAGCCTGATGGTTTATGTGCTTTGAGGTGGAAACTTAAAAAATATATGAAAAGCTTTATTGTGTGGGGGAAATCCTTGTACTGTGTTTTGTAATCATGGAACAAAGAAGCTCAAATACACTAGGAAAAAAAAAAAAGGTCTATATTTGTTCTAAATAAGTCAGTTTTACTCAGGACAAGCAGTTTCTTCCACACTTGATATCATCTTTAACTCATTGTTCCTCATCAAATGACTAGTGGTGATAAGAATTTCCTGAGATAATAGGATTCTATTTCTAAGCAGCAAAAATAAGTATTATCAGATGCTACTTGGCATTCAAATTTGCAAGAATAGAAGAAAATTCCTCCACCCAAATATCAAACATACTAATTTTGGCCAGCATTACATTACAGGAAGGAGCAAGCAGCGGAGGCAGCAACTTTCCAGAGTTGCCCAGTCACTGCCGAGCCCCTCACGCTCCGGGCACACGGATGCTGAGCACTGGAACAATTCACGTTATGGCATTATGTGCATCACAGTGCCTAATAACCAGCTATTTCCTACACACTACCACGTTAACAAAACACTAAGGCCTGGCAAACAAGGCTGCCAGAATTCGGTTTGCTTGTACAACTTTCTTTATGACTGCCTGGTAGCTTTAAAATACTTTTCCCAAACTGCTTCCACAGGCAAGGTTCCTCTGTTTTTCAGCCTGAATGGACTGTACTAGCTGAATGAGAGCCTGTTCTGTTTTCTGTTGTTATTGGTGTGTGAGCCCAAACCTCAAGCACACGCTGTTCAAATAGTGCTGAAAAGCCAGAACCATTACAATTCTTCAGGGGCACTTTTATGGAGGGTTGTTTGTTTTTTTTTTTTTATGATAAGAAAGTGCACCACAAGCAATAATTGACTGTGTGAATATTAAGCCCACTTTTACACATGAGAAACTGAAATAAAGAGCAAGTAAAATGCACCCGACATAGATCCGAGTTTGCATTTACCACAGTACCCAGCTTGACGTAGTATATTTATTCAAGCATTACTGTATATGGTTTGCACTGACTTCCATCGCTGGCAGAAACGTGGAATACAGAATTCTTGTCCACCTTTGAAATGAATTAACCAGCCTCACGTAGCCAGGACCAAGGTAACTCTGGTGATGGTAAAACCATCATCAACATTTTGGGACTAACTGCTGCAGCCGAGGGCTCGGGGCCGGCTCAGAGCCACCCGTACGCAGGCTGGTGCCTCGCTCCCACCGATAAACGAGTGGATGGGGAGGGTCAGGGCCACGTACAGCAACCATAGTGACTGGAAGGCAAACACTTGAGGAATTCCTACAGCAAATATGGATTACGGGTAGAATCAGAGACGCCTCAGCCAAACAGGACACTAAGGTGCCGCTCAGAATATAAATCAGTAACTCAAAAAGCCAAGAGACTCGTGCATTGAGCTCTGAAAAGTCTTACGTGACCGTGCTGGCATTTATCAGCCACCAGACACACCAAAGGACCTGAAAGAAAACAAAGGCTATGAAGGGCTTGTGTGGCACTTTGAATGGCTCTGCTATTTTGCAAGGTGCAGACAGCCCTGGTGGCACAAACTGATGCGTAAGGACACTATTTCCCACCGGATAATGACAAATCCCAAAGTGAAAACTCCATCAGGAAATGTCTGGGCTCACTTGGCCTTGCAATTATTTTTTCTCTTTGCTCCTTGTTCATCTCAGGGCTGCCACTTTCTGGGCGTGTGTTGAAAGCTTAACTGACTCATAAATGTCAGTGCAAACTTTAACCTATAAAGCCAGGCATTAAAATTTCATGGCACCGGAGCTGCAGACAGCAGGGTAGCGCGGTTGCAAAGGTACGGAGCAGAGGCAGCGCTTGGGATCATCAGGGAGGAATTTAGCAGGGTTGGGAAACCTGTGATTTACACAGACGCAAGACATGCCATTACATACCCTGGATGTGCCAGACCACTGCCTCGTCCCTGTTAAGTGTCTACATCTGATGAGGAAAAGACAGCACAACCTTGCACGCTGCCATTGCAGCTCCTCCTCTGGCTTCCCGGCCAGGCCGTTCCCAAATGCACTGCTAGCAGCGTCTGAGGGCTGCTCCTCACCCCCCGTCCAGCTCCTGGTATTACTTAATATTTTTTTAACCATATTCACAGAAGCACAGGATAAAGACCAGCTGAGCAGGCAGCAGGCTGGGCAGCAGAAGCGGTGCTTCGAGTTATTTCCTTGCAGGGCAGTGCCCTGCAGGAGCGATGGATGCCACGCACCAGGAGTGCCACCATCTTCTGGGCTGGTGGCTCCTGGGAGGCACTGCTGGGCACCTCCTTCTACCACAGGTCACGGAGAAAAAATGACACCTAATATCTCCCTGCAGTTGTTTCCTAAATGAAAACGTGAGGCAGGTGAGCTCCTGCCCTGAGGGTTATTGCTGTTGATGGTTTGCAATCGCTGCCGCGATGATGCAGAGCGAAGGCCGACCCCGAAGAGCCCAGGAGGAAACTGCCAGGCTGACAGGACACGCAGGAATAACACACATACCTGTAGCATCATGCAACTTGAGACCACCATAGATTAAAATTAAAATCAAGGTGGTCGTGAAGAACAACAGAGAGGCCAGCTTATTTCTGGCAGTGCCTAAATTTGAGGGCAAGCTGCGTGAGCTCTGCTCTCGCCTCCTGGCAAAGGCTCGGTCTTGCCCCCGTGTTCTGATTTACCCTGCACCTGTCTGTACCTCACCCTGTCTGTACCTCCTCCGTTGCAGACGTGAGCTCTGGCACCCAGAAGAGCTCCCCACCTCGTGCCCACCAGCCCGGAGCACGGGGCAGTGTTACACAGCACGCACGGCCTTCAGCACGAGTGGCCAGCGGGGTCACGCACCAACTTCATTCTTTCAAAGTCTAAGAAACTGCCCCAAATTTGGGAACAATAACAGGCACGCTCCTGACACCGCAGCAACCCCGCTGCAAAATTTAGACCCTTTTTTTTTTTTTTTTTTTTTTTTCAAAGCAGAGCAGGAGGGTACTGAGGCTCCCAGGCTGCAGGCTCGGGGCTCTGCTTTGTTTCAGGCACAGCAAAAACAACATTCTTCAACATCCCCCGCTTAGACATGGCTCAACAGTTTTTGCTGGAACGTTTTTTTTTGTTTTTTTTTTTTTAAATTTACCCCGAGGTAAAAACTCATCATGAAATGGAAAATTTCAGCTCAAACATATTTAAAATGTGGCAAAATCACAAGCAAATGGGAACAGATTTGAACTAGGGGGTGCTGGACAACTCTAACTAAACACAGCACCAGCAGCTCCACCTCCAAAGCATATTTTGACTTGCTACGTAATTAGCCACGATTCCACACACAGGAATTATGTAAACCACTCCACACATGCTATTTTCAAAAGCCCCAGCCATTCACTGGATATGTCTTTCCACCCACAGGGATCCAATTACAGAATCGGCACCCAAACTCTGGGACAACCAGAAAAGAAAGAGAAGGGTAAGCCAAGACTTTGCTTCATTCTGATGGGCCTCACAAACTCATTTAATTCTTAACAGATGACTCTAAATGGCTTTATTGCAGGCTATTGCCCTAATATTTATTTATCCCTTAAGTGTGCACCATTATCTCACTTGTATTTTCCTACAGAGCGAAGTCTGTTAGTTGATGCAAAGAGCTCGCCCCTTCAAAACAACCTCCTTAGCAGGAAAGGTAGCTCTGTCATATAAGGACCTCATACCTATATATACAAAAAAACACAGAGGAACTGGTCAAGCTGATTAATGCGATGAGACTGACCTCCCTCTCCTCCTGGAAGACTCATAAACCTGCACATAAAGGCTACGAACAGGCGTTTTTAGAGGTACCACCCCCGTGCGTGGCTCGGATTCTTTTCCTGTGCCAGATGCACATATAACAGAGTCATACAAACACTACAGCTTCTTAAAACACTCTTTTAGTACCGCGGTAGTTTGTAGGCTGTTTCCTTCAATATGTGCCCAGCGATGTTTTCAGTAGACCCGCAGTAAGAAGAAACCTTCGGTGGCAGCTTGTAAAGCACGAGGAAGACCCAGCGTGTCAGTGGTTACAACACGTAGCGGGAAGCCTGAGGGTATTTCGTCTCCGGAGCTGCCACCACCCCGCCGCGATGAATGACGTCCGTTCCTAGAGAGCCCTGCCAGGGGTTGTGCAGAGGAGAAGGGATGGGACAGCACACCGACTTCGTTAACAGCACAGAAACCCACCTACGTACCACAAAATATTAAGCTTTCCATCAATTAAACACGGGTTCGCATCCCTTCCACTTGTTTAAAGAGAAAAGCTGCACAAGTGCCTCCACAGAAGAGGAGCTCCTTAAGAAGCCACTTTTCTGGACCACGCTGTACTCGGCTCGATGGAGCAGAAGCAATTCTTCTCAGCAAATAGCACGCTGTTAGAAGACTTCTCTCATCAGTCTACTGAAATAGCTCCCTAATTTCTCACCATATTTCACCAATTTCTCCACGCACCTTTCCAGACAACGCCAAGACAAAGCTTGTTTTTTCAGCGTGTGTTTTCCCAGCAGCTGGAACACCCTCTCTTCAGTTCTTTACTATTGCTATAATCCAAGAATAGGAGCCTCTAATAAAAAATAGCCATCAGAGATGCCAGTGTAGCATACCGCAGTCTTATAAGCCTAGTATTTTGCAAAATCCTATGTTCTTTGCATTTTTTAAGGTAGGTTTAGCACCGTTGCTTACAGCCAGTCATAATCTGTTGCTTATAAACAGTACGAGTGTCTTACAACCGTGAATCCCATCCCTTCAATCAAATCACAAAACAGGTGGCGAACGACAAAGTATATTTTAAAAAGTTATGTCTTCTGCACATTTACAGATGAGGAAAGAATATCTTTTGACCAAGAAAGAAGAAAAAAAGCTCATATATCAGAGGAAAGTAATCTAAACTTCAATCACATCTAAAGCTCTGTCAGCAGGTTTGTCGTACGATCCTTTTGAATTTCTTGTAAGCTAAGCAACTAGATCTGATAGTAAACATCAAACCAGGAAGGCAGCTTTTGAACATCCAGGCTCAGCTGACACAACTCTTTTAAGTTGAGTTCAAAGTAAATTTTGAAGATGAGATAGTGTACTACACCTGAGTGTTTATGACATTCAAAAGGAGAAATACGCAGCCCCATGCCGCAGCGCACACTCTGGATGCCCCTTCCTAGCTCCTCGCCTTTCTCTGCTTTGCCTCCCCCCAAAAAATCAATGGGGCTGCACACCCTGTCCCCTGCCCCAGGGACACCGCACTGCTAACGTCAGTCCAGTCCGTAGCAGGTTAATCAAACAGAGAGGCAGAGCTGCTTCTACATCTTTTTGTATTACGTGATTAAGCAAAGAGCTGATTTCTCTGGTCCTGTTGGCTTTTCTTTGAGCTTGGCATCCAGTCCCCCAGAACCGCTGCCACTTTCTGAGGAATATTCAGAGCGTTCGCAGGGGCTCTGCGTGTGCAGGACAGCACGAGGATCACCCCGATGGCTCTGAAGCTAACTCACTCATGAGAAGTGTAAAGCAATAGCAAAGGAGTTCTGCTTTGGCATGCTAGAGTAAGCAATGCATAACACAAATATCTGTGCAAAACTCACCCTGTCATACTGTTCAGCATTTCCCTGGAAACTCCACAAACCCCACATATTTTGCTAGAACGGATGCAGTACAACTCCCACGAGAACTCTGCAATTTCATCCAAGAGCAAAACCTATTTCACTTTGTTGGCATTCAGGTAATACAGTGAATTGTTACCCTGCAGGCCACTATTCATCTCCTTAAGAGCAGATAAAAACCGGAGCTCCTTAAAAGACACGACTTAAGACATCCTTCCTAAAATAACAATCTGCTCTGCTTTTGCTACTGATGGTAGAACTTCCCTGAGTGTCAGTTTGCATAAGAGAAGGATTGAAGTCTACACCAAAAAGTCTGAGTTTTTTTGCCATCACTTGACTTCCACCATACGTAACTTAAACTATGTGAGCTGCAATAGGAAAAGGTTACCTACAGACTTCTTCTGCTGGAAAGTGGAATAAATAGAAGGTAAGAGTCACCTGTGCTGTGCCACTGTAACATAAAATTAGCAAAGAATGATTTACAGCAAATCTGCCTTCTTACACCAACAAAAGAAAAGCCACTGTAACAGTTTGCCCCAAAACTTGTGAAATACTTCAAGAGCTACTTTCAAATTTTCATCTATTTTTTCTACTGTGATAGTCAATATTACGGGAGATGGTCAACCTTTGTGTCCACTGCGTGAAGCAGCAGCTCTGAGACAGCCGAATCTCTGCCCTTCCGGACAGGGGTGGCTGCACTGAGGTGGAGGACGCTGAGCTTTACCCAAATGTCCTGCGCTGTGCTCCCCAGCCCCACAAGCAGCCCGAGGCAGCAGCAGCAGCAGCAGCAGGCTCGTGTCCCCCTCCTGGGATGCTGGAACCAGCACCGCTCGCGAGCACTCGGAGGGAGAGCAGTAGCAGCCTTGGCCACCTGCATCCTGGCCCGAGGAGATCTCCAGGAAGCAGCACGTTTAACAGAGCACGACCTTTTTCTCAAGGCAGCACAAATTTAAGCTGCACTTCAAACTGGGAGTGACTACAGCATTTCAGTAGAAACCAGGACGAAAGGAGAAGATTTGGTAATTAAGCATTCCTGTCCGCAGGACTGCGAGGAGGAACCAGCGGATCCCTTGCCAACGTTTCAACACCACTATGACCGTATTTTGTGTCAACACAGAAGACGGGAAACCTAGTCATGGATCTGGATCTCATTATCTCTAAGTGCTGAACAAAACAAGGAAAAATGAGGTATTCTACCTTAGCAGTCTGTCAACTTTAACAGAACAGTGGAACATCCTCTTACCTTCACAGATTCTGTCCAGTCGCTGTCGCTTGACTTTGTGTTTATCCACAAGTGCCATTCTTGATGGTATTTTGCAACTTTCTGATTCAAAAAGCAAAGCAGTCCCCCAGGAACTCAGGAAAACTCACGGGAGTCGGCATGCATAACGCCACTATCGATCCTGTCGAGAGACGAGAGGAGCTGGTGAATGGGACTTCCAACACGGGAGGTGACACCCACCCGCCCCAAACAGCCCAGCAGCCTTGCTGAAACCAAGGCTGCGACTTTAGCACTTCCAGCCGCAGCGTCCCACCAGCTCTCACACCGCAAGTCAAGCACACAGCCCCTCTATCTTCCCTGCGATCAGAAAAAAACAGCATCCTACAAGAGAACTGCCAAAGCGCTGTCTGGCCTTCCGAGTTTTATTTCTGCCTTAAAAATCTATTCCTAGCAGACAAAATCCATTAAGCTATTTTGTAGGCTCACAGATACTGAAACATTATTAGAGAGTATATAAAAAAGGGAGAGCAGCTTTTGCTCTTCCAGTACTTTCACACACACGCATACGCACAACCACTTTCATGTCTTAGTTAAACCTTGCCCTGTAAAAGTCATCACTGGACCTTGAATTTGCCGCAAGACCTTGATACACATCCCAGCTGCCACCAGAGCCTGTCCCTTCACAGGGACAGCCTGTCCCTAACGTGCACACCTTTAAATGCCGATAAAATAAAGCAATCCGCAGAGTGGTGTGCGTGGCATTTGTGAGAAATTAAAAGGCTCGTTTCACCCCTGAATGCTCAGGCCCCCGTTCAGGCCGCAGACCCCGAAGGTGTCCCCGTGGGACGTGCACCCAGCATCTTCGTGGCGAGGTCCAGCCTTTCAAAGGCACTTCCACAATGGTATTAATGAGTCAAGGCAGAAAAGGCGAGACCTCACGCCGGGAGCTGAACTCAAACAGTCCCACGCTATGAGCACTGATTGTTTACCGCGTTACGTTACGTGGCCAGTGACTCACTATCGAGCTATCCCCTTCGACATTTGAAGAACAGACAACCCTGATACGAGCTGTAAACCCTCCGGGGACACATCCTGCCCCAGAGGCTCCAGCCCCCAGCAGCCATTCGCCACCCTTTTAGGGCCAACTGATGTCGCCAAAAGAGCAGAGGTAGCGGAGAGCCGTGACTTCTAGAACCAGCGCAAAACCCCACCACGTCTGGGGCCTTGCCAGGTCAGACGGGGAAGACAACAGGCACGAGCAACACATCCTCTCCCAGGCGGCCATCTGCACCAAGCGGCAAAGTCTCGGCCCCTCTGCCTGCACTCCGACGAGCCAGGAGCAGCCACAAACCCAGCGTCACTCGCTCAAACCACTCCAATCACGCCCAAACAACAAAAGCATCCACAGGAGGTGAATATTCACACTGCATTGCCACCAAATTTTTCACAGCGACATAAAAAAATGCCAGGTTGATGTAACATAACGTAGGAAACAGGAGAACAAGCCACCAGGAATAGGAAAAATCCGGGCTGATGTCCACAAGCTGACGCTGGGCAACGTCGGTAACCTTGGCTTCTTCTTCCCCTGGGGTCGGGCAGCAGCGGCACCGCACAGCTCATCCTCGTGATCCGTCGGGTTCTTCATTTCACATAGTCCCGTCAGAGGATTTTATTCCTCCCCAACAGCTTACGGCTCCTAAAAGCGGCAGGGAAGCAGCAGCTTCCCAGAAAGCACCGGCCTCTCACTTAACAAATGCAAGGGGCCGGGCTGAGCACGCGAGGGGTAAAGGCTCTAACAAAGCCGCCGCGTACCAAGATGACAATTTCATGGAGATTATTGTTATTATTATAAATGGTTATCAATTATGCATCGCATTGATAGTTAATTTATAAAAGGGAAAGGGCTGTGTTGGTACAACTGAATTCTGACTCAGGGAAGATGGGCGATTTCCTGGTAGTTAATGGCCAATTTCCCAGCAGCACAACTGCAGCATAATCTCTGAGATTTATAGCAATAATTAATTGATTTTTTTTTTAAACATAGGGATGCTAAAGAGAATGATTCCCACTGCCATTAATAATTAATGCAACATTTTAAAAGAAGCAGAAAACCTCCATTCCAGAGACAGAAGCTTGCCACAGTCAAAATATTTCTTACAACAAAAATTATGCTGTTAGTGCAGCTAACACAGGAGTAGCTAACAGCATTTCCATGAGCAGTGTTCAACAGCAGACACATGACTTTTTAGCTCTATTAAATCCCAGCCCACATTCAGGGAGAAATACTGGGTTATGAAAAGTCACTTCAGGAGAAAAAAGTTAGCACTTTGTTCTGAAAATGCTCGAATGGTTCATTATGTTGTGACTGCAAGTCCTTTCTCCCCAAACAAAATCAATATGCAGAGTGTATTTAATTTTGACAGAGTGCATTTTCTGATGGACAAATGCTTCCATTAAAGTTCTTTCCTCCTGCCATCTCAATTCACTGTATTACTCCCTGGAGGAAAACTTTCTACAAAAGGAACTAATAACAATCACAGAAATTACCGCTCGTATTAGCAGAATCCCGCACAGCTTAACATAATGCCCACGAACGAACTCCTTCCTAACGATTTTACCCGTTCCATCTTGCTGTGACAGGTGCCTTCGACGGTGCCAACCAGCAATAAAAGCACAACTCCGAAGACTTAACTAAAAATATGGCAGGAGCTCGCGAGCGGGATTTGGCAGGGATGGATGAAATGGAGAAAAGCAGATGTGCAGGGCACAGAAACGAGCGGATGCTCCCCAGCCTTCGTACGAAGCTGTAATTAAGAGGACGGTTCCTCCATTCGTGGCAGGGAGGACGCAATTAGTTGCACACCCAACTTCAGCCTTCCCTCGGTGATTTCTCCACCCAGCCCAATCTCGAAACAATTGCAAGGCTAAATGTTCCCCAAAATAAAACAAACACAATCAGGCGCGGCAGAACAAAAATCGTGGCCAGCAATTAAAATGCAAGAAAACCTCATTGTATAAGGGAATTTGAGAGAGAGGGGCACACGCATAAAAACTGTACTTCATCTTCAGCAAGATTAGGAAACAAGTGAAGCGATTTACATACAGTAATTGCATGTCCGTGTTAGCCTCCAACAGTGTCTTTCAAAATGTAAATTTTCCTGAAAACCCTTGGACATGATGATAGCCCATCAGTTATTTATTTATTTAAAGAAGGAATGTGCTTAAACGGGATGTTTTAGGGAAAAAAAAACAACATCCCAAAGTAACAATTTAAATAGCTTCTTAATACCGCCTGTTCAACAACACAGTTCATGAGCCAGAAAGTGGGAGAAGAGAGAGCTGTACAGGGCTTATCCTTCCAGATTCCAATGGAAAATGAAAAGAAAGAAGAGGTCATTTTCCAAAATGAATGGCGCTGTTGGGCAAAAGCACCAGAAAGGTGACTTCACACATAGGACACTCTCGCCTAAGCTCTCACGGAGCGCTGTTTTGTCATCTTCTCGAGCACAGACACGGGCAACATCTATTTCAACGTGTCCACCACCCGCATCGCCATCCAACCATCCCGGCACCCTGCAGGTGACCGAAGCTCCCCCAACCCCACCGCCCTTCGTGACGCCTGGTCCCCCCATGCTCCTACCGCTCTGCCAAGCCCCACTTCACCCAGCGGTGATGGCCACAGTGGGACTCCTCTCCAACTTCAACCACAAGCACGCCTAAATGACCCAAAGCGGCACACGCACGCTCCCAGGCCCTTGCTGGAGTCAGAAACCTGTTGCTCACAATTTCCATCCGTGTTTTGTTTTTTTCTTTTCACCCTCTGCGAAACACGGCACCAACAAGATGGAGATTCCCTGCCCCGAAAAACACGTGGCCCCGCGACCTGCCAAGTCTCGTCGTCCTTCCACGCGTCCACGCCAGGTTTATAAAGCCTTACTTAATCGAGGGGAATGGAAAATCCAGTCCAAATGCTCTGATGGCACCGCAGCACATTTCCTGTGCTCTCGGGAAAGGAGAGGTTCCCGGAGCCGCGGCTGGAAGCACACCAGGGTTACCAACAGTCCGTAACAGGGAAGTTAGCATCTGCCGGTGCCACGGTTAGCTCTCCCCGCCTCCTTCACGTTAAGGTCCAGTTTTCGGAAGCTCGACCCCACTTGTGCTACGGTGTCAGAGCCCAGCTCCGGCATCCCCCGGCGTGAGCCGTTCCGGGGCTCCTCGTGTCGGATGTCGGCAGCCGCCGCGGGGAGGGCGGCGGGGACGGAGCAGCCGAGTTCGGTGCAAGAAAGGAAGCGCAGAGCGAAGAAAGCAGGAGACACACAGAGATAATGGCAGGGGAGGGAGGCGGACAAAGGAGACGGTACAATGCAGGAGGAACACTTTGAGTCATCCTTCCTCCCTGCGCTGGCGGCGCATCCTTAAGCAGGATGCTGCCCAGCTCAGCCCCGACGCCTGCTCTCTCCAAAGCCCTGGCAGGGCTGCAGGGAGGAGGGAGCCGCACGGGAGGGCAAGGGCTGACCGCTCGCTCTGTGCCAAAATTCCCCCCTTCGGATGCTTTCTTTTAACAAACAACAACAAAACAACATGTGGAGCTCGCAGTGTCAAGACACCAGTAAGCACAATAGCTCAGCGGGAACCAGAAAAGGATTGAGCGTTTATATGTGTAAGGAGAGCAAACACAGATTTTCGTTACGTGGGATGAAAAATTTTTAATTTTTATTTTAATGCCCAAGGGATGTAAATCCTCGCACTTGGGAGGAGGAATCACACAGTTTCTGTGTGGCCAAGGTTCGGACTTGTCCCGCTCCATTAAACGCCCTCAGACACCGCGTGGGAAACAGGACACCAGGAAAAAGGGTTTTCCTGGCGTGTGGGAAAGCAGTCTCGGCCGGGAATCGAACCTTGGTGCCAGGCTCCCAGCAGCCTGCACCCCCCGGTGTACCCTCAACACCCTCAGAACAGCCACGGCAGGTCTCTCGCTACGAAATAATTGCTAATTAGCTTTAGTGCCTTTATTAGTTATTAGTATGATTTTGCTGCCGCGGAGCGTTCAGTGATGTTTCGCATTAAGGCCTCTCCGTGGGAATGACTGGATGGCTCCGTGGGTGGCAGTAAGCGCTTTCCGTCTAGGTGACTCGATTGTTTTCTGTCCGGAAACCTAAAGGATGAAGTCTTGTCCTCTGCTGCCTGCCTGGTGCCTTTCCCCAAAAACCTCCGGGGAAAACACGCTCGCAGGGGTCCTGCAGCCTGGCGCAGAGAGCGGTAATGCGGCAGGTTAGGCATGCTGCACGAAGACACTCCCACGTTAGCACCTGCTGACGGAAAAATAAAGAGCTCTTCTGCTCTTCGCCATGCAGAGAAGGAGAATAACATGCTGTAGGAGTCTTGTGCTGAAGAACTGGTAACAATTTTGAGTAACTCGCTATTATATGAGTGAACAAAATGTACCATAACGGCATATGAGCCTGCACATCTGTTGCTAAATTAAACACGCTACATAACGATTTAGACCACATCTTAAAACATTATGCAACAAGATACAGACTGTGCTAAAATAATAAGGCTTCAAAGACAACACAGAGGGGCTGAGGCTGCATTCCTTTCAGCCCTCAAGTCACGGCGAGTACCCCTTGTCAGCTCTACTCCATCAAAGCTACTTGACTCAGTAGATGTATCGCAGTTCTCTATGTCCTTCAAGGGAAAAAATACATACATGGTTTGTAACAACCTCTCTCCTTTCCATCCTGACAATGCAGAAAGCAGGAGGGAGGTTTTTGTTTGGATCTGGACTTTTTTTTTTAAGTTTCTTTAAGAACTGTGTTGCAGGTTGCGAACTGTGTTCCAGGTTGGGTTCTCGCTAGCAAGGCAGACGCTATGAAGACCTGCTGAAATGGCAATATTCAAGTTGCCACAACAGCCATGGTGCGAAAAAGAAGGGAGTGAGATCCCTAGATTTTGCTCCTATTTTATTTCCAGCATTAGTGACTGGCTTAGAGAAAAGAAGTCTCCCCGGGAGATCCAGGTATGCCCCCTGGCAGGCAGAGACAGCCCTCTGTAGCTCCTCGGTGACTTCTCAAGTTCAGCTAGGCAATACCAGAACCGGCACTCCTTTCACTCCTACAGCGAAACACAAACAGGCAGCCCAAACAGGCTGCAAGAAAATTGCTTTAAAGAAAATAAATGTCATCTCTCTTTCTGCCATCAGGAGTGAGGCAGGTCGATGCTCTGCTCATCCTGCACCGACAGTTTGCAAGAGCCCGGTGGTGGGCAAAACAATAACCAGGAGCCGGACCCAAATTATCCACTTAGCTTCAAGAGCACCTAATCCATCTGCTAATTAATCATGGGCCTCCTTTAACCTCTCTTATCTTGTTTTTCTAAGTATCTGACACTGATAACGTGCCCTACAGCACATAACTGGCTGGGAAACTACCTTTAACTTTTCAAATAAACAAGAGGAAACGATACAGAAATAATCTTACAGTCTCCTGAGGTCCCTGCCATACCGAAAAATAAAATCTCGTTCAACATTTTACCAGCATTTCTCAATTACTTGTATTTATTTTCACTAATCACAAAGGCTGATGCTGGAGAGAGACGAACCTTCGCTGGTTTTACATCTGGACAACCAAAAGCTCTCCTCTACTCAAGCAGCAATTCAGCACCACGCCAAAATCTGCACAGCCAGATTAGAAGCCCCTAGAAAAATGAGTGTTTGCGGGTCTGTTGGATGAGTTATGTGGTTATTTGGCCGTTAGAGGGCATTTTATACTGCAGAGTGAAGCGCGGGCGCACAGCTTGTGAACGGCATCGCTAACCCCCATCTGGAGCTGCTGGAGAACCGTTTCTGTCTGCTCTCATTTAGTAATTGCCACTTTTCAACCTTTCCATATGCTGTATATAGATGAGCAAGCAAGAGCAAGGACAAGAGGAAAATAAGATGAAATAGCTATGATAAAAAGTCCTGGTTATATAAACACTTCGGCGCGCAGCTATTGTTGCTTCCAAGGTTTGGTTTTGTTCAGTTCACTTCTTCCCCCTCCCTAACTCCGACACAGCAAATCTCATCCTTTTTGCCCTCTCAAACAGCAGTTTATGTTTTAAGTTCAAAAATGATTAACTGAGAAAAATATCAAGTTGTGTCTCAACACAGCTATCCATCTCTGGAGCCAGAGGGGAGAGCCCATCTGTCTCCAGAGCGAAACAAAGGCAAATTCAACTTCCTCCCTGCCAGGAGGTAGGGCACGGCCACTTACCTTCAGATGGCTCCTTCGAGTTACTACCGTGCCCCTGAATGTGAACTGTAATCCGTTTTCAGCTTCTGCTGGCTAGGAAACCGCACAAAGCCGCCCACTTCCCTGCTCTGGTGTTTTTCCTCCTTCCATCTAAATACAAATCAAATTAGGAAAGAGACAAATATCTCACCATCCATCTCCAAACACACGCATGTTTGTAATCAGGGTGGCCAAACTTCCTGAGTGCGAGCTGCATACCAAAATCTCCACGTGGCCGGGAGCCACATCCTCCCACCCCCGTCAAGCTGCCCGTCTCTCCCACCAGCATGCCCGTGCTGCCGGCCTCCAAGCCCACGACAGGGCTGGCCGGGTGGTGGCCGTGTGCTTCGGGGCTCCCCACGGCACCATCACGCCTGTCCTGCATGGTTCGCCGAGCCCCAGGGTGGGGAACTTGGTTAAATATTTGTTTTTAGTCTATACTTCCAATATACTCGCAAGTTCATAACAGCGAGTGCAGCAATGGCAAAACAACCAAAAGGAGATGGGTTATTAGCACTTTTAGCACTCTGGGTGCCCGTGATGTCCCACCTGTCTAATGTACATGCTCAAGGGCCCTGAAACCCAAACCATTTGTCTTTGCAACTCCTTCAAGACCTTGGTTCCGTATCACTCCTAAATGAAAGAAATAGTAAAATAATAACCCCTGCTTCGCAGCCTGTCCCGCCGCGGCACCCACCTCCTGCCCTGGGTTTTTAACTGCTGGGTTACAGCTGCTGTGGGTTGGTGTCAGACTGCCCCGCACGGCACAAACTCCCCGTGTTGCTCAGTGTATCTCAGGTATCTCGAGCTCTTTTCCATCAGAGCCTGCCCTGGGTCCTCGCCTGGACTGGGAACAGCAGGAAGGAGCAGTAACACCCTCTTGTCTCCAGATCTTTGGAGCTGTAATTTGCTCTTATCTGAGCACTTATATTTACAAGGCACTCTTACATAAAAAGTCCTCATCTGCATTGACTTATTTAGCAACATGAAATAAAATAGCCTGAAGCTATTCGTGTTGCTTAACATACTTTTTTTTTTTTTCTTATGTAGATGATGCTCTGTGTAAAGAAATATTCAAAGGGGAAAACTGTGTTTTGTTTGTAACACTTACTACTATCATCGAAGAAAATATGTTCTAGCGAGTCTCTGAAGGGGCAAACAGATGTAATACCTTTAACAGCTCGGCTAATTCATCTTTTGCTGCCCAACTGCTGGTGAAATGGAAAATCTCAGAATGGAAATGTGGAAAACCCTGTTCCTTGTGGCCCGAGATCAGTTCCCTCTTTGCTACCTCTTTCCATCGGACTAAGTCCTGTTTTCAGGTACACGGTAGTCTTACTCCACAGAAAAAAAAAAGAGTTCAAGAGTTCAAGGCCACGTCCCCATTCAGGCGTGCTCCTGCAATGCAAAGCGGTCTCCTTCCTGTGCCAGAGGCATTCCTCTCCCCACCGCCTACGTACAAAAAGGTCTAAGGGAAGGGATGGATGGAGGCAGGAGCAGGATGCTACCAGCGGCACAGAGGAGGAGAGCCCAGCCGGGTGCTGGGGCATCGAGGACCAGGGTTTGGATCGGGAACGGCTCAGGGATGAGGCCAGAGGGTGGCTTTCGGGGAAGGCAAAAAGCCTTTCTGGGGGGTTTGGGCTCCCCAGCCATCCCTCCCTCTGCGCCTCACCTTTGCTGCTCTTGCAGCATCGCTCAGGCAGTTTAATTTCCAGAGGGATGAAAGAAGAGGGAAGGAGGGAACAAAGTGAGCGGAGAGAGGTTTAGATAACAGCCATAAATAAAATGAAATAATTCTCCCACCACTAACCTTTAGCAGTAAGTCAGAGCATCCTCTGCGGCCACCACAGGTTTGCATAATCTACACATCTTTCTTATAAGCCTCGCCAGTTTGCTGTACGAAAGCTATTTTGGGATTTAACAACACTCAGGTTATTGACCTAAATTTACACAGGCTCATCTGGAGCCGTAACGGTCCATTGTGTGCCAAGGCCTGCTCGGGACTCCTTAATACACAGATTATTGATGCAATGAACTGTGACAGCTCCTATAGAGCTGTTATGGTTTATTGTCGCAACACCTACTCGGGGTCCCTTTCATGCGCAGATCGGTGACACGACAGACAGCAGCGGCCACTGCCAGGGGATGCACAACTCCACGGATTGCCACGGGAGACCTCAGTGGCTTTGGCCTCCCAGGGCATTGCAGCGAGCAGGAGGACGCAGGAAATGCTGGGACCCCCCCAACCTGGGGGTGCACGCGGCCGGCTCCGAGAGGGGACGTTTGCAGAAAGCGATTTGCTACTGAAAATCGGGATTTGTAAATGAAAGCCCCGGTGGGACCAAAGTTTTATCAAGAACAGCCACAGGCCTGCATTATAGATCAAGGCTAAAAACCTGTATGAGAAATACATGGAAATTAGCCAGAAAAGATCAGGGTCTAATTTTCAAGAAAAAAAAAAAGAAGGAAAGGAAAACATTTTAAGTTCCAAGAGAATGAAAAGAGAGCGAGCGCAATGGGAAAGTGCACAAATATCTACATTTCTCCCTTCTTTTCTTCTTGAAGAGCAAAAATAATCTTAAAAGCCTGAAAGCTAAGCATGGTTTAAAGGAATTCCCTAGTGCAGGGAGACCTCAGGCCAAGAAAAGAAAAATTAAAACATTAACACTTAACCAAGTGCTCACAGCCTCTTCCCAAACAGCAGCGACCAGCTCAAAAAGCTGCAGCTGGCTTTCCACTATCGTGTGCATCTTCCCCACTATTTACCAGGAGCTTTTTTTAACATCAGTGACACTTCACATTCAAAACTGCCGTTAAAAATAGGCTGTTGGTCCTCCTGGTTTAACCCTCCAAATTCCCTCCTCCCGCCTCCCTGCACACCCACCGGCTCTGCCTCCTGCTCTTGCTGCCATCAGGGGCGATGCAGGGGAAAGGGGGGACCCCAGGGACCCCCACTGCTGCTGCCCCCAGACCTCGTCCCGCACCAGAGCATCCCTCTCATTCCTTCCCAGAGCTGGCAGCAGGAATTATTTGCGATAGGCGAATTGTTACAGGCAATAGGCCTATTCTGCATCTCCGTCTCCCTTCCCACCTGCTTTTACAGATGACATGAGTCGAAGTCTTAAAAAACCACCACCCAACACTAATGTTTTCTCTTCCCTGCAATCAGCAGCTCAGCCAGGAGAGGAGAGAAATTCCTTTGTTATCCTGCAACTACTTAACTGCTGAACCTTCAAAACCTCCTCAGGAAACAGGCCTGGTGAACGGCTGCTGCACGGAGCCCTGCACGAGAGAGACTCAAAAATCAATATCCTTCACCCAACTTATCAAATTTACCGAGGACATTTATACAGCATAATTAAATAGAAAAGAGATACAAATACAGAAGAGTATTTGCACGGCACTGCATAGCAATTGCATTATCTCTGGAGCAGAGGACACTTTGACAAAAAGGAGGGAAAACACCATACATCAACCAAAGGAGCTGCAAGGAGCATGGGCAAGGTCTCGGCTCTCATTGCTCACGGGGAATGTTTAACACGTAGGTAAAAACAGCCACAACATGCACACCAGCACATGCACCTAAGGCATTTCGGCAGGTCCTGCTCAGTCAGCCAAAACGACGCCATCAGAATTAGGTCGGCGACGAACGTGCTCCAAAACACGCTGGTGCCTCTCGGACTCGCACAGGGTCTCCAGCATGTGTTGGGGCGCTTATCCCTCGCTGGTGTGGAAGCAAAGCAGACACTATTATGTTGCCTTTCAGCATATGAATGTACCAAATAAAATCGATTTTGCTCAGTAATCCACTCGCTAAGTTCGTGATGTTTTCCACAATCAGCAGCCGTCTCCGCAGGATTGCGAGATAAAATCTTCAGTGCAAGGTTAAACCTGGGAAAGGCTGACTGCCAGCGCAGGGCAAACTAAAACACTGCAGAAAAGGCAAACTAGATTATCTGGCTATTTGTTAAACAATTCTTCTCACAAGGGTTGTATTACAAGTGTGCTTTGTGAATGCCCCTTGCGTTCAGGTAGAGCCAAAGAGACTGGTTCCTCTTTTAAAGTCCCTACAAGCAGCACACTGCTGTAGATGGGACATGTCTCGTGCCATGTTGACCTCAAAATTTAGAGCAGCCCAGCACAGTGCTGGACATAAGGTGTGAACACCGGTGGGTAAAAGCCTGGTGTCTTTGTGAGAGGCACCCAACTACAGACTTCATGGTCTTCAACTTCAGACTCAAAGGGTTGATCTTCGTAAGTGCCCACAACAATTAGGTATAGACTAATTACACTGATCGATAAAAATCAATATACAAGGGTGGCAGGATTCCTACCATTAAGGCAGAGATGCAATCCCAGAATCACAGGACCATTTTGTCCAATCCGCCCAGGAAGCCTTCCGCAGATAACCTGCAAGACAGACTGAACTGGGACTGAGAGAGGATGTGCTCCATCGCAGGAGAGGTCGCACCATGCACAGCTCCTGCCCACCTCACGCCCCAGCTGCCCCAGAAACAGGCAGGTGACAGCTCAGGAGCATCCACAGCTGCCACATGCCCCGCACGCTGCTCCCCTCGTTGCCAGATGTCACATACGGAGGGGAAATCTCAGCCATCCCCTTAACAATGCACCCATCCGGAAGGGCAAGTGTCAAGTTAAAGGCTTTTTTCTTGCTTCTGTTGTGTCTTGATTTGCTAATATGAATCATACTTGACTCTATTTTGAGCAATCCTTTACTAAAAATGCCTGTGAGTCATTTTCTCTAAACTTGAAACTATAAAGATGGTCATGTTTGGGTAATACTAGGGAATTTTTAAGACTCTGAATACTTCTCTTTTTAATTGAACAGGAAAAGAAGGGGAACCTGAGCCACAGAAAACTTTTTCTTTGCTTCTTATTTGTCCAGCATAGACCCACTGCTCTGGATAGAAATCAGAACTCATGGAGTAAAACTTCTGAACTAAATACATATGGAGACTACTAAAATAAAGATGGAATGTATAACAACAACAACAAAATGCTTCAAGGAAAGGCCAAAAAGCAACAAACAAATCTCTATCTCTGGGAATCTCTATCAACCTACACTCAACATGTATTTTAAAAAAATAGTCTATAAAGCTAATTCCATGACCTTTAAATTTATACACATCCCTTTCCAGATGGAGTAACTCAATAACTGAAAATCACACTAGTATTTTTTCCTCTCTCCAGTGCTCCTCACTTGAAGCCAAAAGAAGACTGAAGGCTTTGCTCTCCAAACTGAATGCCACTTACTCAGGAACACAAGCAGCACGCCACGCATAACAAACTGGTCTCCAGGTACCGAGTTGTGCTTTTTTCATCCCAGACATGGAGACACCTCACTCTGCTTCATGCCACCAGACAAGACTCTACTGCAACATCAGCTTTGGAAAGAGGCTCTTCACCAACGCGTGAACATCTGAACCAAATGCATTCAATGTCCATCAGCCTGCCACCACATCTCTCTCCCCCATTACCTCACTCCAGAACTTGTCCCCATACCCTCCATGAAGGACTGGCTGAAGCAAACAGGCTCTGGCCAGGACAGCCAGCAGAGAAACTTCCTTTAGGTGTCTCCTGGATGAACTTGGTATCTCTGGTATTCTTAAACACACAAGTCATGCTCAGACTTGAACATCCTTTGGTCAAAAGCAAATTAAAAGGCGGCAGGAATGAGCAAGCTTCACTGCTCATTCCTACCACATTTGCTTCCCAAACAGCTTCAAGTCCTGCACAGATTTCCAACCAGCACCATCTGCAGCAGCAGATCTAGAGATGCAGTAGGGAAGACGGCATGGCAAAAAAGCAAGGCCAGGAGATCTCCAAGCAGAGCAGCCTGGGGATGGGACAAATAACGTTTCTGACTCCTTGGGCAGGACCAAGATCCATGGGGCTGCAGAGGAGGCACCAGCAGATGCCAGGGTGGTCACAAAGGTGCAATAAGCACTGAAGGGAAATCCCACTGATGAAAGCCTCAGCTCTGGCACTGCGACCTGATCATTTTTTGATCCTTGAGGTGACTCCAAGACCCCTTCGTTCTGATCAAAAAACATAAACAAGGATAAGGGTGACGGACTTACTGCTCCAGCTGTGGGGCTGCAAGTCCAACCCACGAGAGGGCAGCTAGGGAAAAGAGTATAAAGGGAAACTCATTTCCCCCGGGGCAGCCTGATAGAGCCCATCAGAGGAAACATCTGCCATCCTCCGTGTAGGACAAAAACGAGGAGGAAGTCGTTGGTTCATCCAGAGAGAAGAAAGTTAAAAATGTTAAAGGCACATGGGTTGTGACCAAGGAGGGAGACCCATTTCTGCAGGCAGGGCTCAGCAAAATGGGTTAAAAAGGCAGTTTTAGAGACTGCAGAGTATGAAAATGGCAGCAGCCCACTTGATGAGGTCAGTGACTGAAGTGGCCTATGGTACTTGTAAGAGAAAACATCTGTTCGTGTTAAAAGGTCAGCAGGAAATGAACGCTATTTACTTTGTCCTTACTGGTTAGGCCAACACTCCTCGAAAGAGAACCACACATGGCTTAACTTAGTGTTAATGAAAGTACGAAAACATCGCCGTGGTCTTCTGACTGGCAGCCTACCTCCAGCGGGACCCCTCACTGCACCCAAAAACCCCCATAATAACCCCGGCGACCAGGCCGTGCGCACTCGGCCGCCAAGCCCGGCCCTCCTCCCCCCGAAGTCCTCCTGCCGCCCTCTTCCTTTCTCATGGGCCACCAACCTGCACACTTCAAGAGAACCAGGAAAACGAAACAAAACAAAACAAAACAACAACAGAAAAACCCAACCCCACAACTCCTTTCTTCAGGAACAAGCCGTTAGAATAAATCCGTCAACATAAAAGCAAAAAAACAAGAAGTTTCTCCTGAAAAACAGGAAGTGTTAGGTACAGAGCGGCTTAAAATAGCGCCGACTTAATTTGTTGACACAGCTCGGGTCTCCCGGGGCCGTGCCTTGTCTCCTGCGCTCACCGTCTGCGCTGGCCGGAGGCCGGGCGGCCTCCCCGTGGCAGCCATGCGGCGGCACGCGGGCATGGCCGTGCGTCACCGCGCCGACGGAGGGGGCAGCGGGAGCAGGTCCATGGCCGCAGGCCCGGCCGCGCTTCCTGCGAGGCGCGCGGGGGCTCCCACAGGAAACCCCGCTCCGAAACAAGCCCCGGCGCGATTCAGGGCGTGCGCTAATCAACAGAGGGGATATTTAAGGCTGGTCGCCTCTCGTTTGTTTTCAGAACTCGGTCTGAAGTTTTGAGGGCGTAGGGAGGTGGTTTCAAACTTTCCCTCGCCGCTCCCTGCCAGGCTCCCCGTGCTTAAGAAAGCAGGGCCACAGCCAGGCAGGATGAATTACTGGCGGCCGATGGGAAGCTCAAAATAATGCGGCTCTGAGCCCAGGCCCTGCTTAGACAAACTGTCACAACCAAGTGACGTTCTGCTGTGGGGCACATGAGGGAGATGATACGCTCCTGCACAGGTTGAGTGGCATTGTCCTACCACTCGATAACCCCACTCATTTCTCCTCTGCCCCTCCTGCAGCCTGCTCATGGACATCCAGGCCCCACCGTGAATCCTGCCCTCCCACACCGGTCTGCAGAGGTGCGAAGCTGCAGCTTTTTTCCCCCACGAATTTAAAAAACACTTTAAAACTACACTCCCAAATGAGCTAATGCAGACAAAAATGATGATATTGTAAAGCAGATGAAGAAACTGTCCCCCTCCACAAAGCGCGGTCTCCAGACCAGGCCGACCTGGCCGCCTGCTCCTGCAGAAGGCACCACGCCACACAACGCACCACACCAGACACCAAGGGGCCCCTATCATGAGCAGCTAATTATCGGGCCACATTACATTATTACTCAGATTAAGATTTGTGGGTTTTCCCCTTGCCTAACAATACGCCTTTGACAGCAGCACTGCAAATACGCTAGAGCAAGAGCAGCAGTCTAGCTCCATGTGCAATTAGGCCAGCATGTGGATCTTATTGCTCCTAAGGACTCTTATTTGATTTCCCGCACCACCAACTGGTGAGAAGTTTTCAAGTCTAAATACAGAAGAATTAGATCACTCTTTGGGGTGGTCGCATCTGGGGTTGGAAAACCAGATGGAGTGCGTTTTTCGAGGCCTTTGTAATTGAACCAACACACAAAGTTGCTAGGAAGCATGCAAATACAATCACTGCTCTGGGGCAGCCTGCAGTAGGGCCGGTGCCGTGTCTGCCAACACTCATAGACACCATCTTAAGTGCTAGCAGGGAGGAACGGTCTCACGGGCTGTGGGCTTTAAAATATTGTTGTGAACATGGACCTATGGCAGGAATGCAGCAGCTCTGTGGCTTGTGAATATAAACACATTCACCCCACGTCTTCTCACAGTGCCACCCAAGGAACCAGGGAGATGGGCGATCGCTTCGGTTCCCTAAACATGCAAAGCTTGTACGTAAAAGTGGGGAATTAAGGGGAGAGAGAGAGAAGGAGGGAGCAGTAAGGAAGCTTCAGCATTTCAAACCAAGTGCAGAGATGGCAACCACGAGTGCCATCATGTGTGGCAGGCTGAGTCTGAGATGGACTAAGCTGTCTCTGGAGCTGCCAGCCATCACCACCACTGCCAGCTTTGGCGACCGCTGAAGAGATTTGCTTCTGGCAAGGCAATATCACAGGGCTTTGGGTACATTTAAAGCAGAATGTGTTTTTAAAAGATGCGGGCACAACTGTGGTTGAAGCAGCATGCAGACTACCACCAGACCCCCTTCTGCTCCATGGGGGACACAAAACGTAGCAGGTTATCTATGAACTTCCCGACATTCGCACACACCTAAGTGGAGGGCATCTCTCCCTGCAGCCAAACAGCACTGGCAGGGACTGCTCCAAAAAGGCCCAGGCTTTGTCAGGGAATGGCTGTTTTAGGGACAGAAAAAAGCATCTATCTTCCCTGGTGTTCAACCATGTGCTGGGTTTAAAAACCTGTGGGTTTAAAGACCTCCTTATCAGCAGCTAACACAGAGCACGGTTGCTCACAGCACAGGAAGTGGACCCAAACCCCACTTTCCTCTCTTGGTTTTTCTTTTTCTCCTTGGAACCAGAACAGACAATAACAAAGTCACAAGTGAAACAATAAGAATGAGGTGAAGAGAACTTTCTCAGCCAAATGCTGAGTTTGCAACTCGAGCAGCATTAGCCACTGGAGGCTGCCCACGCGGCATCTTTCAGGCACGGGCATGAAGAGGGATGCTCCTGCTGTGCCCTCCCACAGGGCCACCACGCAGCTCCCCACCTGCTCCCCCGACACAATATTCCTGAAATGCAGAGACCTGGAAATTAATTAGCAACTCAAGCCTAAGCAGAACACCTTTAAATATTTGTCCGGGACTTTTTCAAAAGGAAGCAACAAGTAGAAAAACAAATAAATGTCCAGAGTCAGCACTTCACAACTCGAAAGAATACACACTCAGTTTTATGAACATGGCTTGCACATAAACATACACTTCAAAAACAACCCTCCATACATACCAAACCAGAGCAGCCAAGAGGATGACGGGGAGATCAGAGAGTTTATCAGCAGAGAGAAGAGGCAATGGGTGGTGAGGGAGCTATCAGGGAAGGAAGCCCTATAGAGAAATCCCTGTGAAAAGCATAGGCAAGTGCCTGGCACCACTCTTTTATCGGGGTTTGTTTTCCAGACAACCCATAGGTTTTGTGCACAAAAACACGGTAATTTTGCTGTAGATTTTTTTCTTTAAATTAAGAATCGTTGGCATTTAAAATTGGTGTTTGAGGAGTATACTGCTTTTTAGTTTTCGATGGTGTTATTTTGTAGGCATTCTGTTCTTAGAAAAATTAAGATAATATTTGCTTTTGAAGCCACAAAGCTGACACTTTGATATTGCATTTTTCACATCCAAATCCACACCAGCTGGGCTTTTTCTTCTTTTAAATGCACTCGAGCTCATTTTCGCCAGGCCAGCCTTCCTTTCTGCATCAGCATTTCTGCTGCCTGAGTATCTGTGGCCATAACGCAAGCTACACAACTAAACCGAACCAACTTTTCCAAACGTTGCTACTACAATGAGCTGCTCCCCAACCCTGTGGCATTGAGCCGCTGGGATTTCTGAAATAACATGATGAAATATCTGGGTGGCTACACGGCCAATTTTAAGCAGCCAATTTGAAATTTCTGGTTGGTAGCGCACCAAGGGAGTGCAAGGTTCAAAAGCTGGCCATCACACAGTGTATTTCACAATGAATTCAGACTGTTTTTCTAACCCAGCTGTCTTGTTTAAAAACCAGTGCAACCCTCCAAGGTATACAAATAATTAATTTCAACCCAAGCTCTGAAGCAGCAGCTCCCAAACTTTCTTTCCTGGCTGCGACCTCATTTTACAGACCGGTAACTCTGCGCAACCCCAAACAGCAGAATAAATATCGGACAAAATGAAATTTCCGTCAGGCTCACGACCTTGCTCATAACTTCCACGAACCTCATTTCGGGGCCATCGCTCTCATTTGGGAACTGACAAAGTCGTAACACAGATGATTGCCAAAGCACACCGACGGACACGGGCCACGGGGTCTCTAAGGTCACTTATGCCAAAATCCTCCCCATGGCTCAGCTCGCTTTTCATGAAGGGCAAAAACCAGAACGTGGATGTTACTTAACCACATCATAAATAAATCCCCTTAAAATTACCTCCCTTGATATTTTTTATTGCTACAAGACAAATTTCAGCTTTAGGGGAACTACGCTGGTTTCTGCAGGCTGCTGGGAACGCCGTCGGTGTTACACATGTGAACAATAAGTTACAGTGACCTGCTAACACCACACAAATCTGGTAGTAGGAGCTAACATAGAAGTAGGCATTTTTGGTGCCCAGATTGGATCCTACAGAACTAGACGCTTGCAGCCCATCATACAACTGGGACCTTTCCAGCATTGGTATCAGAGACCAGAAGGGGAAAACAAGCACCAAAATGCTTCAGCAGCACTCGTCTCCCAGCCCCTGCCCTGAGTTCACGGTTTTGGCACCCCGACGGCGGTGATGTACCCAGCTGAAAACAAGAACCAGCAAGTTCGTGCAGACACATCCTGGGGACAGACGTTCTGGGCCATCTGACCTTGTTCTGACATGTCTTGTAGACCCGAAACCCGCAGCGTGGTTTAGCCAGCAGACTGCGCTGCGAGTAGAGCAGCTCGGCTGGGCTGCCTGGAAAGCAACGTTTCACCCGTGCACAGATTGCTTCCCGGTTCCACAACCTGAATGTTAAATACAAGAATATTCCCATAAAAGCGCAGAAAAGAAAGGGTAAAAAATTTAGTCCTTTGGCTCCCTATTGCTGTTAAAATTAATTGCCACATAAAATTGCTGATTCCTACCAAATGAAGCCGTAGAATTTATCAACTCAAGGATAGAGCAAACTCACTAGTGGTTTAAATACATTACCTGAGTTATTACTAAATTTTGTTCCTGTGACAGTTTTATGGATAATGTAGGTTTTATAAATTCATTAGCATGGGACTAACTTTCAAAGTAAACAAAGGCATTGAATAAACATCGCAGGACTGTGTTTACACACAAAAAACAGATCTCCCTTTGCTCTCCAAAGCCACGCTGGGATACTTGGAGGAAAAATATGAAAGCAGCTCTGCCGAAGCACTTCATGAAGGGAAAACGTGGTCCCGCGACCTGGGCACTGGGGACAAGCAGCACAATGGCATCTACAGCACTCGCTGCCAAACAAAAGCAGACACTGAAAAGAAAGAGGGAAAACCTTTTTCGCTCCTTCTCATAGCTTACAACAAGAAACGGTGAAAACCATCCCAGATGGAAGCACAAATCTGAAGCTGGTACTGCTGCTTCTGCAATAAATCTTAGTATGATGGAAGTTGTTTTAACCTATGTTTGCTGGAAGAAATGACTAACATCGGTATTAAAAAAAAAAAAAGAGATTGTTGGAAAAAAAGCTGTTTTTCTCCACTTTTCCGTTCTGTTTACTCTGTGCATTTATCACCAGCATGTGCAGAGCCAGTCTCACTCTTTCCCCCGTGCAGGCAGCGAGTTAGTCACACTTTCCCCCGTTGTGCAGCTCCTTTAGTCAGCAGCAGGGAGGTGATAAAGATGAAAAAACTAAACAAAAACAGGAAAACGCAATTGTGAAAAACACAGAAATTAGCAGGAGGTCCTTGTAGGGGAAATGTAACATTCAAATCAATTTTGCTAGCTGTAATTGAGGAGACCTCAGTCCGGGAAGGAGCTCCAGGCCCCTCCAGGCAGCGGCTCCTCTGGAGGCTGAGCACACCGGGTACCAGTGAGGGAGGACACAGGGCAGGGCAGGGGCAGGATGGACCAGAAGCAGAGCTCTAGGAGCTGCTTACAGTGATGCTCAGGTGGAAAAGGCTACAAAACCGCAGTGCCAAGGCAGACACAAAGGCACTGAGATGAGCTGGCTGTCCTCGCTGGGAGAGAAGCTGCCATCAGAGAACAGATTTTGTACAACTCGGAGCACGCTGCAGCTCCCAGCCCCAGCAGCGCGTTCACTTATGCTCACCAGGTGTTAAATAAAGAGCTGGCAGCAGGCACAGCCTGAGTTTTGTGACCAGTGCAATGTAATTATGCACCACTGCTTCATTCTTGGGGGTCTACTTATTTAAAATGCATTAAAGAAATAAATCACTGCTGATTGTCCTGTCCCCTTCCCTTTTAAGCTAGGCTGGGGCAATAAATCTATAAAAAGAGTGATTCCTCTGTTAAATAAAAACAACAAAAGGGGTAAAATGGGAGGCACAGCAACTTATTTCCAGAGTCGTGTCCTCCCTTATTTTCTCCAGATACTTTCCATTGAATTATTTGCTAAAACAGATATGCAAAATGGCAAGGATGCCAAACGAGCCTAATATACCTTTACGACGTTATCACCCCAAACCATCTGGAACTGCAGCGTCCCAGGTGCTGAGCGGTTTTTTAAGTCTTTGGGGTCACCTGCATGGTCTGCAAACCGCAGTCCTAGGTGCGGCACCAACGTGAGTGCAGCCAAAACAGGGGGAAGGACGGACTCATTGACATGTGCAGGGAACCAAACCTGCCTGCAGGCACACACGCAGTTATTCCTCTAAAAATGGGGTTTGGTGCTTCCAGGTGTCCAGGTGATGGAAGTGGAACGAGGGGATGAGGCTGTTTCTGCCTCCGTTTTTGGGGAGCAGCACAGAGCACAAGTCCCGTGGCTCAGACCCGGGACCACATCCTCTTGGACCACATCACTGGAAAGCATCCTGGCTCCACAAGTACAGGGATCGGGCTTCAAGTACCACCTAATGGTATATTTCTACGTAAGACCAACAAAGCCAAACCTGAGATGCTCCCAACCAGCTGGGGTTTGGAAATGCTCAGAGATGCTTCCTCACACCGGTGGTCCTGACCTCCCTCTAGGGAAGTCCCAAGTCACCCAGTAATGTCATACGGAATAAAAACACAAACATGTTCATGCAGAAAAAATGCTTCTCAGATACTTTTTTCCTGCCCTGGTGTTAGTTACCAACATCAACAAGGTTAGTGCACGAAGTGTAGCCTGGCCAGGCACTTCTGTTGGATATTTAAGGATGAAATAGCCAGTGAGAGGCTGAGCAATCTCATGCGAGCATATCTGTTGCTGACACGAATCTTAATTCTGTAAGGATAGTCTCATCTGCCAATGGGAAGCTCAATAAGGGATCAGATTTTTAATCCAATCTGCTTTCAAAATAATCTTGTTGGCATTGATTGTGCTGAATTTCATCTATGGGAAAGAATTGAAAGTAAGAACAAATATGTCTGTATATGACCAGGAAAGTAAATGGCTCTCAGCATTACAGCCAGCTGCTAATTACAAGGAACAACCACCCCGATATTAACATTTACGTGGTCTCAGGAACAACCACACAGCTGTATTTTAAAAAATTATTCCCACATACTCAATATTAAACAAAAGTAGTCTGGATTTAAAATTCTGCTGCTCACCTCTACCCCTATTTCCCCAGAAAACCAACCCTAAAATCTCAGCTGTCTGTAAGCCCAGCTGTTTCCTGGCTTTTCTATGCAAATTGTTCTCCCTGGATTTTATTGTACGCATGCCTATGTCTCTTAAAACGCACTCAAGTTTGAATTAGGGGCCCTACTTCCATCAAAGGGAATTCTTGTAAAATAAGCTCCATTCTCACGGTATCTGACAAGGAATTATTATCCCATAACTCACAGGTCTCCCAGAGGTTCTGTACCAAACTTAGCCCAAAAAACATCCCGGAAGGGAAAGTAGATGAAGGGACACGAAGAGCCACTCAAATTTAAACCTGCAAGGTCAGGAACTTCTTGCCAAGCCACAAAACACTGCCACATCTGTCTGCCTACGATTTTTACCTATCAGGACTAACGAAACACTGATTACGAGGTTCAATTCCAGCTTAGCTTAAAGCAGGGAACAGGGTTTTTTCACCTTTTCCTCTTGGTTCCAGCCAAAACCATTTAGTTATTCCTCTGTTACTGGCATCTCCCTCCAGCATGACAACTTTAACGTCATTACCGGGTGGCACCAGGGAAACCAGAAAGCAGAGGTGAGTGCAGGAGCTGGGCAGGGATCTCAAAAATAACAACCAGAAAACACTGAGGTTTCTGTTGCCATTTTTCACACGCTCCCCCCCCTCCCAGTTTCCCCATTGCCTCTCTGGTTCCCCCACACAATGTTAAACACAAAAAAGAAATTAAATAGTAAAACATTGTGAAACTTTTTTTTTTTTTTTTTTCCCTCCACTAAATCATCTATTAAACTGCTTCAGGGGATGCTGCCCCATTCACAGCACTGTGGGTTCCCAACCGTCGGTCCTCGCTGACCTTTTGCTCAGGATTTGCTAGCTTGAGTTTTGTTTCCAATAGAAATGCATGCATGCTGCAGAGCAAACATCTGCAGAAACTCTTGTAATCTATAAATAACTACGATTCATGAATATTCTGTTAAAAGACCAACGATTACTTAACCAGTTGTGTATGTTACAGCTCAGCCCACAAAGCAGCACTATCCCCCATTCATTTGGGCAGCTGAGGCTGCACTGTGTTTTAAAACACACTTATCATCGTGATCCTGTATCATCAGCAACAAAATAATCTAATTCATCTTATTTATCAAATTCCAGCCTTAGGCCAGAGTATTTTTATGGTCAAACCAAAAATACTGCTGAGTCTGAGCAGTTGCTGCAGTAACACACTGCTACGGTGACGACCTGGAGAGTTTCCTTATGTGATGCTCGAATATTTTATGCGCAGACTTCGCAGCATCTCAACCAAAGGCTGTCCTCACGCGCAGGAATGAACTCATGTGACAGTCGCAGTTGCAAATGTGCACACAGCATCCGAGAGCAGAATCTGCCCCGTGCTGTTTATTAACTAAATGACAGTCTGTAGTAATCAAATATTTATTATGCGCTATACAATACTGCAATTGAATGGATGTACTTCCTCCCCTATCCATCGGGGCACACTGAAAGCCCTCTGTAACTTCTGCTCGAGAAGTCTCGAATTACACATCTTTGTTTTCCTTACAGATTTTCCTCCAGGACTGTGTATTAGCAAGGAACAATTTGGCAGTTAGGGCAGTTTGCCTACAAATGCAGAGTTGCTTGTTTGTTTTTTTTTTTTCTTTTTTTTTTTTTCTGTTGCCTGTGTTTCTCCAGAAAGATGTCCCTGGTAGAGCAGGCAACAAAGAGCTTCTCTCCCTTCGCATCGATTTCCTAAATACAAACATAAACCTACAAAATGCACCGAGTGGAGCAAAAAGCCACATGGTGCCGAGTTAGCCTGTGTCGCACCGCTCTCCGAAGGAACTCATCGTGTGGCAGGAGAGGAAAATGCTAAAAGCCCTGTCTGTTCTGCTTGCTTAATCCCGCTACCCAGTGCAGACAACCGACGCTGGCACTCCCTCTCCCCATTCCCCTCCGTCGTGCTGTGGCAGTATTCCCGTCTCAGCGCTCTCAGACGCGACTGAAACAGCCCAGTAAGCTGGGAACCAGCTTTAGGTGGCCGTAATTTCTGCTGCCACTGATAAGGGAAGAGTGGGCAACAGAGAGGCAGCACCAGCAGCATCCTCGTGCCGGTCCCCGCGAGCTGGCGCGGGGCTGAGCGTGGCTGGGGACACTCGCTGCCCTCGCCCCGCGGGCACGCGGCTGCTGGCACCGGCACCGAGGGACCCGCAGGGGAATCGAGGACCTGAAATGGAAGAACCAGGAAATAAAATGTAAGAAGTGTTTTGTGAGCAAGTGATTGAAGGAAGTAGCAGAGCCCTTAACAAATTGGTTATTTGTCTGGTTAGCTGATGCAGAAGTGGAACAGGAAATTAATTCAATATGCCGCAGACTTACATTCCACTATTATTTTCTCTTTTTTTTTTTTTTTTTCCCTTCTCCTTTTATATATGTACATATAAGCCAAGAAACCCGAAGTATTTCTGGGCAAGCTGGTAATTGAAGCTTATGAGACTCCAATTAAAAAGATCTAATCATTATTAGAGCTTGACTACAGACAGGCTTTGAAATGAAACAATAAAATAAGACCAGTTAAGGATAAAAGACCCTCTCCAGAAACCATTCGGTTGCCAGCAGCTCTTGATTTGTTGAAAGATATCCCAAACCAGTAGGTAAAACCATTACAACTCGCGTAAACCTTTACGAACAAGTTACCGCTCTCTGTGCCTTCCAGGATGTGGCGGCCTGCCAGTAATTTTGCTTTAAATATGAAAATAGATATCAAATCCAACTTTCTACATAGAATAATGGCACGGGAGATTGATGGCATTGCTGTGCTACACAATGACTATTTAAAACACTTTTGGCTGCACTTACAAATCTCCAGTGACCTCCAGAACTATAGGAACTGTACATAGTGGTAGGAGGAAATAAAATTAGCGACTCACAGTAAAGAACTAAAGCAATTCAGCATTTCTCAAAGAGGCACTGACTGCGGTTAGCACTTCTGCAGTGACACCAGCACTCAGCTTTGTGTTTAGAGCTGGAAAGAAGAATCACTCCGAATTTCCATAAATAAAACGCAAGCTGCCAAGAGGGCACTAATGGTACCGAGGGTACCAGGGAATTTCTGTGCAGAAGCAAATGGAAAGCGATTGCTAGTTACCAGAGCAGTCAAGTTCCTCCAGCCAGCGCTCTCCCACCGTCTGGTCACATCACCTGGTATGAAGGTGGCAGAAGGAAGACAAGAAAGACAACAGGAATGAAACTGGAGGAAGAAAAGAGGGAGAAGAGAAAGGAGAAGCTGAAAGCAGCGCGGAGGCAGTACGAAAAGCCAGAGACAAAAAGGCAAAGCCGAAGAGGCACCCCCATCACACCTATTGCTGACTCACACATTTTGGGTTACTTTCATTATTTCTTTGTATTCCGGCAGCATCTGGCATCTGCCGCTGAGATCAGAGCCATGTTGTGCCAAGCGTGAATCAAGATCTTTCTGCTCATGAGCTGAAAATCTAAACAAATAGGAAAAGAGAGCGAGGGACTAGCCCCGACCCTGCCCGGCATGGCCAGGAGGCACAGCAGCAACAAAGCCACCTGCTTTGCTCCAGCCACCGTCCTGGCCATGGGGGGAAGACATGGAGCACATCTATTTGTTCCACAGCAAGACTCCAAGCAGTTTTTAAAAACTCTCAGGATTCATCTGCCCCCCAGTAAGGATGGATCTGGGGTTTGGGCTCTCAGGCACCTCTGCATTCGCTGCTGGAAGATGCCAGGACGGTTTCCCCTCTGGCCCCCATCCCCGAGACCTTAGTTATCACTGCATGGAGAGGAGCACAAAAACTGCTCATCTTCACAAAAAGGGTATTTGGCTTTCTTGCCCTTTCTCTACCATTTCTGGGAGCAGCTCTCCTGTGCATCTATAGGAAAGCGGCACCAAGCTGCACCGATGGGCACAGCCCCACTTCAGCAGGCGGCAGCTATAACCCACCTAGGTTGTCATCAGGAGCCAAGCACGTTCTCCCCAGCATCCACGTGTCCCAGTGTGGGTCCACGGCCAATATTTAAACTCCTTTCATGCCCGCCAGGCTACATTAATCCTGGGGCTGGGACCCCAGGGCTCGCCCTCGCACTGCCTTGCACCCTCCAGGCTCGGTAGTTCCAATTAACTTGTGGCTACACGAAGTGAGGAGAGCGTTCCTCTTGTATTGTACCATGGAGCTCTGCAGAACTAATTATTTTGCAAATGGAGCTGTAAATCATTAACAAAAATGTTGATTATAGCATCTGCGATCATTATTTGGCCCATTACTTAAAAAGCTGGTTGCAATAAATAGGCTGGGGAATAGCTGATATTACGCTTCCAGAGCTCAAGAATATGGGATGTCAGAAAATGAGCAGTGCCTGTGACTATTACGTGTGGGCTCTATGGGTACTTTGTCATCAGACCAATGCAGTAAGTCCTTCAGCCCCAAGCAAAAATGCCAGATAGCCGTAAAAGAATGAAAATCCTGGGATATTTTCTCCTATGCCTTTTTTTCTTTTCTTCCTATTCTTTGGAACATTCATAAACGTATTATTACATTTTATTTTTTTTTACATTTCCCCATTAGATTCCTTAGATACATATTTTAACTCAGCTAAATCATGGGAACTTAGAACTGGGATGACTGCTCAGTTTATTTTCTGCCCCACCAGCTGCCAGCCCTATAACCACAGTGTAACTTGCCCTCTTTTCCCGTTGCTTTCCTCCCGTGTTGTGGGCACACGGACGAGTCCCACCAGGTCTCCAGGAGGACCACATACAGTGGGGTACCACTCGCACGTGGCCACCTCCTCCTTGCTATCTCCAGTGGGACCAGGCTCCGGGTGTGAAGTCAAGCTTGGATGGCATCTTCCAAAGGGAGAGATGTTGCTTTGCCTTCCCAACAGCGTCCTTGCTGAAATTTCGCTGCCGTTCCAACAAAGTGCCCAGATGCTCCTCCAGCATCCTGGAAAAACGCGTGTGTCTCTCAGGCTTTGGCAGCAACTTTGATCTAAAGCCTATCTGGAGTGGCCATGTGCTGCAAGAAGCGATTGTCGGGAGCGGCGAGAAGCTGCCACCCTCGCTGGCAGGCGATGACACAGACAATTTATCCCTGGCTACTTGCTGCATGACTACAGGCTAGCTGCCGCAACACACGCAGATGTGCTCCATCACATCCAAAAGGATAATCCAGAGTTTCAGAATAAAGACACCAAGTTTACAGCAAAAATTTTATGAAAGTCACTGTCCCGAAGGCAAGCGCCAGGCAGGACCAGAGGGTGCCGTGGATGGAGGGGACCCCACTCTCCAGCTCTTTGTGCTGCAAAGTTCAAGAAGCTTCGCTCCTCCGCTGAATATAAGCTTCCTTTTAAATTCCAGCCTAAATTTATCAACGGCTGGCTTAGTCTCAATCTTTTCCACGCACCAATATTAGTCTTTAGCTGAAGCAGCTGTCCTCCTTCTCCGATGTTTATCTGCACGGATTCACTTTTGGAAGGCAACCTCGTCGTCCCTGGCTGCCTGGCCTTAGCTAAGCAAGCAGCCCTGGCAGCCCCTCTTCCACAGCAGCGCTCCCAAATCATCCTCACCGATCCTCCCTGCACCTGGCCCAAGGCAAGCCAACCGATGGCCTTTTATCAAACATTTTTCATTCACCTCCACCTCAATTATTTTTTTCCCTCTCCGAATTGCTCTGCAGCCTCACATCCTCACCATGGCCATGTCAGTCCTTCCTTGCCTAACTGGGGTTCGGTGCTGGCTCCTCTCCAGTTCCACTCTTCAATACAATCAACTCACTTAAGAGCCTGGCAAGCTTGCTTTTTTTTAATTTAATTAATTAATTAATTAATTAATTTTTTCCATGTCTGTTTTATGCAGTTTCAAAGTGACGAGAAGAAACAAAACAAAAGTAATAGATTTTTTTTTTCCAGGATGAAGAATAAAAATCATACGCTGCTGCAGCCTAACTTGCCCATAAACAGGGCACTTTCTTTTGAACTCATGAATATAGTCGCTGCTGTGATAAAACAGGGCGTGATGGAGGTGCATGGAAAGGAGGGAGTGGAAGTGCAACTTGCTCACCTGCCTCTAACAAAAGATGCTAAAAGAGCCAAAATGAGGTAGGAAGAATGGATTTCTCTGACCTCTCTGAATTTTGATAGAGAATTGCAAATGAACTAGATCTCTCTCTGTTCTTATACCTTTCAATTTATCTTCACTATGAAAAAAAAAAAAGTCAAAAAACGACGGAAAATGGAGTAGAGCACAGGAATACGAGCAGGCAGTGCATAACTGAAGTCATGTGCAATACTGGATATAACAGAGCCGTGCACCCAAAATAAATGAAAAAGACTCACCCCTGTGCTAATTAGATAATTTTCCAGAAAACAGCCACACCTCCTCGCAGCCACCAAGCCTGCAGCTCCCGTGCCGTGCTGGGACGAGTGGCAGTGCTCACGGACATCCCCACGGCCAGCTGGCCACGGTGACCTCCTGCCTGTGCCAGCCATCCCGAGCCGTGGTCGGCCTCCCCCTGCAGCACCACTCTTTCTGCTGCTGGTGTAGCCATTAGAAGGGTTTTTTTCCTGTGGTTAGTTTATATGCTCCAGCTCATTAACATCTCCTAATACCAGAACTTGAGGCTAATTAGGCATGGCAATCCTGAGGAACATATTCTCCGTTCGTCTTCCCAAAGCAGGGTGCTCCTTGGCGGCCCAGCTGTAGCTCCACATGCTACCAGGAGGTTATCGCCCTGGAAATAAAAATACTACAGGATCCCACACATTACACAGCAGGGATCCCGTACTTGTTAGTTGATGGCACAGTTTACAGGCTGTTTTGCTTAAAAATTGGACGCATCTCTGTCATCAAGGCAGATTCCTGCTCAGCAGCCTCAGGGAGTTTCCCCAATAGTTATCGATACTCCAGAGCTTTCACAATAAAAGATAGCTAGTTGAGAACAAGGGTGTAAAGTGGTTAGAAAACTTCAAAGACTTAAATAAAAAGTATCTCCCAGACTGATGCTGCTGGGAATTTTCTCCCCCTGCCTATGAATTGCAGGAGCAAACAGGTTGTGGGCCCTGAGACACACTTCATGCACAAGGAGTGCACCTAAGACCAGGCTGTCCAACCGCACTTCACCTAAAAGTGAGACCCACTACAGCCACAGGTGTCCCAGGAAGACCAAAAGATGAACATCGGGAGCTATGGTCAACACCAGCCACTTCTGTAAGCACAGGAGCTGATGGCACCAGGCCTCCTCGATGTCTCCCACACCACACAAACGTTGACCAAAGCTCGTCTGGGAGATTTTACAGCTACCTCTCCCACTGAACGTGTCACAGTGCAGGCTTTCCTTCAATGCAAACTCTTCTGCGGTTGTTTCTTCTGCCTGCTCTCACAGATCACCACCTCTAACACCTTCACCCTGGGTCTGCTTAAAACCGGTCCAAGGTTCACCAGTTTTGAAGGGAGATGACACAGGGCTGTATTTCTCTGGCCTTCAGCTCAAATTCCCACAGCCTTCATTTCAACATCTGCTTTTTATAACTCAGTGCAGCAACACTTCACAGGTGTCTTTAAAATGACTACAACAAAAGATCCGTTCACATACCTCATTGTCATCCTATAGCACCCCACACATGCAAGCACAGTATTTCTTTACGCCCATCACTGGAAAACAGCAACCACCGAGGAATCAAAAAGCAACTACAGACAGCACGAAGGAGGACTTTGTGCCTTCCTGCTCTTCAAAAAGCATTGTAGCATCTTTACTGCTGATGAGAAGAGCAAATGTATTTTTTTTTTGTTTGTTTGTTTTTTATTTCCTCTTTTTCAAATCTTTCCTCCAAGAACCGAGTAAGCCTCTTTGTTGGAAATGTGAGCCAAAATCACTGCCCATGGTAGCAGAGACCTGCCTTCAGCTGCACACTGACGCTCATTTTTGGAAATGACTCATTTCCAAAAACCTGCATGTACGAGACCATGGACTACAAGATGGAAATGTGAAAATATCCAGGACAAAGATGAAGTCCCCACCAATACCTTATCAGAAGACAGTCTAAATAAACGCAAACCTTCCCATGACAGACACCTTGACGTCACCATGTTTGCCTGCTCTTCACCTGGAGCTCTTTCACATCACGAGCATGCAGCTCCAGCCTACTATGAAACTTTACGCAGGGGAAACGTGCCCAAAGCTCCAGGAGGAAAAACAAAACAAGACATTTTGTTTTGGACCAGCTCAGTGCAGACTGGAATTTTGTTTGTTTTGAACTGACCGAGCCATTTACGCGTTGGAGTCCAGCAAGGCATTAACCTGCTTTAGCAGGCAAGCAAGGCATTCAGCTCCCGGCCTGCAAAGCATCGGGCTTGGCACTGAAATTCAGGCTGGGGCTCCGACGCTTGGCTCTCTGTGCACGTACGCCGAGCTGCAGCACAGGTCCCCGCATGGCCACAGACTTGCCAGCCCGTTCCCAAGGATAACCAGTGCTTTCGAAGGAGCAGCAAACAAAGCTGTCAGCTGAAGAGGTGCCAGGCTTCTGTTTACCTCTGAGCAAACCTGGAGGTGCTGGCCAAGCGTTGTACTTCTGTGCTCCCGGTTTTGGTGCATGATCCTTGGCAGAGCGGCGCATTTAGCACATAAGCTATGAAAAATATACTGTGAATTATGCAGCGATACGGGGTTAATATTAATTAGAGTGTGCTCGAGGAGGAGCTGTGCGAGTGGCACTGTTTTGTTCCCGTGCTCTCGCAGGGGATTAGCTGCTGGCAGCGCGGCGGTGCCGGCAGGAGCCTCCGCCACCCGAGCTGCTTCCTGGCAGCGTGCTGCTTCAGCTGGAGCCGCTCCTGACTTTTCGGAGAACTTGTTTTTTTTTTTTTAACATTTCTGAATTCCTGCGCTGGCCTTGGAGCTGCTGGAGGATGCTTGCTTGGCCCTGCTGGACTTGGGCAGCCCTCGCCCACCAAGAGCCCTCCACATCTCAGCTGCTGCACACCAAGTGCGGAGCAGTGGTGAGGGCTAACGAACATGCAGTTAGTACCAAATGGGATGAGAATGTTCCTCTGAGTCTTCTGGCCAGATGTGCGCTCACCAGACCAGACCACGGTGAAGAGGTGACGACATGTCCCCAGGCCACACGGCACAACCCGCCTGGGATAACTCTCAGCCCAAGCCCTTGCTCCATCACCAGTTCCCCAGGTAAAGCCTTCCACTCCATTGGAAAACTCTGCTTCTACAAGTTTTACATGTATTAGATGACTTAAATGAATCTTTTACTGATTAAGGCCCAGATGCAATCATATAGCCACTATATCAACATCTGCCCTCTCTTCAATGACTCAGACCACATCTCCCCCTCGCTGTGCTGATGGCCTGGAGTTGCACCAGACAAGCACCCCCAGCCGCTCTGCGGGGCAGCATGTTGTTACACGTCTTGTTAAATCTGTGATTATTAAAAAATAAAAAAAGCAAACAAATTTTTAAAATGTATAAGCAAAACACAGCTACAAAAGGTGTCTCTGCAGAAGAAGTCACTCTGGATCAAGCACTCCCCAGGGCTGTGCAGGACCGAGCTCTGCAGTGGCCATGCTCAGATTTGGGGCAGCTTTACAGGTCTTTAAACCCAGCAGGCATTTCTCTCCATCTTCCCTTTAAACAACATTATGCTTTCTCAGTATTGTACTAGTGAACTCGCAGCAACCCTGTCAAATAAATATTTTTTCCAAGGTAACACTGTTTTAAATATATCCATTTAGTGTCCTTATTTGAAAAACACTGGAAAAATTAAATGCCTGTAAGATTTGACTCTTTCCAGTATTTTGTATTCAGATAAACTCCCACAGTACCCTCTTGCATGGCAGCCAGCCCGTATTTCCAAGTAACTAAAATTTTAAAAAGCCAACAACACTTCTCGGTCTCTGTGCATTAATCATCTCTCCCGGTTCAAGGACTCTTTCGGAACGAAACAGAAAAAAGTGTGAGGATGAGGAATGCGTGTGCGATGCACTCCCCTCCAAGCAGGGTGCAGCCGGAGCACCCCGCACTGCCTGGCACGCTCCTCGCACGCAGCCAGCCCCAGCTAGGGACTTAATGATGATTCCCACCATTTGCATCAAGGCAGGACTGTCCCGAGCACTTCTACGGGTCAGATGGGAACGGTGAATTTGGTGAAAACAAGGCTGAGCAGAGTCCTGTGCTCCAGAAGAAGCGAGACAAATTGAATACGACTTAAAAATATTTCAGGTTCTCAGCAAGACGCTGGTAGCAGAGGAGAACGTGCTGTGACTGAGCACATTACTGAAATGGTATAAGAAGCGGTTTCAGTACATGCTGTCAGAAAGTGTCAAACGGACCGAAACAGGCTTGTCAACAGGCAGATAACCAAATGCCACGTCCGATGGCATCAGCCGGGTCAGCCGCAGCCAGCGCCAGCGACGGCTCGAGTGTTTCGGCAAGCGCCGCGCTGGAAACGCGACCTTGCGGAGTGCTAAATGCACGCTTCTGCTTTTATTGGGTTTTCCTCTACTCTCGTATTTTGGGAAAGGTTAAATATGTCAAGCATTAGTTTGTAAAACCCCTCTGATGAATCCTCTTACTCACATGATCTTTCTAAACGCTCCCAATCTTTTCAATTCTCCTTAAACAGAAGTTGCTCTATTCGCCTTGCCATTTCAGCCGCCTGCCTCTCAAAGCTCGGGGGGTTTCCCATGACAGACTTAGCACAATATCCAGATCAGGACACTGTGGACATTCACATAAGAGCATTATAACATTTTCGGCATTTTCTCACCCATTCTTCATATGGCCTAACATCTTGTTTGATCTTTTGTGACTGCGACTGCACACTGAGCAGATGTCTTCATTGAGCTGTCCACAGTGACCCTCAGGTCTTTTTCCCAAGTGGTTACAGTTCATTTAAAACGCAGCAATGTGTACGAGGAGCCCAGGCCGCTCCTTCCCATGCGCGTAACCTTGCATTTGTCAGTGGTGACTTTCATCTGCCCCTGTGGTCCTCATTTGCTTCACTCCAGCTCTGCCGCCTTCTTCACGGGGCTGCCGCACGCCGGGTCCGTGCCGCCAGCTCGCCCTCCGTCTCTGTCCAGGTTATTAATGAAAATATTAAGACAGGCAGCCATGACGCAGGTCCTTAGAGCAGTCCGTCTTTAACTTTTTTCCATGTAAAAAGCTGATGCTTTATTTGTTTTCTGTTTCTAACCCAGAGCAAGCTTTTTTACCCCTCAATATTTCCTTTAACAGGGGCTCTTTCAAAACCACAGGTTGCACGTGCAGGCTGCCTTAGCTCCTCCACATTGCTGATGTACTATTAAAAAAAAAAATACAGATTTGTGATTTTTCTTCTCTTCTCCTATCAAGTCCTTGTCTTGGACCCATCCTTAACCGTGGGTTTGTTTAGGAAGAGCTGGTCCTCAGAGGAGGCACACGACTGCCCACCTTTCTCGTTTTTCAGTACAAAGCCTCAGGCAGTTAAACATTGCACCACCCCAGGCAGGCAAGATGCCTGTCGTCCACGTGTACTGACGGCAGAAAAACCAACAGAAGATGTGAACGTGACCCTGAAGCAGCAGGGCGAGGGGTTTCTCCGACAGAGCTCCGCACTGGCACACCGGGGGGCACCCAGCGCCGCTGTGTCTGGGGGAGCAGCGAGGGTGGGGATGGACGGGGCCATCTGGGACCTGCCCTGGGAACCCTTCCCATGGGTGCCAGGAGGATGACTCTGCCTGCTTCGGCCTCTCCAGCACGCTGCTCCTCCTCACCGTCCCTCCCCACCTGCCCGCCCGCCCCTGACACCGCTGCGCCCGCTGCGCCTGCACGAGCCGCTCTGGCCGGGACGCGAGCCGTGCCGGCTGTGGAAGCGCTGAGGCAGGGACTGCCAGCTTCTCCCCCGCATCTCCAGCCTCGCTGATGGCTGCTGCCAACCCACAGAAGTCCAGCAGAGCAGACAACCTCTCCCTGCTGTTCCCCCCCCCCCATTTTTTTTCCTTCTTCCATAGCTTTCTATAAAACCTCTTCCACCTTACTCTCAGCCCCCTTCCCCAATTTTCCTATCTGTTACCAGCCACCGTTTCATTCCCATCTCCTAGCAGGCCATTTTCCATTTTCTGGTGGCTAAGCAGCTTGGGTTAGACGGCTTCCAGCTCCCGTTACCTCCTGCTCCTCCCCGCTACCTCCAGCCCAGCCCAGTTTTGGCCAGCAAAGCGACAACGAGCGGGAGCCAGAAACGCGCTGCCGCGAGACCTACTTGCTAAGTTGTCAGCCAGGTCCCGCGCGTCCATTCCTGGGGGCATAAGGATCTCTGCCAGCGGTCGAAACATGGACTCACACTTCCAGCAGAATTCCTAGCGGCGTTTAAAGATTTTTAACTACCATCCCTTTGTCCCAGGGAGTTAAGCGCTGATCGGATGTCACAACGTGACACATGAATGCACAACACAACGGAGGTTTGACAGGCAGCAACATTGTAATATGATAATTCCTCTTTGTCCCTTAATCGCCTCTGTTTTTTGCAGACTTGATTCACTTACCAACATGTGATCAATCACTGCCTTTTTCAGTGAGATAATTTTTTGCCCTCTATCTAAATGGCTCCTGTCAAAGGAAATCCAGTACTAAATTAAAGCTGATATGCTTGTCTCTGCCCTTTTGTTTGTTGACTTCTTCTCGCATACAATTGATTTTAAATAGATTTTCTTTACGGGTTCTATCACCATTTAAGTATATGTATTTTTAAAAATCCGGCTCTTTGAAATTACCATTGGATACTTACACATTTAAAAATAGTCTTCAGCTTATAATTTAATGGAGTCGAATAAAACATGAGAGTACATGGTGGCAAGTGCATCGAGACCCCAGTAGATGCCGAGCAAGCAAGTTGCCTGCTCTGATCTTCCCATGTGCTCTAATTAGGACGTAAAGCTGGAAGATGACAATCAAGCCTCATGATTTGTGAACATAACAAAAGGAGGATGGTATAAATTACATCTACATTTTACTGTACTAAAGACACTCAACCTGTGAAGTTAATGCCGGGGGGTGGAGCGGAGATACTGCCAACACCTGCAAATGCTGGGACTAGACGGGGTTTGGGGAAGGAAGATAATGGCAGGTGAGTGAGATGGGACTTGGGAAGACGGAAAAAATTAACAGTATTTGCATCAAAAGCAGCAAAAGTTAAGAGAAGCGTCAAACAGAAAAGGAAGAAGCAGCAGGAAGGAAGAAGGGTATTACCTATCCCGAAAACGTATTTCTAACAGCTTCTAACCCGAGTGGAAGGCACAGAAAGCAACTCCCTCTTCCCAGCCTGCACAAAAGCAGGATTTAGCAGGAGACCGGCACAGACTGTCCCTGCCACGCTCTGCACCGGGCAGCTCCGTGCTGCCTGTGCCCCACTCTGAGCTCCTGCACGCAGAGCCCCCGCCGCGGGCCATGAAATGTGAAGAAAGCCCTTCCAGGCAGAGCTGCCCCTGGGCAAACCACCCCCAGCCTCTGCCTCACCCGATGCTCTGCCACTACATTTCCCCAAGTGCACGCACAACATCTCGAAAACCTCAAAATTTCACATTTTTCCCCTTTTATCCATCTCCTCTAGCCTCGATCAGATTGCTGTGTATCATTTGGGATAACAAAACAGGGTGATTTCCAAGCTAGGTAGGGTGACACTCACTTATTTAATTCTCTGATTGAATAACAACAGATTTTTGGCTGGGCTGTGCATTATAAATTATTCTAAATGGCTGCAGCACTTGTCCTGGCTAGGCACATAAGGCACTTAAGACTTTGCCAAGATCATCTAATAGACATCAGCCCCAGGATATAAAGAAACATCTCTTTTTATATACGTTTTTTCTTTTCTGAGGAAAACACATCAGCAAAGTGCTGGACAGCCACCTCTTTCTAAGGTGGACAGAAAAATAAACAAATGCTTTCATCTCCTGCTTCCAGCAGGTTTCCTTTTCTGCACAGAGGGAAAAGGGAATGCAAACAGCTTTGCAAGGGAGCATCGCCCCTGGGCGAGCAGCGGTCCAGGCAGGACGCGTCCATCCACAAAGGGCAGCGGGAGCGAACGCATTGAAAACATGGGCATGGGGGAGGACTGCCTCAACAACAACAGAAAAGCAAAAAAGGTCATTTTTCAAAAGACATTATATTGCACAAAAATGTATTTTAATGCATTTTCTGAAAGGCATCAAGCAGCCCCGCGTATCTGCTTTGTGTCTCTTGGCAGTTCAAGAATGCCAGCTCACCCTGTCCTCGGGGTGCCAGAACCAATCTGTTGCCAAGAGACACAAAACTGATATCACGGATGTCTGAAGCAGTCGCTGGAAACACACGGCATAGTGAACGGCCTCGTGGTTGGGGTTTGACTTAGTCAGCAAGACGTCAGGGGAGAAAAATTAACCTTTTGTTACAAGGCTTAAGGTTGACCGCTTGTGTCCTTTCGAGGGAGAGTCAGCCTTCCTGAGTATTGGGTTTTGAGCCAACATCCCTGTTTTTTTGGTTTTGAATGTTTACTTTTGTTTGGGAAAAAAAATAATCCTTCTGGGACTGAATCACCGGGTCAGTGTGAGTCCCTGCGCTGCAGGGAACAGGGAGCTCTGTGACTTACCACGCTGACACCTTCTGAATGACATTTCTGAGCACGTGTCTTACGAGGAAACTCAAATGTCACCGCTGGATGTTCATGATAGGTACATGCATGGCAATTGGTCTGGATGAAAACGACTTCGAGGCTCCAACTGCAAACATCTGAAAGGTTTTCACATTTCAAATCTGGCAAGTTTTCCAAACATGAAATGTTATTACTCAACCTGGTGAGTAACCTACAGGAGACGTCGCAGGTTCACCATCTGCGAATGTTTCCCTGCTTTTCGGTTCTGGGCGCTTCTCCTCCTCCGCTGACCTGCAAACCCCATGCAGATCCTCTCCACTTGTTGTGAAACAGGATTTTTTTTCCCCCAGAATTTTCTCACTGCAATTATGGCTAAAGCTTGCTGTCCTTCCCAATTACAGAAATGAAATTAAATGCATTCATGATTCCCTCAAAATATGAAAATAGGAAAACAGCATGATTGCTTCTTGTAGACAGGTTCTCTGTGGACTGCCTCTCTTCAGTTTGTTTCATTGAAGTTAAACAGTTGAAAATTAAGACTCTAATTAAGAAATACAGTAATTAACTGTAATTAAGAATTACAACGAGATTTGGGTTCTTTTTCATAATCTGGGGCACAAGTTTTTACATTTTACATCAAGAAGTTCACGGAGGAACTGAAATGGTAGAAAGCGGCTGTGAAGCAAATAGACACCAGTTTAATATTATCCAAGAAATTTCAATTATCAATTATAGGGAATGTTTTATACATTAAGTTATTAGAATATCACACAGTTTTCACATTTCCGACCAATACCTAGCTATATGGGTAAGTATACATACAAATTACATGTGTCCATTGGCGAATTACCTTTGGAGACACAAAACAGAGCCTCTCACATGAAAAAATTAGGATTTCCAGGTGTCTTTGTAAAAATGAAAGCACAAGCACAACAACCCTTCACCGGGAAAGAAAAGCAAACAATCTTGAGAGATGGGAAAAATAACGCAAATAACCAAAAGTCCTTGCTAGAAAGTGGCTGTTTTTTTTTTTTTATTATTATTATTATTATTATTATTATTATTTGGACTACAAATAAAAGGTCTTGCCACTACTGTAAGAGAAAAATATCCTTTTGCCTTATGGACCCCCAGTTGCGAGAAGGAAGACAACTGGTGTGCTACCAGCACACAGGCACTGAGACGGGGAGTAGAAGGGGGGAGGAGAGTTAATAAAATTCCTACCAGAAAACAGAAAATGAGATTAAAGGAGACATTTTGGCCATGAGGCCTTCTTTCGGCTGGAGAAGGCCTCAAAGCCAAAGTGTCTCTTCTAATCCTATTTTCTATTTCTAGAGTGCATTTTAATAACCCCTTTGTATATGGTACAATGACTTTAGCAAGTCCTATTTCAAGCAGATTTTCCACACTAGAAAGCAAAATGGGTTAAAATAATTGTACCGTACACCTCGCACACGCGACACTTTGTTTAATCCAATGTCAAATACCGAAGCCACACAATACAGCACAATGTCCATTTACAAAAGCGCCTTTCACGATAAACAACCCAAGGCACTGTACGAGAAAGCCAGGATAACGCACCCGGCTCCCTGACACCAACTGAGGGCTCGAGAGCGGCCACCGCCGCCTTGGCTTTTAGACTTGGAATTTGCTGATCCAACGTCACTGGGCAGACAATTCCTCTGCCTTCAGGCAAAACTGTCAAAAGCTCTGGCACCTGCCATTTTCCATCAATGACTGTATCGCTAAAAATTGTGAAAAAAACCAAGAACCTCCCTGGATTGAAGAGCAGGAAGGAGGTCCTCAGCAGGGTAATTTAGCCTAGAGAAGAGAAGGCTCTGGGGAGACCTTCTAGAGACCTTCTAGTACCTAAAGGGGGTCTCCAGGAAATCTAGGGAGGGACTCTGGCGGCGTATTGAGAGAACAAGGGGTAAAGGTTAGATTAGGCATTTGGAAGAAATTCTTTACTTTGTGGGTGATCCATCACTGGCAGTGCTGGGACTTTAAGCAACCTGGTCTGCTGGGAGGTGTCCCTCCCACCGCAGGGGGGTTGGAATAAGATGGTCTTTAAGGCCCCTTCCAACCCAAACCATTCTGTGATGACCCACTAGCAGGACAGACACGTGTAAAAGAAGCAGCCAACTGCACCATGCTCACCAGGCTCCCAATAATATACCATCCTCTGATAATACCCTACGTCAAAAGGGTCTTCACCCCTCACTGGAAGGTGAGAAATTTCTCATCTACACAGCTTAATCTGAATGTAAAAGGCAAAAACTGCTCTAATGAAGCGCATGTTAACAACCAAAGTGTAGAAATAACCAAAGCAAGTGCTCGTACTGACACAGCCATGTCTCTACTTTGGGGTAGGCATCCAGCACAGAATCAGAATATCCTGAGTTGGAAGAGACCCACAAGGATCATCGAGTCCAACTCCTGGCTCCACACAGGACCACCCAAAAATCAAACCAGATGTCTGAGAATGTTGTCCAAAGGCTTCTTGAACTCTAGTGGGCTCGGTGCTGTGCCCACGTCCCTGGGCAGCCTGTCCCCGTGCCAGGCCACCCCGTTGGTGAAGAACCTTTTCCTAACACCGTAGCTGTAGGGATAGTTACCGTGTTGGGAAGGATGAGCTCCAGTCACAACGTGGGTCGTTTTTAGCAGATAGCTTCTCACAGCAGACACTGGAAGGAGGAGGGTGCTCCCATGAGCAGGAACGTGGTGGGTCAGCCCATGGGTGGGCCTTTTGAGGGCCAAAGGGAAATGGTGGGCAGGGACATGGGAACAGGACCACTGGTAGCAATGACCCACTGAGCCTGGCAGGGACCCAGAGGCCCTGCATGCACCCATGCTCAGCCCAGGGCACGAGTCCTTTTCCTGATGGTACTTGGGGTGAAGCCAGGGACACACTTTTAGCCAAGCTGAAATGTCGAAATGGTGTCACGTGGAGGTTCTTGAGAAGGCTGCTACAGGCCCTGCAGCGACAAGCCCAGAGCAGTGGGGCCCTTCTGTGACAGCCTGCATCTGCCCCGAAGCTCAAGGGGGAAGTTCTTCAATAGCCACCAGCTACGCAGGAAGAAAAGCCCAACAGCTTTGCATTGAGGCAAGTACAAAGAAATAAAAAGCAAAAAAGAGTGTTTGGCTGTTACCTCAGTATATTGATAACAAGTGTTTGACCTCAGACCAGGTCAATGGTTTCGCAGATTGAGGCTTTGGTTTCCAGCAAATCTGAAGCAAGCAATGAAAAACGCACTACTGAACAATAACGAAGCGGTGTTGAGTGCATCAGCTGAGCACCACAGGAGAGACCTGGCTGCAGTAACACAAAAAAATGAAGAAAAATCCCCAGGGAAGCTGAGCTGGAAGCACCAAGTGTCAGGGTACCTCAAGCAAGACACGAGCCCTGCCCCATGTAAAAGGCAAGACCAAGCTGGTTTATACCAAGTGAGGTGATACGATGCTGGTCTAGCCATCCCCACATGCTGTTGCAGAATATCACGATATAAAACCGCAGCTATAATACTGCAAAGCATCAGAGTCAATGGTGTCCTACCCATAGCATCTACAAGAACAACATCTGAAAAGAATTAAGGATGTGGTCCAAGCAAGGCAGCCAGACATCACCAGCCACCCAGCTGAATACTGTGTCCCTGAAGTAGATGTTCTCCACACATGAAGACTACCAGCTACGTCTTGGTGGCACAGTCAGCAGAGCCACAGTGGGTCTGAGCAGTTTTTGGCAAATTCTATAGGGCTGTGGCAGAGGCAGCATCAGCTGCAGCTCTTCCACACCCATCTGTCAATAGCACAGTGAACACCTGAACCTAAAACACTCACTAGTATCAACCTGCAGATACCAGAAAAGACTCCAAAAGGCCCAACCACCTCTGTGTATACTGTAGAAAAAAAATATTTTAATTATTATAATGGCAGGTTAAGTACAACAGAAATGTTTCTACATCTCAGTGGCGTTCTGCTGTAGCCAATGCTCATGGGCAATGAAATAAAATAAAGCAGGTGAGAAACACCAAAAATCTATGTAGCATGAAATATCTGAGAGACTTGTTTAGTGAAATTAACTAGTAGTTTAATAGAAAAAAAGCTTGATGTATGAGAGTGCTCCAATTTCTTCATAGAAATTAACATTTCAATCCTGTTTTTATCTAGAAGTCATTAAACTGTGCAACATGAATTATTGGAACTGTAGCAGAGAATTAACTCTATTCATCAAGTAAGTCCAAACAGTTTAGAGTGCATCTGTAATGAAAAAATAGCTCCACATTTCTATCTCTTCTCATTAAAGTAAACCAGTTTTCCCTCTCTCAGTATATAAAACTGTCTTCTCCTCATGTAATTTATATTACCATAAGCCAGCTCACATTCTAAACTATTACACGCCTCCAATTAATTTTTGCAGCTTTTGCCTGAAAATTTAATGAGATAGTAGTGTATGAACCTGCTGACTCCAGATTACGTGTGTGCTTCCAATATTAATGTTGGCATAATAAAATAATCTGATACATACTTGATGAGAGCTTTTCACTATTGTGAGAGTAGTTAACGCAGTATGTAAACCAATTCCACTGATTTTCTTCCTCCCCCCTCCATGTTTTGGAGAAAAAAATAAAAAAAAATACAGCCAAACTGATCAGTCTAAAATTGAGGAGTCCCACATTAAGCACTCAAGGTGATGTCACAAACACTTTCCTGCATGCTTTAAATCAGCTGTTTACTACTCACCTATTAACATTTACGTTAAGGCCACAACCATTTCTAAACACATTTATTTTTGAATGCCAAAGTCCCTATTAAATAGATGTCATTTCTTTACCCTGCAGAAGGCATATGTCCACACTGCGCAGCCCACCTCCATCACCACTTGCATGCAAGCTAATGGTGGTCTGGACCCTGGACCCACCGCTTGCCCCACAGCTCATGCTTGGTGAGCGTGAGGAAGAGACGTGCAAGCTAGAACAACTTCCACGGAGCTTCAAGATGCTCCGAGTAGTACTTGCATGCCCCAACTGCCTTGTAATAAATCCCACCAGCAGTCTACACACTCACAATGATGAAGAAATTAAGAGTTTGCATTTGTGCCGGGAAACTCAGATGGGTTCAGAGTCCCAAGTGTTTCCATGGCTTTTCTTTCTCTTTGCAGCTCATTTTATGGGGATAACTCTTATCTAATTTTGCAAACTGTTCTCCAGCATATTAGACAAATAACCTTTTCTTCAGAAGGACACATTCTTTGAGACTAAAATTAAAGGAAAAAAATTATAATATTGCTTTCCACTGTGACTTCAATTTTACTACCGCATATTGTGCATAATATAATTTTAATATCTATGTGCCTGAGAGAAAAATTGGCAAACACGATGCTCTCAGAGATCAAATAATTTTATACATAGGCTTAAAAATATGCATTTGGCATTATTTGGTACAGTCCTGAATTTATATTTACAGGAAACTGTAAACTGTTGATGGTGAATCATGCAGTCCCTGAAAACACTTATTTTGCACCAAAGCGATGGGTAGCAGAGCAGAACCCAGGGAGCTGGCACAGCCCAGAGATGGGCATGACACTCAATGGCAACACATGGAGATGCGCCGATCCCTGAAACTCACTTCTCTTCAACAAAAAGATGAACAAAGCAGTCTGACAAAAGGATGGAAGAAGGGACTGGCGGAGGTGGACACTAGGAGAGAGAACATGCTGCAAGCGTGGAGGCCAACTGCTGCACAATTTAACAGCTCCCAGTGGTTTCAAATCAATTTACATTTAAAATAAATGAATTAAATCTGATAATCTCTGATACCACTCAACCTATTTGCTCCAGGGCACTTAAATTCAAATATTCTTTGAGTTCTGAAAATAGGCTTTAACTAGAGTGACATACAAATGAAGATAAAGAGTACCGAAAACGAATGCAACTTCCCTGGTTTTTAGAAAAATCAAATGGCAAAAGCACTTCAGTGGTGTTCAAAGCATTTTGCTACTGCAACTTCTGCCCTTTGAAGTCAGTCTCTAAGGTAGGTATAAACAAACTATTTTGGTTTTCATGACAGAAATCCACAGCTCATCTACCTGGATGCCACCAAGTGAACCCTTCTATCCTCACCCCGACCCCTTTGTAGCCGTCCTAGCACCACACTAGGCAGATTCGCACCAAAACAGATTCGCACCAAAACCAAAACGCACCATTGGATTGATCTTGGCCAAAAAATAACCTTCCTGGACTGAGCAAGTGGTTATAGCATGAAGCCTACCCTCACACCACCCCGCACCACTGCGGGCAGCTGGGGAGGAGATGCCACTGGCACCCAACCTGGGCTCCGTCCACTTGCCACCAACCTGTGCAAAACTGGGACCCATCCAAAGCCCTCTGTGCACATTCATATATATGTGCCAAATATATATATATGTATCAAATGCCACCGTGCATTTGTAGTTTGCAACGTGCATGTTCCACATACACATACGCACATCTTCCTGCATATAAACACATCTACATCTGTAAGACCTTAAAAGACTCTTTCCAGCGTTTTCTTTTACAGATTTTAGAAAACTGACCTCACACTTTTTTTTTAATGTTATTTAAACATGCATGCCCTTACACCTAACAACTCCTGCTGGCACCTTTGCATGTCAAAAGAAACAGGTAATTAAATTAAGAGACATAGACATTCTTCCTTTTCTCCTGTCTATTCTCCTTTAGCGCCATGCCAGATAGCAAATCAAAATCTGCATTTAAATAGAATATTTTTAATGTATGAAAGTGGGCGGCCTGAGGGTAAAGAGGTATTGCATTCACTCACCATATGCACAAAATTGCATTTAAAATGTGATACTACATTTTAAAAATTTATTGAGTATTTTCGTCATTCTAGTACTTCTATTTTATTGTAACAAAATCTTCAGCTCCACAGAGATTTTTGTATCCAAGCACGCTAATAAAAATAACATGATATTACATCATTTTATCAATTTAATCTCGAGAAAAAGGATGATATTCAATCACATCTCATAAGTCACCATCACTGATAATTCCGGCCATTATTCAGTGCGAAACTCAAGCAGTCGGAATTCATTAACATAGGTTGCTGCAAATCTGCATTTTTAGACTTTGTCAGAAAACGCGGCCGCCCCAAACTCAGTGACCTGAATCTAACAGCCTTTCAGCCCAAACGGCCCCGCTCGACAGTGCTTCCTTACCCCTGCGTCTTTTTCGGAGCCAGGATAAAGCTTTGCCAGCCCTGACCAGGTCACGGTGGGGACGCCCGGGGGGGACCGGCCGACCGGCGCTTGCTCTGGCCCCCGTCCCCACTGAGGTCCTGCAGGGTGGTGGGGGCAAGCCGTGCCCCCGTGATGGCACCTGAGAAGGGCTGGGTGACACGGCAGGGACCCACGGACAGGAGCTGCTCGCTCCCCGTGACACGAGGCAGCCTCCAGCAAGGAGGGGAAGAGTGAGAACACGCTAGCGCAGAATGACATATGTTAGAGACGGGGTGTCACATCGCATCGGACGGGCGGTGGGATGACGAAGACAAAGCGGTTTTGACGCTGCATTATCAGGTCAGCACCTTCAGAAGGGGAAAAAAATGAAAATAATGCTTGCTTGCGAAAGAATCGCACGGAGAGGCTGCCAAAGACATGGGGAGGCTGACGGGCATGGTGGAGACCCAGCCCTACACCACCACCACAGCCAGCTGCACAACCTTACTGAATTCACCCAAATCAAGCCGTAGTTCAGCAAAACTGGCTTAATGAGGGCTTCTGCCCCCAGAGCACGCATGGGTGGAGTTGTACTCCAGCCCCAGAGAAGCTCGGTGTCTCATTCTGCCACAGCCCCACAGCTCAGCCAGGAGCTGCTGCTCACCTAAAAACTTCCAAGTCCACAACCAGAAGACATTTCCTGCCTCTCTTCTGGGTGTTCTCCATTGATCTGGGAGAACTGGGACAAAAATAGCACTTTATTGCTAAATGGAAGATATTTTGCTGGCTGATGATCCAACTTCTCCATCGTACAGGCAACCTGAGGAAAGTTCACCTCATAGGGCCCCTTCTCATCACCGTACAAAGCGCTCGGTCATGGTACAAAATGGCACCGCTTCCAACTGCCGCGGCACTGGTCTGAGCCACGGTCAGGTCTGAGCACCCACAGTGCTCCTAGATGGAAAAGAGAACTTGGTGGCTGGCGGTGTACCAGGCAAATACATCCATTTAGTGACCTGGCTGACCGCTGCCTGTCGCGGCAGGGCACGGCCGCAGCTGGTGGCTGCGTTGCGTGGGGAACGCCCTGAGATCCGCTGCAGCCTTCCCTACAGAAGACCCACCTATATTTATCTATGGCTCAACACACCCTTGCAAACACAGACGTTTCTCCAAGAGTATTTAGCAAGTCATGAAAAAAAAAAAAAAAAAAGCCTGACACATGGAATTAATGGAAACAAAGAGGTTACAAGAAACTCAAACACAGGAGAAGACTGCCTAGCCCAGTCCTGCTGCGCCCCACAGCCAGCAGCAAGGAGTGCCAGGGCCAGGGCAGGAAGGGACCAGCATTGGGGACATGCAAACCCCCAAACACAACACAGAGACGCACTCCCCAACACCCTGCCCATCAGAAACACATCTCCCGAGTGAGCAGCTGGAGCCCACAGCTCAGTAAAACCCCACCAGCGTGATTCACCACCGACGAACGCTTGAGTTTTTTCAGAAAAGTACTTTCGTCCATTTATAATCACTGACACAAACCTACAGTGAAACTCTGAGAGCGGCAAGGTGCAAGCTAATACGAGATAGCAGACGAGGCTGTTCCATTCCCAGAATAAAATGGTAATGTGCTGTTGGTAGCGAGCGGTACATTGTTTTAACGTGTTATGATATTTATAAATATATGAAGTTTAAATAATCAGATGACAGAGAGTTCCTTTTCATCTACTGAATGTTTATTATTCTTCACACATTAGCACTTTTTCCCCCAAATGTTATATCTTCTGCCATTTATAATTAATTTTAACAGCTTCTGCAACTTATCCCACAGGTTGTTGCTGTTTCTTTTAAACAGCGTGCTGCTGAGAAATTGATTTGTTTGCTCCGTATGCCTACAGAAATCACATTATGAAATATGCATAAATGTCATTTCTTGGGCTGCTTCTGAGGATTAGCTGAGAAGAAAAGCTTGCTTAGAAAAAGAAAGAGACAAACAAACAACAAAGAGAAACTTAACACTTAAACTCTGCTGCACTGCTGGCCAAAAGCGGGCTCCCGCGCCCGCCCCGCCATGCCCTCTGTTCCGTGAGCCCAGCACGAAGATGCAGTGAGATGCTTGCGGCTACCCAGGGCAAATTCTGTGCCAGGACGCCTGCTCCAGCCCCGTCAGCTGGCAGGTAATTCCTCCTGTTGTTGCAGAGCCCCCAAATGGAGGTGCCCCCGGCCCGCAGACGGGGCACCCCGATGCGCTCCAACAGGGCTGGGAAGAGCCGGCAGGAGGCTCCCGCTCAGCAGGAACCACCTCCTCTCTCCGTAAACAAGTCCCTGCAAACATACCGAGGAGTTAATGGAACTAATTAACGTGCATCCAAACGCTCTGGCACCTGGAGGCAACGAGAAGCCCCGAGGCGAGCTGCGGTGCAGGCCGCACGTGCTCCACCACCACTGCCCGGAGGTCTCCGCGCTGGGCCGGCAGCACAGGAGGACCGTGTGGCGGTGCTGTGGGATGGGAGGGCTGGTCACCTCCCTCAGCTCCCAGCCCTCTGACATCTCTGTCTTTTCTTCAGTGGTGTCAGAGAAGGGGCAGCAGCTGCCTCCAGCAGGAGATGCCCTCCTTCCCTTCTGACTGTTCCCACTCCCACGGAAGCAGATATCCCAACCAACTGCACTGCATTTACTGTTTTGGCTGTGCTGTTTCTGTACATACACACGTTATCTAGCAATATTTCCAACAGCCGTCATTCCACGAACGTGTGTGGATCGCTTGTTTTACCGGAGCACCTTCTGTCGTATCTATACCAAACATCTTAGTGACACGGTTTAGTGGAGGACTTGCTAGTGTTAGGTCAGAGGTTGGACTCGGTGATCTTGGAGGTCTCTTCCAACCTAGATGATTCTGTGATCTCACCAGCCCTCTCCCACACACAGCTGCTGAGAGGCCCTGCGGATGATTCCCTTCCAAGGCTCGAAACCCCTGTAGGCCACGGGGACACCACAGAGCTCATAGGTGACACCCAAGATGGCCAGGCTTGCAAGAATGGCGTTATTACTAAAAGTACAGAACACAACGATGCGCTCCCACATGCCCTGTTATCCCGGACCAGGCAAACACAGCACCGGCCCCACCAAAACTGAAGTTCTCGTGAACGTGCTCGCTGGGACCGTGCTGCGATGTGAGCCCCGTGGGGGTGGCAGCCGCACGCATGTTTAATGGATGCGATGGCAGACTGAGAGGGAAGGCATCTTTCCCATGCTATCTCCTACTGCTAAACATACCGAATGACAAGTTCTGAAATGCAAACCAGATATTTTTCTCGGAGACTTCGTTAGACACATCACTCTCCTATATTATTATAGAGAGCTGTCAAAACAGCCTGGTGGCAAAGCTCTCCCATAGACACGCAGAAGTATAAATTGTCATCATATAAAGTAAATTCCATTAACAGCTACAGAGTCATTATTTTGCATAATAAAAGTAAAGGCTCTTTACTTGTGATCTGTGTATTTATGACCATCTAACCAACAAGCACTTTCTCTTTTCTGACGCCTTTGTTAAAATTACAAGATAATTGGTTGCTGTTGCAGATATTAATGTCTGATAACAAAGTGCCTAAGGCAGGAAATTTGAAGTGGTGGTGAAACAGCACTACTGACAAAGCAGGAACTCCTGCTCTCGAAGGATCACGCAAACCAACTCAAAGAAAACAATAATTTTTAATTTCTATCATCATATCCCATTATTTGAATTAATCATATTGGAAGCTCTGTTTAACGTTTTAAAAAAATATATTTCTGTTTATTCTGGCTATCAAAAAATAACAAGATATAATTCAAGCACTTTTATGTGTAAGGTCCTGAGAGTTATCAGAGGATCAGTGACAAGTCCTGAGATAACCCAGGTAACTTCTCTGCTCCAGAAGCAAATGTATTCCTAGCCATAGGGTTTAATGAAAAAATGAATGAATTTAAAATAACATGAGTTCCTTAATAATTACTGTCAATGCATCACAAAAATGCCTGCATTTACAGAATACGTCCATTTCAATTGGAAGCATTAATGATTCCATACACAAATACTCTGTGCTCCCCTCGTTTACACACAGTTGTGTTTATGAATAAAATTGCAGCTTGAAGTCTCAGCCACGATGAGCAATTCGGAAACTCACTGCTCATAAATATCATGCCAATTGAAGCAAGCTGGTTTAGGGATATTGTATATTATTTATCACAATTCAGCCTGTCATGGAATTAAGCACATTGAGCCAATTTCAACATGAACGTCAGGGGAAGGAGAGATTACATTCAAATTAATAAAGTTGCTTTTAAAGCAAAACAATGTCATCCAGTATAGTCTGCTCATAAACTGACCCACCGATGTAAACGTGAGAACTTCATTTACCCATTCTGCACCCTTCTGGTCCTCCTTTCCCACCTGGCAAGAACTATGGGGCATTTCTTGCAACAACTTGAAGAGACCTGGCTGGCAATTATTAAAAAGCTCGAGAAGGGTAAGTCCCCAGGACGGAAATAAGAAATCTCACACAAACATCTGTATCTGCCATTACAAAGGATTCCCTCTACCATGGTTCACTTTTAGTTTTTTAATTATTATTCTGTGATGGACACTATACCATTAATTTAATTTCAACTTGCATTTCCTATTAGTACAATCTACCAAGCTATCTCTACAGCGGTAGCAAAATCACTTCACAGTGTGCTATACCACTTCAGAGTTAATTACATGTATTTTGGTTTTGATAAATGAAAATACGGGACATGATTAATTGAAGGACAATCAATATGATCCAGCTATTAGACAGCTTGATGAGGTATCCAATGTACGCATATAATCTATAGTAATCAGCTAATTGAAGACTGTGTGCTAAAAAGATTTTAGGAAATCCCAGCTTCACATTGAAAAATATCCCAATAAAATGGATGAAGAATAATGGTCACAAGACCCATGAAGGTTTAAGGCCTGTTTCTGTTTCAGTTGTTTCTGAACAAAAAATTTGCTTCACTGGCTTAAAACCACTTACTGAGATAAAATACTGAAAGCAAAATGAATTTGGTAGGGGAATCCTGAAGTGTGTTTCTTATTTACATCCACCCAAACTCCTTTAATTGTATTTTTCTAATGCTTCCTGATTTCTGGAGCTGCCAGAGATTGTTAAACAGTTTCATTAAAAACACTCCATTTGTCTTGGTTTCGTCGCATACCAGATCAAATTAAACAGTCAAGTAGTAGAACAAATGAACCCTTTCCATCTCTTTTGACGTGAAACCGAGTGTGCAAAAAAGCCGTACACGACGCCGGGTCACCGCTGTGAGCATGTCGGCCACATTTGTACCTCCAAAGAAGAGCACAGGAACGGAGAAAATAATCGGTAAGCGCAAAGCAGCAATGCTGCACGTGTTTAGAAAAATATGGAAGCAGGGAGCGCAGTCCCTAAGTCCGCGGTATGTAAGTACTATTAGCATAAATGCTGACAACTGTTAATCTACTGTAACCCTGATTAATGGTTGCAGTTGTCCATTAATACCAGGCATTTTAACTTACTACTAAAATTGATTAGTCAGTTAAGAATTCAATCCTAACATTCAATAAAACTGCGCTTTCTCTGCAAATGCAGTATGAAACGAGGTGATGCATTTAAGAGCGCTCCCAGCAGTGGGGTGCGCTCCGTGCTCTGCCCAGCTCCACGGCCGTTCCCCTGGCTACGTGCAACACGAGGATGTTACACGGGGTGTGCTCCGCATCTTCAGGAAGGACAGGGACACTGTGGGAGGAATGGGGCAGAAAAGGCCACGCACCCAGTCCTCTTTCCACTGATGCCATCCCACAAACGACCTCCTCGGTGCCAGCCTGTGTTTCTCTCCCTCCTCCAATTCGTAATTTCTGTTACTGTGATTTTCCTCCCCAGCCTTCCTTCGCAGCGCTACCCGCGGCCCATCATGCACTGGCCGAGCACCGAGGGGAAAGTGTCAGCTTGCTGCAAGGCTGTTGTCCTTAGCACATAATCGGAGCGTACAGTATTTCGCCCGGCATTACCGCGGCACTGCGCTGTTCGCAGCACCATAGTTACAGATCTCAGAGCTTCTGCTGCAAACCTTTCCTTCCAGGGGGTCCTTTGCCATGGAGACTTCAAATACTTGAAGCTCGCATTTTGCATCCAAGTATCGGGCCGTGGGCTGCCCCTGCAGCCTGGCGGCTACCGGGGATGCCAGGAAGGAAAGCCAGGAGGCAGCAGCCGGGCGGAAGAGATGAACGCTCGCTGCCAAAAGCAGGGGTGAATGCAGCCCCTCAGCCGGGCACGGCTGCAGGTCTGGCCAGGAGCTCGGCTCTGCAAATCCACCCAGGGCTGTTTAGACAGAGTTAAAATACAGAAGAGAATTTTTAAAAAAGCTGCTGTCATCAGAGAAATACCTTTTAAAAGCCATCTTAAATTAATCTTAGACAAAGGAGCTGTTTTCTAAACAGGTAAAGCCAGGCAAGTAATTTCTAGGCACCCTGTGCCGAGGGGTCAGGCTGTTTAGAGACAAACACATCAGACTCTCTTGCAGTGATGGGTAACCCTAAAAATGCCAGCTAAAAAATAATACTGAAAGCAAGGAAAGAACATGCTACTGTCAGTGACTAAACCCCCCTAATCCACAGGTCCTGGTCCAACCTTTGCACGTTCCCGGAGCCGTGGCACCCGAAAGGTGCTCTGCGAACGCCTTCCTCCAGCTTCCTGACCACCAGAAGCCCCAGGAGGCCGAACAGCGATTTGGAGCACGCAGGGAGCGCAGGAGCGGAGCCTGGGATGAGATGCACACTTACGCTGTTTTCAATTAACATTTTTTAAGTGCTGTTGAAAGCAGACTGAAGGGATGTGGGACCGGGCTGACCACGCGATGGTCCTGTTCCAGCAGCATTCAGCCAAAGCCTTCTGAAGTTAACTCTAGGGAGGTGGGAACAGCTCAAAGACTGCGTTTAGGTGAATTCGGGATTTCTGCCCACGTGGCTTTCACCACAGACTAACCCAAAAGCGGGTTCGGAGCCAGGCAGGCAGCAGCCCAGCTCTCTCGCAGACCCACCACCAAAGGTTGCAGGTGAACCCTTCAACAACATCAGTGTCTGTCAGGCTACCCTTTAAGTATTAACATACGGGGGAAATGCCTAATAGCTTAATATTATTGTGTGTGCGTCTGAAATATCACTCCGTAAGGCCTCTTATAGAAAACATTAAACCTGGTTAATAGGAGGCATTTGAGCAGAATCAATTATTTTGCAGTAATGCCTCATATCGAAAGAGGTATTTTAAATTTGGAAAGTATGTGTTGTCACAGCAGAACTATTTACATATGCAAAAGCACATTTTCTTTGAAAATAAGTTACAGAAACAATAAGTACAAATGTAAAATTAGCTTTTCTTCAGCAAAATGCTTGAGAACTAATCCTTACCATGGTTGTAGATAGACATACTCACAACACTACGCTGAAGGTCCTATCAACACTTCATTATAAACTTCTCCTCTTATATTCAGGGAATTAGAAAAATCTTTGCCTGGAGGGGATTGTTTTCATAAACTCAGTGCACAGGGGTCTCGGTACAGGAAGGAATGTTTATGGAAAATCTGAGATTAGAACATTTCAAACTGGCTGGTTTCAAGTTGCACACATGTAAAGTTATAAATAGCAAGCAAAATATGTGTATGAAAACTGAAGAAATAACACTATGCAAAGAAAAAACAAATTTGTCGGTTATGATGGAAAAACGAACAATTTTTCTATTTGACTAAAAATCTAATTTACTGTCAAGCCATTCCATTTTGCTGTCGGATTGCTACAACTGTTATCTCCAGGATCTTTTAATAACAACTCGTATCTCCAGCACCACGTGGGTCTTTCCGGCTGAATTTTTGGGTTGATCCTCCCAGCGACTTCCCCGGGAGCAGCGACCCATCTCTGCGCTTTGGGAGCGCATTTTGACATGCGAGCTGGAATTCAAATGTAACCCCAAAATTTCAAAGCCCTTAAGAAACAGTAAGACCCAGCTTCCACCACAAGGCTGTGTTGTGCCGTGGTGCACAGGATCCGTCCATACGCACGCAGCAGACGCAATTTGTGCCCCAACTACAGCCTGAGACAGCTGTGAGGCAGCCAGCACCATGACCTACCCAGCTCCTCCCCAAGTACTAGCTGTTAAATAATAACATTATAAACCTTTGTAATCCAGGCAACGAGACGAGAAAGCCTGGCTTGGAGAAAAGGCGAGGATAGTGGGACGGATAGGGTCAGTGGGATGGATCAGGTCATTGTGGGTGTTCCCCCTGCCTGGCTCTCCAAGACATTTCCCATGGCTGCCAGGCGTTAAGATGACCTGCACAACCGTCCCCCACACTTCACTGGGCTGTTGGCTCCAGGAGATGCTCACAGCTCATGATTTCACCTCCCTGAACTCCACGCAGCTCACGTGGGGAAGGTGCCCTGGTGTGGTGCTGTGCCTCTGGGGAACAACTTCTGCCTCCCCTAGGAGATGTGTGCTGCAGGTCAGGCGTGAAGCCCAGAGGAACTGTTGAGTGCTGAAATGCATCAAGCTGCCATGAAAACTTGTGCTGGTTTTGCTTGTTTTTGACTCCTCTGCCTTCAGCTATTTCCTACTCTGCAGGTTGCTTGCTAAATTCTTGCATGGCAGTAGCTGGATTTACTGTTCATACTAGACTTCAGTTTTGTTGTTACAGCATGCAAAATATTCGGCATGAGCAAAAATGTGTATTTTTGCACATACTTGGCTGTTCTGTACTGAGTATGGCAATAGTAGAATGCAATCCTGATAGGGAAAAGACCATGGATAGTAGACAGTGAGTCAGTACGAGCTTAAAAGAAAGACAGCAATTAGGACTAATGGGTGAATTATATAATATAACAGTTAAAATAATTCTGGCTGACTCAATTGAGACTACCCTACACCCCACAGCATTAAGGTTTTGGCCAGTGTACAGTGTGGAACTGCAATCTACCGAAATCTCGTTAGCTCAGCTAACTAACTGCAGTTTGCCTCCACTTACTTATAATTTTAGATTTAAACCCTCTGCAGCAGAGCACATGCAGGGTGAAAACAAATTTTAAACATTACGCTTTGCTGAAATGCACTGCGAGTGTACTTTCTTTCGGAAGGAAGGAGCAGGGCGGCTTATTTTACTTAGAAAATGAAGTTCTCAGGATGTTAATATCTCAGGGCAACCTCTGCTTTTTCAGTTCAGAGTAAAGGGTGCGGAGACCTCGCGCTGACGTCTGGATGTCGGTATTGCAGGGCTCCTCAGAAAATCCTGCTGACACAGCTTCCTCTTCATCTTTGTCTCATATCAAGTTAGTAGTCAATGTGTTATTTTAACAGCATGACAACAACTATACAGAATGTCAAATAGTTACCTTTTATCTGGAATTTTATTCCTGCCATATATTTCAATGGAAATATACAACTTAATGTTGCAACATATTTCATACTGAAATGGATAATAAAAAAAAAAAAAAAAACTATTGACTGTGCATTTCCCCTAAACCATAAAGGGGCAATACACTGAAAATCTGTACTGTTTACTACTTTCTGTCTTTCAGAATCTCTACACTAATCTACTGTGCTTGAACTATAAATATGGCTGGGAATATTTTCAAGGTTTTCCTTTTGAGAAAAAAATAAAATATAAATATAAAATATACCCCTACCTAATCCAGAATGTTCCGCCCAGCTCAAGTTACAGTTCAAGCATGACAAAAAGATGGAGACGGAGGACAAAGCCTTCCGACCCCATTTTGACCCCACCACATGGGTCCATCATCCTGCAGAAAGGTGCTTTCAAGTCCTAGGGCAGGGGAAAGTCAGGATCGGGACGGAAGATTTTACATTGGCGGGCACAAAACCCACCCAACCCTCTCTTATCTCTGGTATTATTTCAATATCGGGCCAACACTGGATGTACACTGAGGGAGGAAGGCTGAGAAAAGATTCAGGACCTCCCCTTGGGGTCTCTGAAAATGCGTACCCCCCATCTGCCCAACGTGATGTGATCCCGAGTTCCCGTGTGCCTTCAGTCAGACGCCCTCTCCCTTCTAAGGAAACTGCAAACCAGGAAAGAAATATTCCCTGTCCTTTTCAGTACACACGTCAGCTGGATAATTGCCTAAATTACAGCTTTGTCAATATTAGTTCGTTCACTCAACCTTTCTTCTTCGTAAGGGAAAAAACAACCTAAAGCCGAAAGGCCCAAACTCTTCCAGAGCCTTGGGTCTACCCAAGGACGACTCTTCTTCAAGGGAGGGCTGGTGGCCAGAGCTGCCACGTTCACCATGCCTACATGGAGCAGTCTCTAGGACTGTTTTTTTATTTGTTCTTTTTTTTTTAATAAGATCCTTGTTTAAATTGTCTTGGCTTGGGCATCTCCTACATGAATAAATACATATGAACACATCCATTGGGAACATGGTGAGGACAGAGAAGTTCTAGGAGATTGTCAGAACCTGACCTACCCTATGTGAAGGTATTCTGACACTTTTTCCAGCTAGACGATGGATTTAGCTGAGGACAGTCAGTGTTTCTGAGCTTTGCTCTCCAGCATTCATTCCAACTGTGCTTGCTCTCTCCTTGCTGTGCACACCTCTCTTCTCAGGAAGACTGGAGGTATCTCCATCTACCAAATAAATGATGGATCGGTGCCTTCTGAGGCATTGCGAGCCATTACTTCCCTCCTGTAGAGGAAACTTCCAGTAATGTCACTGTGCTCTTTGCTGATCCTCAGCTTTTAGAACCTGGACAACGCCCCGCAATCTGCCAGAGCTAATCAACAGATGCCTGGTCATCCTGAAACACCCAGACGCAAGAGGGCAGGGCACGCTCACAGGTTTGCCAAGCCCCTCCGTCCTCACACCTGAGAGGTACGACTTGACAGTTCTGGCCTTTTTGGGGACAAGTATGAGCTTCACATCCGTATTTGCTCAGCAAATACACAAAGCTTGCAGGCACTGAAATAGAAATGAGGTGAAATAGCTGAATTCCCTGACAGTGCTTTTTGGATGTTGATTCCCTTCCTGTTGCTTCCTCTCTTAGCAAGAAGCCCAAGCCCCAAGACACCTGTCTACCCTGTGTGCGCGGCACCACCTGATGACACACATGCTTACGGCCAGCTCTTGCTCTTGGGACTAACCTGGGAGTACTGCAAAATCTTCCTCCCTGAAAAGCAGCCCGTCCTCGCAGGCAGCTGGAGCGTCGCCCTCACCTTCCCCACAGCGACACGGCAGAGGACAAGTGAGGAGCTCATCCCCAGCCGCCCTGCACTGCCACCTGGCTCCTCCACAGCATCTACACCTCCTGCTCCACCAACATCCTACCATGGGCCCAAGGCAGCTCAGTGCAGAGCACAAATACCTGGCGGTAAGGAGATCCAACCAGGAGCCGAGGGCTAATTCTGAAAGGAGCTGAAAAACGGTTGTGCAATGATTTATTCAAGAGATTCTGCAGTTCACCAACTTTGCTAAGCTTTGGAGAGGGGAAAAATGTAACAAGTGAGTCTCTTGCATGAATAAAAAATTACATTTTACATAAATTAAATATATAATTTGATTAAACATGTTTATGCCTTTGCAGTGACATTTAGAATAGGAAGTATTCATTTTCTGTTTTGAAAGGAAAAAACTCTTTCAAATGTAATTTGAAGCTGTCAAACCAATCTTCTTTACAGATCTTTTAAATGTCACATACCTTCGAAAGGGGATGGCAGATTCCTTTTAAATATGCAATTGCAAACAGTCCAAGCAAAATCAAGAATTTATTAAAATATGCTACTGACATTTATACTGATTAAGTATAGCCCTTTCCTCACTCCCTTTCGATAGATTCCCTTACAAAAGATGTGTCACAACAGCTCACATTAACGCCGTCCCCGCTCTAATTCCACCACATACAACCAGTCCTCACCCACCAGCAAAATCCAGCTGCAGGAAAGAACCTGCCTCTTGTTTTGCAGGGGAACTAGTGTGAACTTTGTTGTTTTACATGAAGTACTGTGCTTTTTGATGATTTCTTACCAACATGCCTGAAATTTATAACCAAAAATATTAACTGCACTTACCTTAAATCAAGTGCAGCACTATACCTAATGGCTTTAAATGGAAGAGTGTATTAATCATAAGCATAAAGAAAACCTACCGCGACTCCTTTCAGACAACTTTGCACTAGCAACCCGTATGTTTTGTTTTATAATCACAGCATCTATCCCTAGGTTACTTATTACTCTTCCCAATTAGAAAGCATTTCTATTTTTTTTTCTTTCCCTTTTCTTTTAAGGAACAGAGAAGAGGAATAGTGCAAAAGCCTCTCAGCTACTGGTGGATGTTGAAGCACAGTAACGATGGCATCTCCTGTTCTCAGTCACTTCCCACTGACATACTGGACATTTTAGGGTCATTTTATTTTTTTACATGGCAAAGAATTTAATTATTATTTCTCCTCCCCTGTCACCAGGCCAGTGAACTGCATGGGCATAACTCTCATTAGCATTAATGGAAATCCCCACTGTAAATTCTCCCCCGTGAAGCAACATTAAGAGCAAGGCCATCCTGAGCAAGCATACTCAAATTGGAAAATAAAATATACCTCCCATTTCTCGCTACCACCACAGGGAAAATGTAATGAAGTGCAGGAGATTAAGCCACAACTCCTATATCAAATCTTCTTTGTACTCTATAATTACTCAACAGAACGTACACAACGGTTGCTCCTTAATGATGAGAATTTGTTGCACGTTATTGAAAGACTTTATCCTAATGCTCTCAACTTTCTGGTGCATAACACCACAAATTATAGCACAGCCATCGTAACATAAATCACGGTCGCCACCAACGCTGGCTTACTTAAAGCTTACGCTCTGTATTTAAAAGCAGAGAAGTATTAGCACTGCAGAAAGCATGTCAGCGCCAGGCAACGGGGACACAAAACAGCCCTCCGTGCCGAGCGCACCGCAAAAGGAGTCCAAAGCAAGCTGGCCTGAAAATAGCCAGGACAACAGTCTAGTGTTTTTCTCCAGGAGCTTCCAAAGACCCCCTGGCTGATGCAGTAACCTCGAGGCGCGGCTGTCCTGCCAAAGGCACTGCAAGCAGCGCTCCTCATGCCTCTCGGTGCGGCTCGGCCCTGCAGCACCTTCCTGCAGTCGGCAGCACACGGGGCTCTCGCACTACAACGCGCTGGAAGGGGTGGTTGGTACTTTACAAGACAACTCCACGCGCACTGGAGTGGAGACAGAATCATCTCTCAGTCTGAGGGAACTATAAATATCAGGGCATAATCTCTCCGCCAACAGCTCCTCTTCGTTTTATGGATCTTCTGTGGGTCGAGCTCTTCCAATGCGTTCTGCTGATACAACACTGATGATCAGTGTAATAAATGTAGTTTAAATAAAACCACTGGAAGTTTAATACTGCTGTAGTCAAGCACATCACTTCTTATGGGTTTCTCAAGGATGCAAAATAAGTCACGGCTGCACCCATCAGAGCTCCTTCTATTGCTCCCCCAACCCCCAGTTATCATCTTCTGTAGGACTCACGTCACTGGGCCACTGGAGGAGATGCTGACACCCACCACACCGCTCTCACCTGAACACATTCAGCACCGAATACAGAAAGCCCACTCCAAATGTGCCACTCAGCTTTGGTCGCTTCTGTCCTCACTGACTGGTGGAGCCCCGTCCCACCGTCTACAGAGCTGACCAGCTCGAGAGTTAGGCTTTCCTAATGTTTAAAATAACTTCAGTCAGTGCCTGGTACCTCCCAAACCTCTCACGGGTTTTGTCTATAGAAGTGGGTGGTCTGGGCCTCCTCTCCCCTGCTGCCTTTCTGAAGCAAGGCTGAAGGAACTACACACCAAATAATTTTTACACCTTCCAACCCAGAAATTACACTTGCACAGGCTTATGCAAGCGTAGAATTACAGTCATTTAGGATGGAAAACACCTGCAAGATCACCGAGTCCAGCCATATCATCAGCCACAACATCATGAAGTCCAGCCATAAATGTCGCTGTAAGCGTGGCAATGCACTGGGCTGCTTTCTGGTCCGTAATTTTTTCCAACCACTGTCAACACCACCACAGTGCAGCTCGGAAAAGGTATGAAATCCATCTTCTGCATGTCCAGAAACCAAAGCGAGGGAACATGCTGCCGCCAGCTATGCCAAGGGCTTGGAGCCGTGCACGGAGGAGCTGGGTCCTTTGCTCATCCATTTGCGTCATTTCATGTAAGCAGGATCTCAGCTTCTGCCTTACAAAACCACCGTCAACCAAGGGATGATCAGAGAGCTTGGGTGGGCTGGGAGGAGGCTGGCTGGCACCAAGAGCAAAGCGGGGGGGATCACCTTGCAGCACAAACTGAGCATCCAGAAACGTGAGGAAGACGAACCGGGGTGAGTAGCAGGTGCTCTGTGAGCCTGCTCTGTCCAACTGTGCCAAAATTTGGCATTTTGGCAGCTCAGTCAGATCAGAGAGTCTGGTGCCTGGCCGCCTGGTCAAACACTCTTACACCCAAGGTACCCAGGAGGGCTGCAACACAGATGACTGCTCTCTTCATGACACTTCCCAAAAACCCAGGTACCAATGCTGACAATAAACCTGTTTGCTTATCTCCAACCACAAGCACACTGCTAATTTCATTTCAAGATCATCTGAAGAGCCCAGGGTGTTCAAACACGGATGAGATGAGACCCGAATCAAGGGCCTACAGCTGTGCGCAGCGCACTCCTGCACTCGCACTGCATTCACACGCCGCACCTTTGAACATCTCTGTACTGGAACAAGGTGAAAAAGCACAAGTTCAACCGATGCCAGAGCTGAACGGGGGCCAGTAAGATAAGCAGTTTGGGGCCAAGCCGCCGCGGTGCTGTCGCGGCTGTGAGGCGAAGCCACAGCCTTGAAGGCCTCTGACAGAATCAGCGTGGCCACCACCGGCGTCCCCCGACCCGGTGCAGCAGCTTGGCCACCGCTCCCACCTCCGTGTATCCCACGGGACTTCGCCGAGGGCCTGCAGGGGCAGCCAGGGAGGGAACGCTACAGGAAGGAACAGCAAAAATTGGGCAGTATAAAAACATAATGCAAGTGCCTGCGTATCACATCATTAGTGCGAACACACGGCGACCGCGCTCCTGGTCCTGAGCGCAGCGTGCCCAGTGCCGGGGATCCGTTTGCTTGGGCCTGGCAAAGCGATCGTTTCCTGCACTCTGCAACAGAAACTCAGCGCTCACAAACCTGGTAGCCTTTCCTTTTATTCTTCCTGTCTTTATTCTATTTATTTATTTAGCTATCCAACGTGAAAGGCCATAAATCGCGCTGCTACTTAAGTCACAGGGGGAATTCCTTTAAACATAAGGAAAATCTCATAAATAACTTCCTGCAGTCAACAATGCATTCATTTCCTTCTCTGCTTTTAGCCTAATCTCCCAGCTAACAAATCAAATCAAGAACCAAAATGTAATTACTCCATTGCGATAACCATCTCCTTATACTCAGAGCATACCTTTGTTTATTTCTTCTCGAATTAAAATCACCACCGAGGCGTGGGCAGGCGGGCGGGAGGGGAGGAAGGGAGCGGAGGCACCGATAACGGGGCACGGTGGGCACGGGCTCTCTTCTGCCCGCCCAAAGCCCTGTGTCTTGGACAGAAGTCACGCCGGTGGCTGAGGTGGTGGAAAAACCCACGCCACACCCTGCATAGACTCACTTTATATTAGCAGAATGTATGACACGGTTTTCAGGGCAATGAAGTGCAGGAGATTTAAAAAATATCTGATTGTCGCCCCAGGACAACTCCCCCAAACTTGCCAGCAGCGATGCGACAGCGATAAAGTCAGCAATTACATTTATGCTGACCCAGGGGTTAAGAAACTCTTTGCAAAATGCATACATATAGGGCACACAGGGCCAGCAGGTATTTCACCCTCCACGAGATTTGCTGCTGTGTCCTGTAGCGAGCCCTCATTGCTACCAAACACTGTCTGCCTTCCTGTAACCCGCGTGCTAACGCTGCTGCCAGGGGTAAGGGAAGCCAAGCACCGCCACGGAGCCACCACGCATTGTGCCACGCCGCCGCACGGCCAAGCACGGGGACGTGGCCTCGGGGCCGGGATGAAAATAAATGGACAGAAATAAACGGGGCCGGGCTGCCAGCCTCTCGAACAGCCCAGCCCAGCGCTCGAGGGGAAAAGAGAACTGCAGCCATCCACGTGCATCCAGCGCTGCGGAGGACGGGAGCGGGAAGAGGTGCTGTGGGCACCCGTCTGCCCGACTGGAATGGGGGCAGAGCATGGATGTGGGGCACTGGGGGCCAGGCAGCATGGCTTGGCTGTGGACAGCCACCGAAACTACAGGCAGGCATCCACTTGTCAGCAAAATGCTGACATTTTGCATTCCCCCACCGCTGGGAGCTCCCGGGTATGGCTCTTGGGCAGCAGGAGGAGTGCCCCAGCTTCTCCATTCACATGGCACACGGCTATCCCACAAAGCAATTTATTTTTTCACACCTTTTCACCTGCCTGCCATTTTACGGTCCCAAAAAGAACTGCAGGACATGCAGCATCATTATGCCACCAAGGAGTTGCTTGAACGCAGCAGGAAAATTTAAAATTTCAGCTGCATACATGAAATAAATGTATATTTTATTTGATTTACTGTGATACTTTTCTTCCATCTCTTGAAAGTAATTTTTCTCTAAAGCATAACTGCTTAATTGGCAAGTGTACAAAATATAATTACACTGCATACAAGTTACAATATTGCTTATGGGAATATCGCTGTTGATGCATTCTGCTTTATTTTGTGTTTAATCTCTATTAAGAGATGTGTATGAAACAGCTAGGTACTCTCGAGTTTATAAAGACGTTCTTCAGTCACTTCTCCTCCTAACCAAGGACCAGATGCAAGGGAAAGACAACAGAAAACTCTTCGGCTACTACAATGCCTCGAAGTTACTAACAGCCTGTTGGACACGTGCCGTGCCGAGCCGAGCCGCCCGCAGTGTCTTGCCGGTGTCACCATCCAACTCACGCCGGCGTGTTTTAAGTGCCTTAAAGGTTTATTTCATTTGCTCAAGTAATGAGATTAACGCCGTGTTGGTTTGTTTAAGCTAAACCATACCAAGCCAAACATCTAGATGTCCTTAACTCCCAGCATTAGCCCAAGCGGTGTGACCGTGCGAGCCTGTCTTACCGCCGGGCGTTTACTTGCACCAACAAGTTCATGCGTTGCTCCAGCCGTGCTCCGAGAGGTCAGGCAGCCTACAGAGACCTCGAGTGGGCACACCTGAACGCCCCGTAAAAGCGCTAGTGGAGTAAGTGTTGAAACATCACGCTCACGTTCCTGCTTGAAAATCACACTGAATTCTCCCCTCGATAACACACACTTCATTCTTCACGAGAAATGCTCAGCAGCATGACGCACAGAGAGAAGGGGCACGGCGGGGAGCAGCACAGCCCGTACAAAACATGGGGTAAGCCCCAAATTCTCCCACCCTCGTCTGCAGCACGTCTCGACGGCAATAACCGTGCATCAAATCGCTGCTTGCAACCCTTTGCCCCTAGTTTCACTTGCTGCTTCCTTGTGCTCGCTCTCATAAAACTGCCTGCAAACATGTTGTTTGTGTTCAAACCACAGCAGAGGCAACGTACAATTACATGTTAAATCTGGGTTTGACTTGTTTTGATCAGTTGTTTGCATTCTTGTTTGTGCTCTTCTGCTTCGAAGGCTCCCACCAGGGCTGGGGTTATTTCTGAAGTACCACGGCTGCCCAGAGGCGATTCGGAGTTTGAATAAATTCTGCACAAGCAGATAAAGCACACGACTAAAGCAAGTCACCCTCCTTCCTTTTCTTCCTCCACCTCAATTCACCCACACCTGATCCAAGTATCAGCCATTACTCGGGCTGAGGTGGCCCCAGCTCATTTCCCACCTAGTGCTAAGTACCTGGTGGTGGCACTGGAGATAACTCAACCCTGTGATAAACACAGGGAATTTTTGGGGGGAAATGTCGGGGAAATAAAAACCTGCGGGGGGTTGCACCACGTGGTCTATAAAGGTTCCTTCTGACCCAAACCATTCTGTGATTCTGTAATCTGAAGGTCACAGCCTGCAACCTCCACCTTCCGATACAGGTCTCCTCTCTGCAAGCCATCCTCTTGAAGAGAATCTACAGTGCTGGTGCCTGGGATCCATAAACATCTGGGCACTCTCCTCCAAATGATGGGCTTTCACAGATTTCATAGATTTTGCGGTCAGAAGAGACTACTGAGATTTTCCAGCCCGACACACGGCATGGAGACTTACCTAAATTTATCCCTGCTCGACACACCGCGTAGTAACTTGCTAAATTAATCCCTGCTTGAGCACCATTTACTTCATCAAACAGATTTCCTGAATTTCACATTTCCAAAGGTGGAGAAACTGCCAGCACCTTCAACCCGTTCTTCCAGCACCAGTCAACTTCAGTGGTAAACTGGGGACCTTAATCCCAGCCCTCCTCTCGCTTCATCCTCCAGCTATTGGATCTTGTTAAAACTCTGCCTGCTAGACCCAAGAGCTCTTTATTATTCAATTTATTTTCCCCATGACAACGCTAATTGCCTTAATCAATTTACCTTCCAACGCTCTCCGTAAGTGAAGCAGATCGAGCTCCTGGACTCCGCTGGAAACTCCCCGCTCACCCGGCACTCCTGCAGCCCTCCGTGGAGCCTCCTTGGTGTCCCTGGCGTGCTGGGGACAGGGACACCTCCTCCACCCCGGGAGCCAGCTGGCAGCCCGAGCAAGGAGCACACAAGACCTTTGGCCGTGCTCTCACGCTAGCAGTGCTCGTCCTGCCTCTTCTGCTCCCCACAAAGACACGATTTCTCCAGACAGCATCCTGGAGGTACGGCCTGTATTGTTTGCTCCTAGATAGAGAAATTTACAGTTGGCCATCTGAGAGCTGCTACCTGCCTGCATCCGAGCAATACAAATTGCTTTTATCAGCAGTCCCTCCTTTTCATTATTTACCGCTCTCCCAATCTTAGTGACATTTCAAGCTTTAGCAACAGTGATTCTGTGCCTTATCACGGGCTGCTCACAAACATGCTAAGCGGCAGAAGGACAAAAAACGAATGCTCGGAGAAGCTCCTAGAAATAGACGTTTGGACATTATTTCTGATTTTACAACTGTATTTGGAGAGCTGGCAGTCTGCTGGGTTTCAGCCAGTTGTTCCTTTCCACCCAGCCAAAGCAATGGTGCTGTACCAAAGACAAATTTCTTGCAGAATTTTGATTGAACAAAATCCACTCGGTTACCTTAATCAATGACATTTACAAGCTATTTAAATAGAAAAAAAAAAAAGTTAATTGTAGAGGCTCTGATGTCCCTAAACTCAGGCTGATAGAGATGAAGTGCATTGCCACTCTTTATTTCGTCATTAACCAGGTCCCATCCCAACTAATCAGATCGCTTGCCCAGGACTTACATCAAGCTGACAGGTCGGCATTACTCAGCCCATCCTGTTTACCCTTTTTATGTACTAATACACCATAAGCATGGCCACAGCCTGCTGGGAATCCTCCACTCGTTCAAGACTCAGTGAAAAACAAGCACTTTTGCCCCGCCGAGCACAGGGCCAGCTCCCGAACGGAGGCAGAGGGCTGATTTACAAAGGTCTGGCTGCAGCACCCCCTTGCACCAGAGGTGTAACAGGACCTAAACATAACATTTCTCCCCCCAGTAAAAGGCAATATTCTGGTCTTGCCTATTAACTTCACCTAGTAACCTAGTCCCGATATTTTAGAGAAACTGCTTGTCGGTCTCATCGCTACTGGCAACAGCTTCCCTTTGCATCCCTTCCTGAGCTTCGGTTTCTGTTGGTCACCACCTTCCAGCTCCCCCCAGGGCTGTGCAACTCCAACAACCCGAGTGTAGGCTGGTGTCCCACCAGGAAGCAAGCGAGGAGGACCCACCTGGTCAGGTTCTTGTTTCTGATGCATTGCTGAGCCAAAATTTGTCAAGAAACAAACACAGCAACACCACTGGCTGCCAGCTCCCCGCCAGGGACTAAGCATGAGCAAGATCTCGTGGGCCAGGCAAGGTGTTCAGTGAAGCTGGGTCACCTCCACAGAAGCAAAAATCACATTAATACCCCGATCTGGGCAAAACTAAAAGTGCATTTTATCTCCCCAAATCTGTCTGTATCGCTTCTTTCTAATACTCACAACATTTGTTGTCTAGATAAATGGATACAGACGTGCTTTCTGCTCTTCAGACACCATGGATGGGAAAAACACACCCGAACATCAAAACTCTACTTCCCCGACAGAGCCAAGGACGCTGCCACGCTGCCATGATGTGGCTGAGCTTGTGGCATGCCACAGCCCTTCTGGCCACAGCCACGGGGCTGGCAGAGAACTGGGCACCTTGGCACCGCACGTAGAAATAACATTACAGCAATATTATGACGTACAAAAAGGTCCTGTTTCCTTCCAGGAACTGAAAATAGGTGGAACAGATATTTCATCTGAGAAATGCCGTTATTATTATTGCGAAGGGGGAAAGCTGAAGTCAGTGTAGGTACTCTGCTATGAAACTTCTGGATCCCTCAACTCTAGGCTCAGACGTTGCACCGAACCATTTATTGTACGAGAAGAGGCACTAACCTTGACAAATGGTAAATATAAAACTTGCACAAGCTTGTGCTGCAGGATCGTGAAACTTCGGATAACTTCAGAGCATGAAAGCTGACAAAAAGATTTTTTCCATGTATTGAACTGAAACAATTTCATCCTTAACGAATCACAGAGAAGCTCAGGTCTCTCAACTTTTAAGTGTAACTTCCATTATTTAGCCTAATTACTTTGCTCAAATTGCTGATTCCTTCCACCAGAACTTGGTTCTCAGCTTAAAGTAATAAAAAGGTAGACACTTTATGACAGCTCTACAGGTACCACTATCATATATACTGGCTCCGCCTGCTTCTAAGGAGGGATTTACAGGGATTTCCCCCACCAGGGACATCAATACAGGCAGGATGCAACAACCACTGAGACCCTGCACAGCTCAGCTCATGCCCCGGCACAACACCCACCCATCACTAATCATAATTTCTGGTGGTTTTCACCCAACAGCAGCTTTGTGGGAACTGAGGGATTCGCATCTCCTCCTCCTGCCTCTTTTGGGGCCGATCCCGAGCTCCTCGGACACGCAGCTCTGCCCCAAACCCCCTGTGCAGCGTTGGGGCTCCTCAGGCAGCCACCATGTAGGGCCAGCAGTCAGGACCAGAGGAACAGCCACAAGCCAACCTCTCTGGGAGCATCCTGGCGTTCTGTGCCAGCCCCTCCAGCACTGAAGGTGCTCTTTTTCCAATGCGAACAGGTCTCTCAAAAAATAACAGACAGCACCCATTGTGTACCTGTTATATTTAGCTACAGAGAATCCGCCTGCATTTTTCCTGGTCTCATTAAAGACCTGGCTCCTTGTAAATACCGCATCTCCGATCCACACGTTCTCCCTCCGCGCTGTGCTTCAAGGGTCTGTTTAAGCAGTAATTGGTATGCGTCGTCGCAAGGAAATCGTGGCCGGTTGTTTGACAACATTGCACCAGCTAACCTACACGGCAGCAGCGGCGGCTGTCCTCATGCGAAAAACCACGGCATGTGGGTTCACACCAGTGCCCTCAGAGAAACCCTGCAGCCAGCATGCCCCGTGGCGTGAAGAGGAAGGCAGAAGCACCCTGCACGGGCAGCAAGCCCTCAGTGCCCAGCAGCCTCCGGAGCCTCCGTGGAACAGGGGCACCAGGGGAGGTGACCGCATCGTGGGGCTGTCTGGAAGGGCTGGAATCAAAAAACAAACAAAAACAAAACCCCTAAAAATTGCTGAAGTTGGCAACCCTGTGCTCCTAACGGGGCCCAGGAAAGCTGATGCTAACAAAGCAGAGTCCTGTCCCCTGCCTGCAGCTGCTAGAGCTCCGTGCCCCCGTCTGTCACCCACAGAGCTCCACCAGCACCACTTACATCCCTGACCAACAGCGTTTCCTGCAAACAAAATTATGCTCTCGCTTTTTTTGTTTGATAATCCCAGTTAGAAGTTACAAATAATACAACCCAGGCACTAAGGAATCACTACAGAGGAAAAAAAAACAAACATCAGACTTGTCAGCAGGTCCACAAGAGCCTTCCCAAACACCACCCGTGTTTTCCCCTCGCCATCACCTCTGAAAAATCTTAATCTTTCCCATTATACCCTCACCATGCTTCCCAAACGTGACGTCCCGCCACGATTACCTTCTCAGAGAGGAGAAACAAAAAATAATTAGCAACCAGGCATTTAATCCTTCAGGAACAGCTCCTGGCACTTAAATCGTCAGTGCGCTGGGTGCAAGCAAGGGGCACGCGCCCACGAGGCAGCGCCGGTGGCTGTAGAGCTGTGTTGGTAACAACAAATTCTGTGCTCTAGCACCAAAAACTTCTGCTGACGTCACAGCAAACATTATCTGGGGCCTTCCCAGCACCGTCTGTAGGATGCCGAAGGTCACGGCCCCCTCAGCGAGATGGGGCTGGGCCCGAGCAGCAAACAGGCACGACAGAAAGCGGCGGCTTGCGGCCCTGCCCTCTGTGGGGCAAAGCGCGGTCACGCCGTTATTCATCCTTTCACCTAAAACTTATCTTTATTTCATTTCCTCTGGCAAAGGAGAAGGAACAAAAACCAGCAATGAAAACAAGGGAGGAGGGACGGGAGCGGGATGGGAGCCCGTGGGCACGGAGGTGACAAAGTGCATGTGGGAACTGACCCCCCCCAGTGCCCCTCATCCAGCTCCCAGCTGGAAGGGGAGCCAACTTTGAGCTGCCAAAACCTCTCCTGCGAAGCCCCCACGCTCCCTGTGAGTGGCAGCAGGGGGGCACCGTGCCCCTGGCCACCACTGCTGCCCCCCATCGCCGTGCCCCCCAGATGATGGCAGTTCAGGGACTACCAAGGCCCCCACCACGTCTCCTCGGCCTGCCAGAAACCCGGGAGCCATGAACACGGCCGAGCGCGGCCCTGCGGGGTCACCCAGGGCCCCTCGGTCAAGCATGTGATTTCAGCACCAGGAGGAGCCACAAACAGGCCCAGGGCATGGGGGCAAGGGCCCTGTGCCCTGAAAACCCCAATTTCCTGGGCAGGCGCAGTCTCTCCGGCTGAGGAGCTCCTCGCTGGCAGCTCCACTCCGCACTTCTCTGACTCACTGCAACCAGAACGCGAAGCAAAGGAAGGAGTACTGGCTAGATCTCATGTGAAGAGTAAATGTGACACCTATCAGATTTTATATGACAGCGTGCAGCAGATTTTAACAAAACACTTGCAAATTGTCGGTAGTGCTGTGTTTCGAGGAGCTTTTCCATTTCTTCTGCTTAAACACGAAGCCCCTTTCCGTCCTCACAGCTGGTAAACAGCGCCCAGAAAACAATCCTGCATTTCCTGTGAAAACGAACCTAACCTCTTCCAAAACTCTGGGCAAACCCAGAGGCAACTTTCTGTTTTCACCGCAGCACACCCTCCGTGTCCGCGAGTCAGCTGAGCTCAAGGAGTTCAGCCTGGACTGCAGCCAGCCCGGCCGATAAATGGCCGCGAGCGGACAAAGGTTTGGGTGCGCTCCTTCCAGGCTGGCCCCGGGACATCACACTCGGAGGCTGATGTTTTTCCTGGTAGGAGGATTATTAACAGGGGAACCCGGCGACACGGCTCCGTGTTGAGGTGACAGTGTTAAAGCTGACAGCATGTGCACCAGTTTTCACCCTCGGGAAACTCCTTCGAACATTCTCCGTTTAGGAAAAGCACAACTGCAAAAAGGTGCAACTTTGCCCTAAAACACGAGGTTAGGAGCGGAAAGGGCTGTTGGGAAGCGGCTTGGCTCCACAGGGCCTCACGGGATGGGGTGACCGTGCCCAGCCCAACCTCCCAGGCCACAGACAGACAGGGCAGACAAGGCTGTCCAGGGGCTGGACAGACGACAGACGGCTGCCTCGCACCCGGCCATGCGACCACCACGAAGCGTCGCCTGCAGCCGGCGTGCCACAAGGCACCTGGAGAACACGCTCCGGGCTGCCCAGGTGTCTCGTTCTGAAGTTCCAGCGGAAAAAAAAAAAAAAAAAAACAAGAAAATTCAAACACTCCTACAATAACAAACAGCGCTCCTACATAACAAATAATTTGTTATGACTTTTAAAGGGGAAGGCTCTTTTTCGCTGCCGGCGGCCGCGAGGGCTGCGGAGCAGAGGGAGCGTGCCCGCAGCCCGGCGGCCAGCCCGCCTGCGTGGATGCTGAAAGCAAACCCCTGCCCCGCTCCCCGCTAATGACTAACAGGTGTGCTTCGCGAAGGCTTCCAAAAATAAAAGCTCCTTTCTAAAAATACAGCCCAGCATTTACAATGCCAGATTTCCCAGAAAAATACCGACAACGTCTGACGTTTCGCAAACCGCTGCTCTAAGAGCGACTTCAGGCTGCCCCCGCAGCACAAAGTTTTGCGAGGCGAAGGGCACAAACCTTGGTTTCAGATTCGAGCCCCGAGGACAAACCCATTCCCTCGGCCATCTCTGAAGCCTGTGAACGGACCAGCCTCGTAGCAGCAGATTACAGAGCACATCGCCACAAATAATTTCCCGTTTTTTTTTTTTTTTTTACTACAGGATGCGTAATTGAAATGTCTGCGACTCAACAATCACCTTTGAATTCATAAATACCTCATAGTATTCCGAACACACTCTCCTATAATGAGACCGTCTTCAATTTTCCTTGGTAAAGAGACCTTTAAAGAATGCTAAAGCAGGTCGGCGCCCTTATGCACTGATGAAAACAGGAACAAAAGCATTTTGTCACCAGGCATCTCGTCTATCATTATTTCATTCACTCGGCTTAAACAAACTAAAAAGTATGTGCCTTTTCCTCCTCGATGTCGGCGCTAAGTGGGATTTGAGCCCCGTCGGTGAGCCACCATCTGTAGGAAAACAACAGTTCGCTGCACCTCACCGTCCCCGGCTGGCGTTTTCCCTGCTCTTCGAGGATGGTTTTGAAAACACGGGATTAAAATGTCATGCCATCCCTCGTGTTCCAGCGGGCTGGGGGTTGTTTCTGTCCTGGTCACGGCGGACTTAATCAAGTGTGAATGATGAAAGTGCTTCAATCAGGGCTCCGGCCGTTCCGGGCGGGAGGTTTGCGGGAGCTGCCCCCCCAAGAGCCGTCGGGACCCCGCACCCATGGGTGCCCCCCTGCGCTCCCCAACGTCCCGGCCGCTCCGGCACCCGTCCAGGGGTGGGGTGGGGGGGTCACAAAGGCACCCCCAGTCTCCAGCCCCCCCGTTTCGTAGCTCCCCGGCCCCACGGGGAGCCACGCGTGGGGGTGCGCTGCCCACGGGGGGGGGGGGGGGGCCCCGCTCGGCGCGTCCCAGCGGGGGCATCACGGAGCGGGGCCGGGCAGGGAGGAGCGAGGCGAGGCGCGGCCCCTGCGCTGCCCGCGGGGCCAAGGGGAATAAATAATAATCAAAAAAATAATAAAATTAAAAAATTAAAAAAATACATATAAACAATGATAATGATTGGACCGGAATAAAGAGCCGAAGCGCACACGCCGCGAGGTAGGGTAAAATAATAAAATAACAAACAGCAGAGCGGCGAAGGCTGGGGAAATAAAGCCCGAGAGATGACAGGAGGGCAGAATAAAAAAGGAAAGTCGGCCCCGGGCTCCCCCCGCTCCCCGCGCCCAAACTTTGCGGGGCCGCCCGGCCGCGGGGAACAATGCGGGCCGGCACAACAAAGCCGCCCCCGGCCCCTCGCCGCCCAAATTGCGGGGCCGCCCCCCGCCGGGGTCCGGGGGTGGCGCAGGGCCACCGGGCCGGGGGGCGACGGTGCCGGAGGGGGGGGGGGGGGGGGGGGGGGGAGAGGACCGGGACCCCCCCCCCCCCCCGCCCCGGGCTCTCCGGGGAGAGCGGAGAGAGATGGAGGGGAGGATGCCCCCGCCGCCCCGCCGCGCTGCCGCCCCCCCCCCCCCCGGCCGCCCTTACCTGCTGCTGGCCGCCCGGCACGGCTCGGCCCGGCCCGGCTCGGCTCGGCTCGGCCCGGCCGGCCTCCCCGCACCGCTTCAGCGCCGCATCCCTGCCCGCCGCCGCCGGGTTGCGCCTGCCGGAGATCCACCTCCCAGTGCCAGCCGCTCGCCCCGCACAAAAACTTAAGCCTCCCCCCGCTCCGTGCCGTGCCGTGCCGAGCCGAGCCGTGCCGAGCCGCTCCTGCTCCGCCCGCCGCCGCGCCGGGAGCGGACGGGGGCAGCGGAGCCCCGCCGCGGCGCCCAGCAGCAGCGGGGAGGATGCTAATTGCAACTCGGGGGGAGGGTCGGAGGCGCTGGTTTTTTTTTTTTTTTTTTTGCCTTTTTTTTTTTTTCCCCTTTTTTTTTTTTTTTTTTTTTTGAAGCGAGAAAGTGCCCGGGCGGCGCTGGGCGGAGCGCTCCCCCTCGCCGCGCCGGCTGAGCGCAGCAGAGGTAGGGGCTCTCGCTGCTTTTTTTTTTTTTTTTTTTCCTTCTTTTTTTTCTTTCTTTTTTTTTTTTTTTTTTTTGGGCAATAGGCGGGGTCTCTCCTCGCAAACCAATGACACAAACCCACATGGACCGGCCTCGCCCCCTATAGATACTCTTCACTACAAATAGGCTCTCCCGGGGGATTAGCGGAGCAGCCAAAGTATGAACAGCCGGGGTTGGGGAGGGCGGGGGGGGCACCGGGAGGCTCCGGGGGGGGGGGGGTCGGATGGAGGACAGACACACAGACGGGCACGCACCGCCCCCGCAGGGCTCCGCACCCTCGGAGGGGGCCGCACGGAGCCTGTTGCTCCCGGCGGCCGCCGCCTTTGTTCGGCTCCGCACCCGCGGGGGCACCGCGCCGCCCCCCCCCCCCCCCCCCCCCCGGGGCTCTGCGCCCCCCCCTCGGGCTCTGCTCGCCCGCAGGACCCGGCCCCGGCAGCGTCCAGCTCCCCTCGTACCGCGGCCGCTCTCCCGTGCCCGGTTATCGCACCGCGCCCGGCCTGAGAGCGCTGCCGGGGCCGGGGAATAAAAGGGGCACGGGGGTGCTGAGCCCTCGCTGCCGGCATCCTAAAAGCGGAGGGGCTGCCCCGCGCACCCCCCCCGCCGAGCGCCCGGTTCTGATACGGCTATCAGCTATCGCACCGCGGCGCTGGGCTGAATGCGAGATAACGAGAGCGCGCTCCGACGGGCATCTATTTGTGTTTGTGTTCCGCCTTACCCCCCGAGATTGGGGAATTAATGTTTTGACAGACATTCTTCGTCTGCTTATCGCAAGAACGTGGGCAGGTGGTGATCCGATCTTTTTGTTGTGTAATCATCGAGCCTTCTGCATTATATACGTTCCGTGCTTCTCAATCAGCCCGTGAAAAAAAGCACATTCCTTTTCGAGTCAAATAAAAACCCCTTGAACCAGATCAATTGTCCATCAAAATTAATAAGCGAGCTTCAGGTTTTTTTTTTTTTTTTTGTCTGCGAAATTACACGGTGAGGAGCCGACGGATCTCGGTTCTTACACGCCCGTTTTCGGTCCTTGCTGGCTGTTACGCCGCATCCATCATTTGTCCCCCCAGCACCTGCTGCCCAGCGCTGCTCCGAAGCCGAAGCCTCGCAGCCCCCAGCTTGCCCAGGAGGTGCACAGCTGGGTGCTGAGCGGGCCCACGCTCCTCTTCTGCACCCACCCTGTGCGGACACCACAGCGGCACCGCGCAGATCGGGGCCAGGTGTGAGCACAACGCAGCGTTCATCTAATTCTGAATCCTCTGTAAGATTTCTTACATTTCCGTCATCGGCAGCGCTGCTCGATGACATCGTGCTCTGGCCTGGCACCACCACGCTGAGTTTCTGAAGCCCAGCCACCACCTCTGCTTCTTCCAGCTCGGATCTGTCAGTCGAAACACGCCAAGTGTGGCGGTGCGGGACTGAGAAATAGGGATCGCTCCTAATGAGTAACGTTGAGTTCATGATGCAAACCCAGAGAGTGACCCAGAGCGATCAGGCCGGGTTGTAAAAGGGAAAGCTCCAAACCAAACACGTCTTCAAGTTTAGTGGGGGGTCACAGGGCACGTGGAGTTTTCTTCAGACCATTTAGATGGTGACTGAGCATTCGTCACGTGTGAAATAACCTTCCTAATCAGAAACCAGGGAAGGAGACGTGGTAGGTTCAGCGTGGGGCCTGAAGCGGCAGGCATCGAACTTCGCATCACAGCTTTTAGCGCTTCCACTTGGCTGCTGCCCAGCCTCGGAGGTGCTTAAACCCCTCGAGCATCTCATGTGCCCCTGCAGAAGTCCGGCACCCGCTTGGAGTTTGTGCCTCGGCCTCCCTACACAGGACAGGGGCTGCAGCAGTGTTCTGGCTGCTATCCCCCATGTTATGCCTGAATTAGTTTTTTTTTATTATTTTATTTTATTTTATTTTTTCCGGACAGGTGTTGCCATTGCAAGGCTGTCATCTACGAGGAGGGTTCCCCCTTTGTGCTTGAAAAGGCCAAAGCTACCATCCTTAGGGTGTTCGTACAGACAACCCATGCAGTAGGAGAATCGTCCCGAAGCGTTCTTTATCAGGGATGCTCACAAAGCACAGCAAAATCAACCCGTTTCCCCTTCTCTCTCTCTTCTACTTACTTCTAAACTATTGGTAGCTGTAACATGCTGTCTAGCAAACACACCCTCTCAGCATCATTTTTTGCGAAGCTGGATGAACTTTCACAGTTTTTTGCCAGTCCCTGGGGCAGAGGGAACTGCGTTTGGGGCGCCAGGATTGCGAGGCGTCCGTCCTACAACTGTAGGTCCCATGCCCTCCATCTGTAATACTTTGATGAACTGTAATTATTTTTAGTAAGTGAATACATGTTTCTCTTGCACATAACTTGCTTTCTGTCATCAGCGTCTTCAGGAAAGCCGTGGTGTTCAAATATTGCTTCCTGACCCATATGCTGGCTTCCAGGGAGCGGGATGCACGCCACACGAGGCACTCCGTCAGCTGGGAGCACAATCACACTTTCCCTCTACACTTCGCTGACACGTCAGCCCGAGTGCAGCACCTCCTGCCGCGCTCGTGCTTCTCAAGACCTTGCAAATAAAACAAAATAAAATTACAATCTAGTTTTCTTAAAGAGGTTGCTTTGCAGATGCAAATATGGGCCTCGGTCCTGCAAAGATGCTGCTCCTGCATAGTTTTTTTGGAGAGTGAGGAGTCAGATTGACTTCAGCTGGATGACTCTGTGCATAAATTTAAGCACACGCATCGCTCTCTGCAGATTTAGAGCGAGTATCTGTTGACTAGAATAGATGAGTTATTTTACTGCTCCAAGTGTTTGTGCGACTTGGTTACTCAGTGCTATGTGGGAACAGGCAGACACAAATCTCGCCTGGATCCTTCTGAGCCAGCGACCACGCTCGATCATTAGACAGGAAATGTGTATGTTGAGTAATGCCACGTATTCAGCGCCAATTTCAATACCCCCCCCTTATTTTTTTACAGTTTTTAAAACATAGCCGCTTTTGAACAGATATGCTAGCTATTTTGCATTAGGTATTCATTAAAATAATCAGCTATGCCTAAGAAGGTGCTCACTTTCCTTTTACAGATGGGCGGCAATAAAAAACAAATGTTTGTTTTCTACCAGTTCTGTTTATCTAGAAACTCAAGCCTATAGTTTGGGCTTAACTGTCTGTAACATAGGTAGAATAAACAGGAATGTGGATACACCGAGGAATTTTTCTTAAAGAATTTTGTGCACGTACATTCGGAGCCTTGAGAAATGAATTGGTTTATTTTACTGCATAATCCCCTTTTAATATTAGTACTCTAATTTAACTTTAAAATACATTGGGAGAAATGCGCCCTCCGTTTCATTGCTGTAATCGATGTAAACCAAGGTTCCAAAACGTATCCGGTAGACTCTTCTCTAACTGAACATCTAGAAGACGGGCTGTTTTTCCCATAGTTTTGATCTCCCACCAGACAGGCGCTGGGATACAGGCGCCATCGAGCCCCGTTACTTCTGATTTAATCCAGTGTGAAGTCGAAAATCCAACATTTGGTATCAATCCTGTAAAAGCACCACTTGATGCAGTAAGTTCATTAAGAGGGTGGTTTGGATCACTTTTCATATAATTTGCCATAAATATGTCATCCAGTGGGAAAGACAGCACTGGCAGAAGAAAATTGCTCCTAAAGGCTATGGCGAGCTTTGAGCTTGCAGCTCAGAAGGTGAGGGTTATTTGCAGTCTATGCAGAGGCTCTTTCTCTATTTTATTTTATTTTTTAATTTTGAAACAAACCCAACTCTATTAAAACATAGCCTGTGCTTTGGAGCTGATTCTGCTGCAAGTGCATCAAGAAGCAGTTGCCTCCTCCGGGCCCGCGTGGCCGCTCCTTCTGCCAGCACCAGCATTTGTGCAGCTGCAAGGTGAAGTGGATCGGGGAACGGGTCCAGCTGAACACTAATCCTAGGGGGGGGAAAGAAAAAAAAAAGAAGAAGAAAAAAAAAAGCTTATTTTCCGCTGGATCTGTTCCCCAGCCTGGCTGTGCTGCATTCGGAGCAGAGAGGACACGTGCTTGCGCGTGTGGGCAGGAGCAGCGGGGTCAGCGGCGGCAGGGCTGGTTTTATGGCACCGCTGGCTTGCGCCACCTTCAAAGAGTTTGTCCGGCCTCGCGTTAATATATCACCGTTTCAAAGTGTGGTGCCACCGGGGTTGCTGTGCTAGATTTCACCCCCAGAACCACGGCGTTGCATTTTGCAGGGTCTGCTGGAGGTGTTTAATCTTCCCCCGTTAAACACCGGGCACGCTCCTCCTCTTCCCTGTGGTTGGGAGATGGGTGAGGGGTGGCAGGGGGCTCCTGGCAAGCCCTGCGATGCTCGCACACGTTGTCAGCTTGCACCGAGCACGTCCGTCCTCCTTTGCCACCAGCCACAGCCTCAAGGCTGTTGTGAAACCCACATAACGCACGGGATGCTCCAATACAATATATAAAACCATTTAATTCAGTCGCGCATTGATCGTAACAGTGACAGTTGTTTTCGAGAGTAACTATGCTCTCCTTATTGTACTTCCCTCACATTAGATTAAATATAGATTTTGACTTATTTTCACCAAGTTGCACAAATTTTGGGGCTGGCCGATATTCTTCATAATATGTTGGTGTTATCCCTTCTTGGCAAATTTATTCCCATTAAGAAAGAAAAGGAGTTACATGCTGAGAACTCTTGAAGTGAATCAATGATTAGAAAGAGGGGATACGTATTACCTCTGCCCTACTACAGATGCTGAATTCAGCTTTGTAGGAAATTCTCAAATCCATTTCCCTTTGCAAACATGAGCGAAAGGATGCAAACATACAATAAATTTCTCTTTTGATAATGCTGGTGTTTTGTTTTGTTTTGTTTTGTTCTTCTCCCTGCATGTGTGTGAAATCATTATGCAGAACTGCTGGGGTATTTTTTTCCATTTTATTCGCTTTTTATTCTTAAGCAAGGAATTACAAGGCTGGAGAAAAGCCTTGCTGAACACGTGCACATTTGTATACCCCTTCTATAAAACATCTTAATGTCATCGCTGCGTGAGCAGAATTGTGCTGCTGATATAACACGTGGCTGATGTTTAATCTTTCCTGGAAAGTTTAATGAAAGGTTCTTGAATCAATCTGTCTGGTTTAAAGTTTGAAGGGCATTTGGATGCACTAATTTGATGTATGTGCCAGGTGTTTCTAAACAAATAGTTATTAGATAAAGATACGTAGAGCCCTTCCTGCTCCCTCCCCTTTATCTACCGTTCTTCCTCAAAGTTCACCTTCCATAAATGCCGCCCTACTTCAATTGCCCGTGCTTTCAGCACGCTTTAATATCTTAATGGGGAATACTATAGCACGCAAGCTCTAGTTCTGCATTTGTTGTTGTCTTGTAAGCCAATTATTGAGAGATTTAACATTATAATGTCAATAGGAAAGAGTTTTGCAAGAAAATAAAAGGATGAGCTGAGGCTCCCGAGCCATTTGCTGTTTAATGGGACACCAGTAATAGCCCTGCGTGGCCATTTTGGGCAGATAAAGCGCTACGTGTGCGCTCGTACTCCTTGTACTCCTCGGGCTGTATTGGCATACTCCTCGGGCTGTATTGCCGTGCTGGACCTCACCCACGGCCGCCTGATTCCCGCTGTCACTCGCTCTTTGAATTGCCACCGTGCCTGGGGCGTCATCTGAGATCTGGCTGGAAAAGAGCTGGGCAAAGGGGATATGACAGATGTCTATAAAGTCCTGAAAGCTGTGGGAAAAGGAATAGGGAGCAAGCATTTACTAATTCTTATCGTGCAGGAGCGTACTGAATCATGATTAGGTAGCAGGTTTTCAAACCAAGAGACTTTTCTTGTGGTACAAAATTAAATCGTGCAGCATACTACTGCCAAAATGCTGTAGAGGCAAATTATATCGTGGGTTAAGCAGGGCTGCAGTACATTCATGGACCACAGGTCTGTTAGCAATGAGTGCACGTGAGCATATAGGTACGGTCTGGGATCAGGGTGTCCTGCTGGGTGTTGGAAGCAAGAAGGATATTTGTGGTTGCTCGGAGTTTGTCCTGACATGCCCATTTGACCTGCTGGAGACAAGAGACTGGGCGAGGTGGACCAGATCTGGCCCTGACAGCAATTCCAGGCTCATCCACAGGCTGCCCTTAGGGAGAGCACCTCAGTCCCCAAGAGTCAAAGAAAGTCAAGAGTCAAAAGCAATGGGGAAGAGGGAGAGGAGCGTCTCACATGAAGTCACGCCACGCACAGTGGAGGAGCTGGGTCCCACCAGCATCCCATCCACCAGAGCACAGGTCTTTAGTTTTATGCTAGTCGGGAAGTTACTGACAGCTAGAGAAAGGATTTTTTTTTTTTTAATTTCTTTTTTAAACCAAAACGGTTACACACTCAAAGTCCTACTGTGATATAATTATACCGGTGTAAACACGCCCCGTACCATCTTGCTTATTTTACTTTCCGAAGTGGAACAAGCTGCACTGGTGTATGCATTTCTTTCAGCAGTTGAACTGTGTCCTCACACGAATTTTTGGTGCTTTAAGAGAGATGGCATGAAAGCACCAGACCTTTCCAGGGATGACTGGGCCTTGGTTTCTAAGTAAGCGTTTTTACTTTTTTTGTCTGCAATAAATAAGCTGCGGGAATCCAGTCCTTTAAAGAGAAAGATAAAAGGCACAGAGATCTGTTCTTTTCTGTTCCTATTTCCTGATTAGACTTCAGAAAAGGGCAGGCAGAGAAATATCTTCAGCCTTCGCCGCTGAATCCCCAGGAAATCCTGGCACCCAGGACCTCGGGTCTCAGGAAGCTCTCCGCAGCCCCCGGCCCGGAGCTGCTTGGATGTTCCTGTTGGTTTCGGCACCTCTCGGCACATGGTGCCACCGGCCTGCTGATCCCTGCGTTTTTGTGCATATACTCTTCTGCCACAGTTTCCAGGCTCAGTAAGAGACATTTCTGATCCTTTTCTGTGTCACATTTTGACGAGGGATGTGTCCTCAGCGGCGGCAGGCAAATGGAGCCAGCTCAGCCCCACTTCTGCCCCAGCAGCCAGCGGCTTGCTTGTCGTTCTGCTCTTCTGAGCGGTGCTACTCCCTTGGGTGCATGCCTTTAAAAGGTTTTCGGGGATGCCATGAGCTTTAGCATGGTGTACTTCTAGATCTCAGTGAGCACACGATGTTAGGGGAGATAGAGCAAGCTTCTCCCCCGGCTCGTGTCCAGCATCCCACCCCCGGTGAGCCAATACTTCAGGAGGGGGACAAGAAGCACGGAGGGGCTGCCACGACGGAGAGAGCAGCTATGGGAGGTCGGGTGCCAGTCAACTGCTCCTTCTTTGCCATTCTCTATCATGCCTGCTCCAACCCTCTTGGCCAAGTTTTTTTGTTTGTTTATTTGTTTTTTTATTTGTTTTTTTTTGTTGTTTTTTTTTTTGTTTTTTCTCATGAAAGCATTCTGAAATGTTGGTTAGCCAGGCTCAAGACCTAAAACACTTTGACATGTGAAGAGGATGAAGAGGATTTTTTTATTGTTATCGCTTTCTGCTGTTTTCTCAGTAGCACTATTTTAACAGTCAGGTGCCCAAAGCTGTAGGGGCTAGGTCAGATGTGAGTCTTGGCAGGGGAGCTACTGAGCATCAGCCCTGTCGGATCCCTCACCACTGGCAACCCAGCACTGGTGGTTGGGGCTCCGGCACCCCACTTTTTGCCCTCCTTGCACGTCCAGTCCCGACATTTCACAGCAATGCAAAAAAACAAAAACAAAAACAAAAACAAAAACAAACCATAGGTGGCACCTGGGTCTGCTGGGACCTGGGGCCGGAGCGGCATGAGGACACATTTCCAGGCACAATTTTCTCTATTGGATACTGATACTGGGCTGAGCAGATCTTGCTGCTAGAATTAACCCATCCTCCCTCTATTTCTGTGCCTTATGGAGCAGGAGGCATGTGAACAACTCGGGCCACAGACTGAACTAAAATAGAGGGTTATTGTTTCTGATAGGGCCGAGGTTTTGTTTAAACAAATAAACAAAGAGCACACAAAGGAAAGAACTGTTCTGGGCCAGCCCAGAAGGTTTTGTGTTGTGCAGACCAGCATTTGTGTTCATTCTCAGCAGGTTTTTTGTTTAATTTAGATGACTGCCTAAATCAAATTTCATTTTCAAACCAAAAAGAGACATTTAATCTAGAAACTATCAAGCTGGAAACCTCAGAAACTTTTTCATTTTGAGTTTTTTCCCTACATGACACTACTTCCTGAAATCATGATGAATTTGCAAATAGTTTCAGCTGTCCCCGAATTACACTTTTCAGCGAGCAGCTCCTTGTCTGATGAAAATCACTCAGCTGTTACCGAGGCCTTGGCCAGCTCTGGCTGTTACACTTCCAGCCGAGTTTCTCCGCAGCAGCTCAGCAGGAGCAGCCTGGGGGTTTGAGCACGGGGAAGGGCCTCCAGCCTGCGGCAGCTTCTGCAGGCACGGATGGGAGCGAGGCAGCCACAGGTTGCTGGTGCATCACTTGGGGGAAGGAGGGGAAAAAAGTGCAGGACGTGGGATGAAGAACAAATGAGATCTGAGGTGTAGCTGGGGAGGTGGACGAAGGGCTGCTGGTGCGTGGCCCGCTGTGAGCAGCATCCTGGCAGCTCCTTTCCGTGAGATATCGAAGCCTTTTGAGCAAACAGAAATGTTATCTGTTGCAGGGGGCTGGGGGGGAAGGAGACGCTTTAAAATCCAGTGTTACACACATTGTGTTTTGAGTAAATATTATTTTAGCTATCTAAAGTATTCAAACTAATCACGGCAGTTTCCTTTAATGTCTGCCATTCCAGACACAAGGTTTATTTACTGTAATGTAATACATCTTGAGGGAACATCGTATGCAGATATTAGCAATTAACTCATTAATCTAAAAATCACAATTCTTGCAATTAATAGAGCACTGCGCAGTCACTCTAATTACAAACTCTGCACAAAAGGCCAGTCTCACAGGGAACATGCAGCCTCCTAATTAGCCAAGATTTCAAAGGCAGACAGAAAATTGAGATGTTGAGGGTCAGGCAGGGAAAAATGTGAATACGCTACCCTGCGAGCACATCTGACAGCGGGAGTGACGAGCAATACGTAAAGAGTTTACTTCGGTGAAGCCTGGGGGGCAGCAATCATCTGCCTGGGGCACGTGTGTGCTGGACACATGAGGGAGACCCACGGTGGGACCCCGCGGCTCCTCCAGCCAGGACACGGGTCCCAAAACTTCTGCAAGGTGGCCACACGCTCTGCGCTCAGGGCAGGCACTGCTGGGGGATGTATCCAGCCTCCGGAGACGGAGCTTTATGTGCTGGGACACCCCGATCGTACCTGGGGCTTGGGGATGGGGAGCAGCCCCATGGGATGCCGGCGTGGCGCAGAGCTTTATCCCCACGCCCTGCGAGGTGCCAGGGTGCCTGGCTGCGGTCCAGCGAAGCACTTATGTATGCGTTTAACTCTGAGCGCAGGAGCGATCCCGCTGATTTCATTGGGGCGGCTCACACGCTTAAGGACTTGGCTGGTTTGGGATGAGAGCGCTCAGCGTGAGGCCGGACCTCGTCCTACGTCGCTGATGACCTTGCGAAGATGCAGCGCCGACGTTTCTCCAGGGGAAGCTCTGAGATGCAGACACCCGCCTGCCTCCGGACCAAATCCTCTCTTTCACGAGCCCCCAAACCTGGCTGTTGGTGCACTCGGGGCCAGGCATTGCTGGCGGGGCCCCGGGTGACCTCCTGGGAGATGCAGGGGAAGGGCTTCCACCCAGGTGCCAGTGTTCGGGGTTGGACCCCCGACGATCTCTCGAGGTCCCTTCCAACCCCTACAATTCTGTGATTCTGTGATTCTGCAGTCCTTATCTGCAAGTGAGAGACAGGGATCCTGCCAGCATGCGGCCGGTGTTGGTGGAAACCGTCGTCATAAGCAGGCTCACAGTGGAAAAAGGCTGCGTAAGACAAGGGCTGTTTGCCTTACAGAGCAGAAATATGACTGCAGCACTGATTTCTCTTCCCGTCGACTGTGTCGCTGGGCTACAGCCTACTGGGGATTTTAGAAGCTGATGGTTTTAGTCCTGAAGAGAGTCTCTTCATCACCATTTGCTGATCGTGTCCCAGAGATGCATTCCTGTATCAATAACACTTTTTAGGGGACACCTCCTATTACCCTTGTTTGCCAAAAAACCCTTTCAGCTCAGAGCAAGCAAGTGCCAGGAGCAGCCCCTTGTTCAGGAGCCCTGGAGGACATCACCGGTGGCCTGAAGGCTTATAGGCCTGTGCAGTGACAATTGCTAAAAGCCTTGGCAAACAATATTGAGAATTAACGAGAAAAAGCACTAAAAATAAAAGTGGAGAACTAACAGCTCCATCAGTGCCCTTGAATCATGTATTGCAAAAGCTGAACTCTGTGTCATTTACTGGGCAATGCCAATAGCTGCTGCTCTGCTGTGGGATGGGGACCAGGCAGCACGGTTACACCTGGCATGCGCTTGAAAAGTGTTTTGAAAAGTGGTTAACGTGAGAAGGAAAACATTCCTCTGGAAAGGTGAAGGAAACGCTCCAGAAAAAAAAAGTTTTGTTGAAGTTATTACTGTGTTACAGCGTCTCGGTATTATTGTTTGCCGGGCACAGAGCATGCAATTCTGATGCATTTTTTAATAACAAAAGATTACCGGATGTGGGAACAAACAAGAGTTATTAATATCCTCCTTGTAGCGATGACCCGGCCGCGAGCCGTGCGCTGGGTGAGGCTCCTGAGCTCAGCGCCGGTCCCCAGGGTGCTGGGCTCCTCCTTGCCCTTTCCCTCGCTGTCCCGACCCCACTGTGCCCAACTGGCCCCAGCCGCAGCCAGGGCGCTCAGACCTGACCTACTGTTGAGAAACTTTGATTAATTAATGATTGTAAAGCATTGCTGGGTCTTCGCATGAAAGGCACGGCTGATACATAAAGTATTGGGAAAGAGGGGAAAAGATGGGATGTTTACGCACAGATAAGCTAAAAAGTCAAGAATTCCTGCTAACAAATATTTATTGTTTCTCCCGCACGTGAAATTGTTATTGTACAGTGTTTTGTTGCTGCCTAAGGGCAGTTATTCAAGGGGCAGGGAAGTTGGTGTAAATCTCAAACCATCTCCATTGCTGTCACATAATTAACTTGCTGCGCATGCTATGTTTTACCAAGATTATCTCCGCAAATGAATTATGAGAATAATATGGTTTTGATACCATTCATTCAGTAATTAATCTTTGCAGGAAAGAAACTTCATTTCAAGTGCTAGTAAAGTATATGTAAAATATTAATCAGAGCGTTGAACTAATAACAGACCACTGGATGCCATCCAGGACAGATGAAATACGAACGCTTTGCAAGCGCTTCTCAAAAGCAGGAATTTTATCCAGACATTTCAGAACTCCTAGAAAAGCCAGTAAGTTACAGATGAGGGAAATCATACTCAGATTTAAGAATACGGTATTGCACTGCACATTACAGAAAAGAAATGAAGAAGAATAAAATGTAAAATATTGCTTAAAGTTCAAATGGAGCAGTCTGTCTTGGGAGACAAAAAAGATGATAAAAAAAGAATTGATAAGTCCAAGCTGGCAGTTATTAGAATAGCAAAAACATAGTGTTTATGTACATAATGGTTTAACTTAGATTAAAAACCATAACTTATCTGAAAACACTCCGTTTAGTACTTTGGAGGTTAAATATGGTTCATAGCAGCTCTCACAATTAAATTGTTTTTCCCTCGCTTCAATAAAGTATATTAAAAATCATTTCCTGAAAAGTAACAAAAGATCATTATTTTGTTTGCAAACTGACACCGTGTTCTTCCTTTAAAGGGAAAATGTGCAGCAGCGCTCACACAGCCCCGGGCTTTGCATGCAGTGATCACAAGCCGCCCTGCACCGCCCCAGGACCTCGGGCGGCCGGTGCAAAGGGCCCCATGGGCACCCCAGGCTTGCCACCGTTTGCACCCAAGGAGATGATTCCTGGAGGAAATCATGGCTCAGAGAGCTCGGCTGGCCTTGAACCCCCTGCTCCTGGGGCCACCTGGGAGGGCTGGGGCAGGGAGGATGCAGGACCATGCTTACATGGATGCAGGACTGCATCCGCAGGCATGGGGCAGGTCACCGTTCTCTGCTACGTGTTTCACTGAAGTGGTGAAACAACCTCTGTGCTGTAACGAAGGCAAAGCCTCTGGCCTCAACCCTCTGAACAAGCCTGGCAGCTTGGAGGCGCTGATCCGCCCGTGTGTGTCCGCTCGTGGGGTAATTCTCCAGGTTTTGCAGCATTTTTTTGCTGATAGTAGATTTTGTTTGTTCTCAGTTAATGGGAAGTCCTGAGATTTACAACCATCTCCTTCTTCTGGCTATTTTCATTTGTTATGGGATATTATTAAAAAAATATCCTAGGAGAAGAGTAGCTACAATATGCAATTCCGAAATGAATAACAGACTCATCTGCCTGCCACGAGAGCGGCTATAAATGTGCAATTAGATACGAGGCTCGTGGTTAAAAGTAGGAAATGGCAGGGGCTTGTCTGCAGCAGGAAGCTGAGCTCCCCCAGCCGCATTCTCCCACTCATCCCATTGCTCTTCCCCTCGCTGCCACTGAACCATTCTGCTCCCAGGATTTCTATCCCGAGCTGCCCAGGAATTTCCACCGACACCGCAGTTGTTGTGCTCACCGTTCCTCTGCTGGAGGAAAACATTCCTCCCACGTGCCCCCTTTTTTTCACGTGCCCCTCGTGTTGGTGATGCAGTGCCGGGTGGCCGACTTCAGAAACAAGCAAAGAGTCAAGGGTGAACCAAAATCCAAACCAACGGTAGTACAGAAAGGCAGATTTTGAGAGCCTGATAGGGAGCAGAGAAGGGGGACTTGTAAAATCTCTGATATTTTTCCCTCACAAACCCTCTAAGGGTGCTTTGAAGCACCTCCAGTGGGTCACACCGGTGCAAGCTGCTGTGCACCACTCAATTTCTTTCTTTCCTAATGAGAGAAATACAGCAACTCAGCAGCGTTAAAAATGAAGCTCATGCAGACAAATGCCTTCCGCTGTCCCAGGATGGTGGGGGAGACTCCCCCTGGCTTCCAGCTGCGGGATGTCCCGTGCCCCCAGCTCCCCCAGGCTTTTTGGGGTAAGAGCTCCCTGCGTTTGGCAGCAGCTGTCTGCGTCTCCATGCCCTGCCTCTGGTGAGGTTAAACAAGATGGGGAGAAATGGGAAAGTTCCTCAAGGCTTCGTTATAGATGTTAAGGGCCCTCGAGGGATTAAAATATGAAGATGGAAACTGTCATCTATTTTTGGAAATGTTTTCCTCTCAGGGACTAACTCCAAGGCTATTAATCAGCATAACAAGAAGAGGAAGAGACTCTCAAAGATCAATTGCTCCTCGCTGGAGAAGTAGTTCAAAATAATTGTATATGTGTTGGGGCTCTTTTTGGTGTAATTGAATGGTACCAAAAGAGTCAAGTATATTTAAGGGATAATCTCTCCTGCGCTGCAGTGAACAAAGCAATAAATGCCTATTGAGATTGATTAATCACTGAGGAGGTGCCAAGGAGTTTAATCCATCCCAGAAGTCTTTTACGACAAGTATCCTGCAAAGCAGCGGGGATTATTACTATGCAACAAAGTGTTAGAAAAAAAAAACCTTCCCCTCTTTGAGATAGGAAACGTTGTGCCCTGGGGGCTTGGAGGAGGTCAGGGAGGCAGGAGGGACTTTAGCCCATCTCTGCTGTGGGCGGCTGGGTCAGGACAGTGGGAAACACCAAGAGAGACCCCGATGTGAGAGCCTTTGCCATGCTGGGGTGACCTGCCGCATGTGGTAGGGTGCCTCCACCTTTATCTAAAGGGAGAACATGCAGGGTAGCACAAGCGTGAAAGAGAGCAAGGGACATACAGAAATACAGAGACACTGCCCTTAGAGAGATGGCTGCAGACCATGCTCGTGCACTCTTTGGAGGGGTTTTGAGCCAGATCGTTCCTGCGCTGCATGTGTCCTACAGCCAGGGAGGTCTGATTCCAGCCCCAGATGGGAAAATGACATTTTTTTTGCTGCGAAGCCATGAGCTGTTTCTGGAAGCACTGAATCTGTGGGGAACAGCTGGTGGAAAGGCGTTGGGATGAGGCGGCCGGGAAGCACTTCTTCACCCGGCAGCTGCGAGCGGCAGCGATGCTGTGCACACCTTCCCGCAGGGAGGACATAAAGTCGGGACATAAAACTGGACTGAATTTGAATAGCAACCGCACTGGGAGGATTAATAAAGGTGCCGTGGTCACCAAGGAGATCTTCATCTTATTCTTATGCAAAAAAAGAGTGCAGACATGATAGAGCCACACGAAACATGGCTAATACTTCACAGGCTAGGCAAAAAAACTTCCAAAACCTGTAAGTCCAAGCTCAGTACAGGAGTATTTCATAGCAGCTTCCACACATTTTTCTCTTTTTGCCTCTAAGCAATGCCGAGTACGGAGAAGAAAAATATTTTAAATATCCCAGCCGACAAACCAAATGCAAACTTGAGAATATCAATTGCTTCATCTTCCTAATTGAAAGATTGGATTCCTACCATGAAAGTGCATGGAACAATAAACACCTGATTTGCTTGCAAGGCCCCTCTGCAAGAAAGGGAACGCGTCCTTTCATCTAGCGCATCTTGGGCTCTGATGTACTAATTCCTATTTTTCTGTGCACAAAGCAATTTCCAGGGCAAAGCCCGCTTTGGTTTGTGATTAAAAAACACAACTGAACCGGTACCAGAGAGATTTAAAAACCAGGAACTCCCTCTTTAATGAGGTTCTGGATTTGACATTTCCAACCATTTACACTGGGGGACATTCACCACACTGGCGGTGCCCTGGGGCCAGGGTGCTGCTGGTGCCCATGGGCTGCTTCCCCCGGCGCTGCCTGCAGGAGCTGGAGGCATTTTGGTGCACGCACATCCATTGGGCTGGTGGTTTCCAGCCTTTCTGGACCCTATTTTCTCACCTCTGCAGCCACATGCTTCTGGAACAAGCTGCAGGCTCGGGGCTGAGGGTTGGGGTCAGGCAGGCAGGATGGGCACAGGAAGAAAAGGTCAAAGGGAACCAATTCAGCCTGTTTCATGCAAATGAAAGGCAAACCTTATGGCCCCAGTTCAGGAAAGTGTGCACCATCAGGAAAGCCCTTTAGGATGTGGGGTTACCTTTCCTGATCTAATGTTGGTCTGAAGGTATGATGAGCTGGACACTTCCTACACTGTATGTAAGCAAGATCCTCTTCTTTACACAGCCTGTTAGCTCTTTTCAAGAGACTTTCTTCTCACTGATCATAGTATTTTATTGTTTTGCAGTCTGTCCTAAAATTAGACTTTGAAAACAAATAAAAATCAATCCTATTAACTTTTTGTGTATGGTCAGACTCTTTTATATGTCCTTGCAGTGTATGAGTGTATCAGGCTCCACGGTGAAATGGCCACTTGCTCACCATCACTTGCTCACAATGACATTTTTTAAACCATGGGATAGTCATGGTATGTTTTCCAAAGCTACTTCCATCGTTCTCTTGGATATGAAATTATGAATGCAATTACCTACACGCCGCAGCAAAAGCATTCAGCCTGTGGATCACGTATATCTGACCACATTCAAAAGTAAGAACGTGTGGTCTACCACCAAACTAATTACCAAATATGAACTGTAAATGCATTACCTCTAGCGTTCGTGGCTGTAATACAGCAAGCACAAACTCCTCGATGCGCACTGAGTGGGAAGAGTTTCCCAGTGGCCCCAGCAGCACAACCATCACACACCTCTCAGTGGCCCAGCCACGAACCCCAGTTCCCATTTATTTGGGAATTCCTTGTGGATGCAGTAACATCCCTAAAACATGGTTGGGGCAGGGTTTCTTTTGACTTTCAAATTCAGCTGAAAGTTTCACTGACTTCTACCACGTTTTATGATAAACAGTAGCTCAAGAGAAGCCCTGACGACTTACCACGCAAATCTGCATGTGACAGCACGTGCTTCTCCTTACTAAAGAGCAAAGGTGTGCCAGTAAGGTACAAAACCAAGGCCAGAAACACGTTAGATATGGTTATTGCTAGGTGCAAGGGCCACGTGCTAGAAAAGCAAGTTCACTGACACCGTGCAGAATGAAACGAAGGACATGATCAGCATGAAAGCTGGCTCAGGGCTTGACTGTTGGCCATTCAATTCAGTGGGACTTTTGCCATCAGCTTTAGAAGGTGTGGAGCAAGACCCCAAAGGAGACCCACAGCCTGGTGTTACTGTAACCTGGGCACTGCTATGCATGCACGGGATGCGGGAAGAGAGTTTTTTTGGTTAAGGAACTGCCTGGTAGTGCAAAGCACCTGCCTCGTGCAAAGGCACTGGTGGGAAGTTGGAGTAGAAAACATTCTTCATACAAAAGGCTCAGTTCCCCTACTTGACTGGATAGCTCTGAGCTGCACATCATCAGGTGTGAGCCATCCCCACCTCTTATGAGAACGTTTTCATCCCCATTAATCTATAACGAACAATAAATATTAGTATGAAAAAAAAATCTGAAAATTGCTCCTTATCATTACTTGTACATAATAGATGGGCTTAAAATAAAATTCATATTCTCTTCACCTTCTCCTGAACAGTAGCTGGTATTCGATATCAAGAGATTTTTCCTATTAAATTAATCAGAAGTCGTCAAGTTCTAGGTAACGTCTAGGGTGGTTTTTTTTGGCTAACTTCAGAATTAATACCAGGGAGTTTGAAAAGGGTATACATTTTTCATTATGTCAGATGAAAAGAACATCCTTCCTATTTGTATGATAGCACAATAAAAGACATCAGCAGTGACTTCAGCTCCTGGGTAATTTTTTACTTGTCTATCTGGTTCATTTTCCTTTGATCAAACGAAGACTAAAAATACTGTGGCATTTTACTACTTCAAAACTCAGACATGCACGGGCTTTCTTTTTCAGAGGGAGTATTGAACACCGCTGTATATTTGAATTGCCTGAATGCTACGTTTCTTGGCTAAGGTGCCAATTTCAGGCAGTGTCACGGAGCTGCAGCATCGCCCCTGTATTTGCTGCAGCCCCAGCCTGGTTGGTGCTGCTCCCAGACAAGGCAAAGGGGTTCAACCAAGCAGTGATGGGGTGGGGGCAGTTGCAACTCGTTGGTTTTATCATCCTACTATTTGCAAGCAATCTTTTTTCCACCAGAGGAGAAATATTACCACTTCAGAATCAGGTCGGGTTGCTTGGTTGCATCGCTGTCCCCTCCGGTTGCCCAACCTCCTTCATTAATTCTTCCCCGTACTGCCTGCCCTCCTTTGTCTTTTGCTTTCTACCTTTTTACCTGGCTTATCTTCAAGCACTTCCCCTTAATCCCACTCGTTTCTCTATCATTCTTACTTATTTTCCTCCTTGGTCTCCAAAATCAATGGCTAAGTTCTTAACTCTCGCTGCCTGAACTTCCTTTCCTTTATCTCGCTTCCTCTCGGTTCTGACGCCTTGCCTTCCCACTTCTCCTCTCTTGACCGCGCATTCATTCACCCTTTGCTGCGGTGACTCCTTGTCTTTTCTCTTCACTTTCTTCACTTTTTTCTTTCTTCACTCTTTTCTTTCTTCACTTTTGCCTTAACCTTCATCTTTTTTTTTTCATCCTCGCCTTAGAGAAACCCGGGCTTCTGCTGTGACGCTTCCATGTCTCACAAAACCTCCACTGCAGCCCGTCCCCGTCCTCCTCATTAATAATCCCTGCGCTCTCCCTCATCCAAACTGCTCTCTGTCTCTTGCCTTTTTTAGGCTCTAAGTGCTTTGGGACAGGGAACATGGATCATCTGTGTTTATAAAGTGACTGGTAAATTTTGTGACGCTGTATAAATAGTTCTCTTATTAATTACAGTCTCCGGTGTAAGGCTTTTCTTCAAAAAGGGTTTATAGAAAGGAAATACATATTTTGGCAGCATCTCGCCGAGCACGTTGACCTCCCCGTGCAATCCCCCCCTATCCCACACAGCCTCCCTCGTTTTGTGGGTTCCTCCTTGCCTGCCCGACAGTGCCATTGTCCTCACTCGTAGGGTGCATGATGGTGCTACCTAGTCTGAGAAAATTAACTATGTGGGCAAAAGATGTCTCTGGATTCACGTAACATCAAAATATGTTTTCCTCTCTGAGTCTCCAGGAGCAGTGAGCATCCTTCCGCATAAACCAGCGGTGTTACTGCAACAGCCCCTGCTTGTGAAGCTGCTCTTGCAACATGCTCGTGCTCCTGCTTTTATCTCTTGCTGCGCTCTTCATTGCTTTGGTGTCCATGTTTTGGCAACTTTAAAAGCTGTGGTTGTTTCTGTGTCCAGCTGGAAGAGAACTGCCCCAGTGCCGCCCCAGCCCAGCCAACATGGGACAATAACGGCGTGGGCTGGCCACACGTGGCACGGAGAGCAGAGAGCATAAGGGAGAAGTGGGGAGGAAATGTACACCCTCACCAAAAATACTGTATGTAAACCCTGTCACAGGCTGCAGGTCTCGTCTTCCCCAGTTGCTTTCAAACTTTCCCACTTTGCCTGTACACCCATGCAGATATATTAGTAGCAATGTCTTCACACTCACATATTTGCATGCATATTTTTACAGGGAAATAGAATAAATTTTGTCCATAAAAGACATTCTTTTATTATTATAAATCTCCCTTTGTTAGGGATTGTAACAGTTAAAACTATGCCTATATCTAAATATATTTTAAAAAACCAAGGTGTATCACCCAAAGGCATGCCCACGAAGCGTGTAGAGGCCTTACTGTAGGACTTGGGCTGCTTTCTCATAAATGAGTCTTAATGAAATATTGACTTAGTGCTGGCACTGTTTCAAGAGATTGCTTGCACCTTCCCCTAACCAATGTAATATCAAATGCCTAATCACAGCATAAATCATCACAAACAAACAAACAAACAAATGCGTTTGATTGCTTTGCAATATGAGAGTTTAACAAGGCTTTCCCAACTGGGATCCTACAGGAGAGGTAAGCCCAAATTGACAGCCGCTCAGCTGGAAACTGTAATGATCGGCACCCAGCATGCGAAAAGGATGCAGGAACTGCAATTTTACAGAGCTGCCGATGCCTCTGTAAGAACCCTTCTGGTGGAGTGATTGTTCATTCTGAATAGCTGCTGAACCATCAATACCTGTGCGCTGGTTCAGAAGAAGAGCATATACTAATTTGACCCCTGCGCTTTATTCACCCCTTTTTACAAATCTCCTCTGGAAAACAGATAAGTAATGAAAATGCGATATAAAATGATGCAAGAGTCAAATGCAAAGCCGTCTGCAGAGGGTCCCACAATGTGCAATGACTCCGCAGTAAAATGACAGATCAAATTCAGTTCTGATCTGCTCAAAGGGAAAAAAAAAACAGCCTTCACTCTGTGTACTCACTGATGAGCTCTTCTTCAGCTATTACCACTTAGAAGAGAGATCTGAGAGCCACTGCTGATAGTTCGAAGGAACATCAGTCAGAACTCATAGGCAGCCAAAAAGGCAACTAGAATATTATAGGCATGTGTGCCTGAAAGCTCATTTAATTTTTCCAGCTATGTAAGTTGGTGTAATAAAAGGCATTCTGCCTGTCTCTGAACTTTGTTCCACTGGTATCCTTAGACTGTCACAAAATACCACTAAAGCATACATCGTTTCACCACTGTATAACGTCGTGGTGCTCTCCTCTTGAATACTGCTTGCAGTTCTCCTACATCCCCTTCAGCTCAGAAAATGAGGTGACTGAAGGGGGAATACAATAAAGATCTGTAATAGCCTGAGTGGCATGGAGGAGGTGTAATGGGAATGATTATGCGTTGCTCAATTTAAGAATAAGAGAATGCCAAGTGAACCTTTTGAGCAGTAGGTGAAGCAAACAACAGGAACCACTTTTTTGACATAAAGCCTACTTACACCATGGAACTCCTTTACCTTGGATGTGCCAATGTTAAAAAAAGTAATGGATTTTAAATGAATTATACAAATTTACATAGGAAAGGTCCAAAGGATGGATTCTGCCTTTCTTCACCTTTTAAATCAGTTTCTTGGTGTTTCTCACCCACTCATGACTTGCATCTGGTTATTCTGCATTGAGCTGTAATGACTCGACCCTCCTGTAGTGGAGGGGCTCTTTCTTCCTTCAGCATCCACACATGCTGATTACTCTGTGTTCTTTAATTGCTGTGCTCTTCTACTCTATGTATCTTGCTGCTGGTCACATGAAAAATACGATCAAATATGAAGAATATATCATCTTTTTTCCTTAGCATGCATCGGGATACTTACAGGGAGCAGGCATCATGACTGGAAAGTATAGGTGATGGCACATTTGGTGCCACAATGTTTTATTTAAGCCATCTTCTGCCAGGTGATCCTGGTGTCACAGGATCATCAGACATATGCTTCCTTGCTATCCTCATCTTCCTTAGAAAAACCTAGCTTTTCCGTAATTACCAGGAGTAAGCTACCACCTGGAACCATCACTACCCGCAAACCAATATTTATCTATTTGTATTTATTAACTACCTCCACAGCAAAGCTTTGCCCTGTTTGTCAGTCTCATCCATCTGTTAGGCTTTGACTGATTGGGAACAGTTTGTGGTGCTGGAGACGGGGACAGCCTCGCCGTGTAAGTGCTCGCTGGTTAGCGGCCCCGTTAGTTAAAGCAAATCTCTGCCTGTGCAGCTGTTGTAATTTTAGACGGGGAAGAGCCACCAGCGAACATGGGAAGCACAGTCCTTGTGTTCAGCCTCTCCACAGCTGCTGCCCTTATCAGTACAATTATGTTTAAGGTTTTACACGGTGCGGGATAAGCAGCTTTAAGTCATCTGCTTGCAACCACAAGCAAGCGGTGTTAAAATCAGGATTAGGACTGGGGTCTTCTTGGCTTCACTCCTGTGCTTACTTAGTCCATGGTTCATTAGTACAGAGGAGCAGGAATACTGGCTTTGACCCAGGATTTGGTCCAGTGTCCTGGAGCACGAGATTAGAAATCTCTTCCAGAATTGTTTCTCATTAGCCACCAAAGTCGTCCTGAATACGTTTATATCCAGCAGCCCTTCGTGACCCTCAGCTCAGAGGGCACACGCAGCACACACTGATCAGCCCACCTTCCCTCCCCAGGACAGATTTTCTTCATGTGGGGCTACCCTGCACGATTCCTGTTCCTGCCAGTGGGAGTTATGTATGCGTCTAAGATGCAAATTTGGCTGCAGAACAGTATTTTAACTACTATATTTAACATATTGTATTATGACATTTACAATATTTCCCCAAAAGCTCTTCTCAGATTGAAGGGAAGCTAGTATCTGCGTTATGCTGGCCCTTTTTCCTTGTTGATTGACAGCGAAATGAAATCAGCTCATTGCTTGTATGTTGTGTGCAACTAATTGTGCTCAGCATGGTTGAGCAGTAGCTTATTCTACCAGACACCCGGCTGACTTCCCCAGAGCCTCTCACCACGTGGGGCTGGGGGATCTGCCTCCGTATCTGGGCAGTGATCTTTGTCATCAGAGAAAGCCGGGGGACGGGGCTTTTGTTTCATTTTGGGGCAGGCTGCCTGGGTTTCCCGGGGTGTGTTCAGTCATCGAAGTGTGGTTCTGCAGTGCTGGACTGGAATTACATTTACAGCAAAATCTGTTTCATTTGATGTTAATTATTTAATAAAAATTCAGTTATTACACCATGCCCCAGTAGCACACAAACTGTTCAGCCATAAACAGATGAAAGACTACTTCAGGGGCAAACCACTAACGTCTGGAGACGTGAGTCAGATGGAGTCTTGGAGAGAAGAAGGAGAAATCTGTCTCCAAGAGTAGCTGAGCGCACCCCTTTTAATCTAGAAATAGGACTACACATTTCAGGATAAAATTAGCCTCCTGAAATTTTTGGTTGTGTGGGCCTCGGAAGAATAAAGCAGCATGCACAATTTTGTAGGGAGAAAATAGTTCAGCGAGACAAAAAAAAATTAAACTTCAAAAACAAAAGCACAGGAATGCATTAATTTCCCCCGAGTCCTTTGGAACAGTTTGGATTGTTTCTAGTGTTACTCTTATAGCCTTTTAGAGCAAACTATTACAACAGGAAACTTCCCTGAATCAAACGCCCAAGCTATGTCTTAAGAGTACAACTAGAGGCAGATCAAAATTTTGCAAATAGCTCTCCAGTGTCTTCATAATGGACCCATAATGGTCAGAAGTGCTGCATTTGAATGCCTGAAAGCTTCTTCTATTCCAAATCTGTATTACTCTTCCTGATCTAGTCAGGATTTGGCTGGAGTTGGGAATTGCATCTGCTTTATCTCAGGCATGTTCCCTTGGACCTGGAGCATGCAACTTCCCGTGTCTCCGCTGCAAAGGTCTCTGGCTGTGCAGAAAAATCGGGTTCACAGCAGCATCCAGCAGTGGTATGATCCCTTGATGTGGTAACGTATAATGATCTGGTCTCTAGGGTCCCCTAAGCTCCTTTGGGCATTCATCCCCTGCTGAACCTGGGCATGGGTCTCCTCAAGCACACCCGCACAGCACGAGGCTTCGAGTGCTGCAGCTGAGCAGAGCGGTGTCGATACATGCTCAGAATCGATTTTCCAAAAGTAGCTCAGTGATTTAGAAAACTAAGTGTCATTCTAGAAGGTAATTTAAGCACTTCAGAGTGTAAACCTGATTGAAAGTCAGTGACATTTAAGGTGCAATTCATCTTATCTCCCTTAGCTGTCCGAAAGCTGCACGAGGCTTCCCGAGAGTCCTCCCCAGGCGGTGCAGAGCCGCGCTCCCCAGCCTGGTGCTGGCGGTGGCACAGTCTGCTCTTGTAGGCTTTGGGCTTTCCCCACTGGCACAAAGAGAGCCTTGAAATCCAACCAAGGGCAGATACCTAACTTTTAGATTGTTAGAGATACACAACGTGGGTTTTTAGTATTCTGCAGTTTGCAGGGTGTACTGAAATAAATGTTAGATGGAACGTATTCCCTCATCATGTGATTTTGGCATTTCCAAGGATCACAGAAAACTTATTTATAGGTCACTTCTATGCCTAAAGCTCAGGTTTTATTTAGGTGGCACTGTTACATTAATGGCAGGTGGTAAGCGTACTCTGGCACAGCCTTCGTGGAAGTAAGAACCCAAGCAGCTCTAAGAGCTGAGCTCCCAACCACATCTGGAAATGGGACAGAGCAGTGGATTTGTGAAGAGTTTCCCCTCTGTGCTTTGATTTCCCACCTGCAGGATGGCTCATCCTCCAGAGCTGTTTTAAGGACAACGCAGCCTATTTTAAGGGTAATAATGACCAGAAAGGTGCTCCAGGTAGATCCAGCCCTCAGCCTAGCCAGCTCCTGTGCCCCTGGGACTGCCAACCCCAAAGCCCAGCCGACACCTCAGGCGCCCGGCAGGCTTTGGGAACTCTCTCAATGCCTCTCCCTGCAGTTGCAAAGTCTGTCACAGCAGCTCACGAGAGACAACTAATCAATAAGAGTGGAACCAAACAGGCAAATAAAAATAAAATCCATTAAGATGGCAGAGGTATTTACTTGTTGTATTTACACCACGGAGAGCTGCACTGTCAGTCAGTGCTTCCCCTTTGCAAGATAGAAGCAATTTGTGCAGACTGATCCCAGTTTTCTCATTAATATGTAAATGAGGCATGCCAGTTGTTAGGTTAGAAGAAAGCTGTCATGTTTATTGTGACAGATTTAATGGATGTGTTTGGATTGTGCATTCAATGTGTTTTCAAGAGCATGTCTTATCTTTGTTTAGGCAGTAAATCAAACATGTAAACAACAATTCATTAGCATCTGTCAGAAGCTCAAAGCTACATTGTTATAGTTGAAAATCTCCCCAGAGGTGAAAAAAAGTATATCTGACTTATTCCAGATTAGTTTGAATATTTTCCTTCTGTTTACCAACTTGTAAGTAATAATTGCCACGCAGGATAGGTGCGCGCGGATAGCACTAGGGGTCAGCCAGAAACCGACAAAGTGCAGGGAATGCAGTGCCCAGCCAGAAGCCCCTGGCCAGGGCTGGGGCTGAATCCACTCACCTCACCACCAGCACGGTCCTCGGCCTGCTGCAATGCCCAGGTTTTGAGTGGCTGCCGTAATAATGCTATTTAAGGCCTTGGAGGCAGCTATCTCCCTTTGGGCTGCTGCAGCTGCACCTCTTGGCTCACCACCAGAGGCTCTAACCAAGCGCCTGTAATGGGACATTGTGGTGTGAGCATGGGGTGCACGGGGAAAAACCTTAGGTTTAGGGATCTGGCTACAAGCAATCTCCTGGAGGGTCAAGACTGGGTTTGCTGGAGTGCAGGAACCAGGACCCCTGAGACTCCCAGGTGGCTCATCCCTCGGTGGCAGCTCTGGAGGCTCAGCTCGGGGGCAACTTGTCCCTGTCCCGCTGGACTACTTCACAGGATGCCTCCTATCAGAGGTCTCACAGTGGTTAGCATTAGCCATGTCTTAGCACAGCCCCGTGAAATAGGAATTACCGTATCCATTTAACTGATGGCTCTGATGAAGGAGAAAAGTTGCACATTTTGCCCAAAGACAGTGATGACACAGCTGGGAGGAGTAAAGGGGAGCATAAAACCCTAGCAGGGCTTCCAGCCCTCACTCACATGGTCCTACGGTACTTTTGTTTTTAGCTTCTATTAGCTGATGACTAATGCTATTTTTAAAAGCCCTTTGTGCCTGGATGAGCTTGGTTTTCTGGAGACTGGAAATATCAGCCAGAGCTGGGCACTATGCAGGCAGAGGCTGGCCACATTGCGTTACACGGCCCACTGTGTCCGTCCTGCTTGCTCTGGGAGCAGTGGGTCTACTTTTTGCAGTGGTCTGTGATACAAGTAGGTGGAAAGAAATAAAAGGCAGTTCCACTTATGACCTTGTACAAACCCAGAACTTCAGTGATGAAGTGTTACTGCATTAACTCACTCTTCCATCCCAAGTTTCTATGCATTTAATAGAAATAATAATAATTTAGAAAATGATACCTAAGAACCAGTAATTATAGTACATAAAATATTTATGATTTGCAATCAACCTGAAAAGGTTCCCTTAGCTACAGAGCAAAGTGTGATTTCTTTCAGTGAAGCCATCGAGTACCTTTCTTTAAATTGGCAGTGGGCTTCACATCGTCACGGGTTCCTTGCCACAGCCCAATCCATCCTCAGCTGGGGCTGGCTGCTCCGGTGCTGAGACAGCTCCCTGGGCACGATGCTCCCTGGGCACGAGCGCTGAGTCCCACTGGTGGTGGTAGCAGCGACGGACCTGCACTGGGAGGTGGGGGAGCTCTCTGCGGCTGGTGGTTTTCCTTCCCATGTCCTGGAGGAGGAGGAGAAGACCTCCTGCAGGGTGGAGGCAGCATGAAAAGGAAGTGCGAGCGAGCTCCCCACGGCAAAGTCTGTCCCTGCTGGTGGGCACACAGCACAAGGAGGTCTCACCGTGGGCACGTACTGTGCTCTGTGGTGCACCCTCTCCAGCTGTACAGGTGATCACAGCTCTTCTTAAAATCCACCACCAAGGGACTATTAAGTGCAAATATCTTCCTGACCTTCTGCTCTCTCCCATCACATCCCTGTCCTTCAGACACCTTGGGTTAAGGGGCAAGGGGGACCTGGGAGCTGCTGCCGAGCCCTTGCCCTCTGTGCGCCCATTCAAGCCCACTGGGCCAACGCCAGCCTTTTAGTTATCCCACTTCCTTCCTTTGAAGGAACTTACAATTTAATCAGAACTTCTTAATAGTACATGAATTCTAAATTGCAGTCATTTGTTGCAAATAGCCGCAGGCTTTTCTGTCTGTTAGAAATATCTATGTTATTTCTTTCTTTTAGAGTTTACGTAAATAAAATAAAATAAACTTTTACAAATAATGTTTGCCACTTAATGTTCCTAGCCAAAGTATCTATCTGAGGAAATAGAAATCCTTCCTTACAATTCATCTTAAGGATGTAGTTTCAGTTTCTTATAAAGTAATAATGAATGTACCACAGATAATGTTCCAATAGTGCAAATGAGAGGAGCACATAATCAAAATGATAATGGTGGGTATTGTACGGCTGGTATAATAAAATCTATCCCACTATGAAAATCATATCTCAAGGCAACACTCTGTCTGATTTTTGTAATAATTGTACAAGTGAGAACAGGGCACCAGGCAGCCAGAGAAACAAAGGTGCTGTGGTGCTTCATTAACCAGGCACTGCCCCCACGGCCCCTTCTGCCTGGTCAAGGGTCTCTACAGGATGATAGGAGAGGAATCGGCCACCGAAGAGGGAAGGAAAAGCAGTACGAGAGCCAGCCCAGGCGTCCTGCACAGCCAGCAGCCACACCAGGCCAGAGCAGCGGCGTCCATTTTCTTGCCTGGCAGGCCGGTGCCCTCAGCACCTTTCAGCAGGGGACATGTTCAGGAGGAGGTTTCACACCCATGAAATTTGGGGAACCTCCAGCCAATGCAACCAAACACACTTCTGGAAGACGGGCCCGTGTGCTTTTGTTGTGTACACGCCGTGCAACCAGACTTGCCAAGCTCCTGCTTGCTCTTCCATTGCCCTCAGACTTCTCAAGGTGGCCTTCGTCGTGACTGAGGAGCCCATGGCTGTTGCTGGTCCTGTGGTTTCTCTCCCAGAGCTTTCTCTCCACTCAGGTGGATCTCGCTTTCCATTCTCTTCAAATTTATTTCATTTGAATCTTTCCCGCGCCTCCTGCGCAGTGTTCAGGGATGGCGGCCTGTGCTGCTAACTGTTTGGGGCCCATTAGAAACATTTGTGTATATACATAATTACTGAATTTTAAAACACAAACGACTGCCTTTGGGGCCAACAGGCACAGCAGATACAATCTGTCATGTCAACTCTCATTCCCTTCACGGCATTTTTTTTCTTAAAGGAAATTACCATGCACAAACTACGCTCAGAGTGCTCGCAGCATCCAAGCCGTCTCTCCAGCCAGCCAAACCAACTCAGCAGCAGAGGCGATGCTCTGGGTTAAATGTCCTGAGCCAGGCTTCTTTTCCTCCCAGGCTACTTGCTTGTTGTTATCTGTCATCTCTGGTGCTCGGTGTATTTTCCTCAGGCTCTGCAGCCTAAGCTCAGGGTGCTTCCACCTTCCCAATGGATTTGGGGTGCACAGCAGAGCTCCGGGGCAGGTGGCATCATATCCCCAGCAGGATGTGGGTATCAGCACAGAGGGCACCACGTGGCTGTAGGATTTCGGCAGCCTGGGGTTACTTGCAAGATCAGGCTCTTAATCTGGCAAGTGGATCCAATCTCTTCGGCTGTGTTGCTTTCACTCTGCGGCGGCCGTGCTCCAGCGATGGGGTTTGTGTATGGGTTTAAGAGGCACGGAGCAGTCAAGTGACACGTACGTGTATTTACACGTGCGCGCCCTTAAGTGAAGAATCATTTTCATTCTGTTCTATATATGCTTTTATAGTCTGGTAAACACGTATTCCTGTTTTCATTACACTCCAGTGTTTGATTGCTGAGCTGTGTTAAAGCATCATTACAATACTTCACAGCCCTCAGACGGGAAGTAACATTAGCATCTGCTTAGCTTAGCACTCCGCACTGCACGTCCACCTTTGGCAAGCCCCGAGGCAGGGCTGAAGATGTTCCCCTGGGAGGCTGAACAGGGGGCTCTGGGCTGTGCACCTGCCCCAGGACCCCCGGGGACCACGGCTGGGGCAGTGGGGAGCAGCGAGAGACGAGCTCCAGGTGACTGTGGCCCTGGAGCTGGGCGCACGAAGAGGCCCCTGGTGATGTTACTTCCAGCACGTGAGCAGAAAACGAAGTGCCATCTTCAGAAACGAAGATGCCACTTAACTGCAAACGAAGTGCCACTTGGTAGCAATGACAGCAATGCGGGGTAATGTCTTGACATGAAGAAAAACAGACTGGGGAGCTAAACCAAGCATGGAAACACAGTGTTATAGCTCAAACCCCATACAAACCTTGTTACGTTTGTTCCATACATAGGGCAAGAGCAACTCATCCAGGGGCTGTACTGGGACAAAGGAAAGCATCTGGGCTCACCCATTTGTCTCATACAAAGACAGAGGGAAAAGAAAAGAAAGAACCATCAGGAGAGTTGGAAAGTTGTACGGCACAGTGGCTTATGCCAACACTTGAACATTGTACTAATAGATGCTGAGCACTGTATTTATAAATTAGGTCCATTAGGAGGACTGGTTTCAGAGTCCAGAAAAAAATCAGGATAAATCTGGTGGGAGTAGGAGCTTTGTCAGGAAAAAAAAAAAAAAAAGCTTACAGTGGGGATTGCTCAAGTGCATTTTCCTATATGCTGGGAAAGCCTAACCTGATAACTGGAGGAGAGGGCCTGGCTTAGAGGCATAACCCCAGACTGATCTGAAAGAAAAAGTGTAACATAATACTTAACCACATAAACACTACAAAGTCGTGCAACAAGTACATATCAGAGACCAAAGATAGAAACTAAGTAAAGCAAAACGGCGCAAAGAGAAAACCATGGCCAGCAGAGTAAGGATAATGGCATTACATTTAAAGTATATTAGCAGTAAACAAAATAAGCTCCTACCTTGCTCATGGCAAACATTCACCTGTTTGGAGGTAAACATCAGATTGCAATGCGTGTTATTGCCTGTAGCATCGTCAGCGACCATGCAGACAGCACGAGGCTTTGCATAGACGCTCCACGTCAGTACTCAGAGCAGTGCCCAGATGATGTGGTCATAAGACAGCATCCTGATGAAACTTTTCTTTCCAACAGCACTCCAGACGCATATTAAGCAGCACCAGCAGACAGTTTGCAAATGGTGGGTTAAATAAGCTGCGTTTTAGTGTTTTGAAACAGCCAGGCAAGGTGTACCCTAAACCATCATTTTTTTCCTCGCAGCTCTTGGCTCATTCACTCTCCGCTCTGCCTGCCTGCCTGGCCAGAGCTTTTCCCACTTGCCTGGGCGCTCTCTGCCTCCAGCAGCCCCAGCATACGTGGAGCCTCCCACCTCCTCCCTGTCAGCCGTGGCAGTGTGTTTGCACTCACACACCTTCCAGCTTGTCTGGCTTCTTGACTTCAGACTAATTCAGAAACAATAGCTAAATCAGGCTGGGTAAAAAAAAGATGACAAGCAAAGACTTGCAGTGAAAGCCACAAAATCAGAAATATAAAAGAAGAATTAAGTTGTTAATCAGGTTGAATCATTTCAAAAAGAGTAGAGAGAATTTTCCAATGAAAAAGATGACTCCAGCATATAAATTAATCTTTTGTATAGGAAGAAATGAAAGTCATTAAATGTCATTGTCTTATTTTAAAAGCAGCAATATCCTGTCTGATTGCAAGTACTTAAAGTGGGATGATTAAACAGAAACCTTATCTTCAATGTTCCAAGGAGAAAATTGGGGAGAAGTTATCCAATTATGGATAATAAAGAACAGGGAAAAATCTGAGCACAGAGGAACTTGGTTAGGTAAGTTATAGAGGAATGCTCTGCAGTCAATCCCATCCGACGTACCAGACACAAACAAAAGGCCATCTAGCCCATGTTGCACAGAATTTCACAGCTTGGAGAAGCCTTTGAACTGTATGATTGCTCGTGATTTCACATTTTTGTAAGCCCTCTTCAGACCGTTATAAAACAACAGCCTAAGGCACTTGTAGATACTAATATTCTGTTAAACATCTGGTTACTGTAAAATGGGATTGTCTTTATTTTCAAACAGGAGTTTACAAGCAGATTATCAGCTGCCGGCTGGCTGTTATGTTACACTCTCCAGCAATCCACGCTGCACAGGCACGCTGCTGTGCCTGAGTGGCATTTCTCTGTATTATCAGTGAAACCGTAAGGAGAAACAGGGGCTCGCATGGCAGAGGGAAAGGCATGACTGGGGTCTCCTCTTTCTGCTGTGGATATCCATATGCCCATAAGAGCTGAGTGCCTCATGCCCTTAATGCAATTATACTGATACGTCCCTGTGAGCTGGCACCAATGGCTGTCCCCATTTTCTGCACAGAGGGAAGGTGAATGGGGGAAATATAAAACACCCTCTCTTAAAGTACCACAAACACTTGGTTTAGACCTTTGGCCAAGAGCAGAGCTTTGCATACCTGATGTAAGAGAAAGGTTTCCTTCACTCTACCCTGGTAAGAGCCTTTTTTTCTGGACAGGACCTCCTGCTGCTCTTGGGAAATGTGGGAAGGAAGGAAGGAAGGCGCCTTGTGGCTCTGGGCACAGCTCTGACAGGTTTGCAAGCACTCTGTGGAAAGCTATCAGAAGTTCAAGCTCATGTTGCTGCATTACTAGGTGGTCTTGGTGCTCTTGGGAACATGGCCTGGGGGGAAGGACAGGTTGCAGATGCCCTCAAAGGCGCTGGTACCACTGAAGGGGTATGGCTCATTTTGGGCAGCAAGCATGAAACCTTTCACCTTCACACCGCTGCTTATTTAACCTTTATGTGTTGTAGTTTCATGGAAGTGCTTCCTCGGGGAGGGAGGGCAGCCCCAGCACATATCCACCACATCCTAGTCTCCATCTGCACACTGGCACCATGCAGCACATGGAAAAGGAGGAGGGTTAAGTTGTGTGGTCCTATATCTGTGCAGCTGCTCTCGGGCTCTGCATTGGTGCAGTCAGCAATTAAATAGCTAGACCTGAAAGTGAAACAATGTACTGTCGGGGGGTGAGCTTCTATGGAAAACTTGCTTTTTAGTTTGTAAGGAGAAAATTACCCCTAGTGAATTCAAAAATGCTTCAAAACAACTCCCTAAAAAAAGAAATCAGTCTTTAACGTGCACTTAGTTATGTATAATTTATATCTTTAAAAGGATCTTTTGCAGAATTATTATTTATGTAAAGAATTTATGAAGCCTAAGACTCTGTACCTTTTGAACCAGCGACTGGGTGAAAAGTACCTCCAAAATTTAAACTTGCAGTCAGAGACAACCTGAGGCTTAGCACTGAAAGTCTGCCTGTCCGGAGACACTCTGGCTGAGCAGAGAGGATAATGCTTCCTAATCTGGTATGACTTAAACCTCCCCCATGCCAGATAAGATAGCAAAAGGAGAATATCAAATCAGGTTTCAGGGAGAGTTATCACAATTATTTGGAAAAAATCTTTATCTAAATCTGCAAACTGAGGAGCACGTTCAAAACCTCTTAAGAGGCGTGCACGACACCGAAACAACGACACCAAATCACACACCAAGTCCCCGGCTGCATCTCGACCCCTCCTGCAGTTTGCTGCCCACAACCTCTGATTTTATACGTCATTCCCACTAGACAAGAGCTTTTTCCACCCTTGTATTTCCTACAGCAGCTTTCATCCTCAGAAACTCCTTTTTGTTTTCTAGACTAAAAGACATCCATAATGGATAAGATACACTCACAGATCTTGGGACATCTGTTCCTTAGCCCTCCTTTTCGGTTTGTTGGATGTGATTTTATGACAGAAATGTTTCCAGTTTTGTTTGCTGGCTGTCATGCTGCAGTGGTGCCGGGGTATTTGCTGGAATAGCCACTGCCTTGATTTTATGATCAAGCGGAAATATTCTGCAGGAGCATGGGTGCATTCCTTCCCCAAACAGCTGAAGTGCAAGCTTTCATCTTGAGCAGTTCTCCTCTTCCGGACCCTCATCTGAGACAGTCGCTGCTCAGCTCAAGAACAAACAGATGTTTCTCTTGCTGCACAGTATGTTGTTTAATCCCACGTCGGGGAACAGTCTGGTGCGTTCCCATGCAACTGTCAGCTTTGGAAGGTATTTCCCCCTGGGTATGTAAGGAAATGCAGCTGAGAATAACGTTAGGTTTTACAGCAACTCTGACCTACTGGTCTTTAGGATCGGAGTCTCAGATGTGAAACTGAAGAAATGCAAAAGGTAGTGCCCCACTGTTAGACACACAGCTTGAAAGTCTAGGTTATTTTAACAGACTATGGTTTCAGATGTGTGAATCTCCCAGTATATTTCTTACGGTGACCTGCTCATGGGAATACTACCATCTAAATATTCAGGATCAACTCAGAAGCTGCAAGGTCCACATGGCCTTAATGAAATCTGGGGATAATTGGTGCAAAACCCAATTCTTGGTTCAGACCGGGCTGAAAGTCGAGCCCTTCATGTTCTGCACAGTGTGCATTTATCGGAAGAGGCAAGCTGTCACGCAGACATATCCATGCTCTGTCTGGAGCTGTTATGCACACACGGGACACAGCTGCACCAGGCGAGTCTCTGCTTCACCTGAGGATGGCTCTGCTGCTTCTCCTCTTGCCCAAGGAGAAGGTGCTGCCCAGGGCTGGCTGCAGGCACAGCAGCCTCGGTGGCCACCAGGGCCCTTATCAGTTGAGGGCTCTGCAATCACACAACACAGGGTAGGACTGTCGTTGTTCCCCACTCTGACCCAGAGGAGACATTGAGGGTTTGGCTAAATACAGGACCAGCACAATAGTTTGCTTTTCCATGAATTTTCCAAAGCAAAACTACAAATATAGCAAATGCAGAGTTATATCTTGCTAGGAAATGAAACCAAGCTTCGTACTGAAAACGAACCCTGCAGTGCGGGGCAGAATGATCTTCCCACATGGTTTGTAGTCCCTCTGCAGAGTTAAAGAAAGAACACATTATGTGAGTCCTGAAAGAACCGGAGGATCTTCGCAAAGCTTCCAGGGGTTCTGTCCATGGGCTGGCGAGGCAGCTCACGGCCTCAGCCCCTGCAGGTAACTTCCCTGCATGGGGCTTGCCACCTTGGCCATGCTTTCTCCGGCCAGCGTTCTTCAGGTGTGTTCCCTTTCGGCCTGCCTCCAGCAACCCTTTCCCTTTCATTGAATTGGATCCTTTCAAAAGCCAACTCTTCTCCCTGCTGGTGGTAGTTGTCTCCCTCATCCTCAGGACAGGAGGTAGGAGTCAGCGATCCACGGGTGCCTCTCCCCTCTCCCCATCCCTGGATGTTGCTCCGGGGCCACCCTCAGTCCCTGCCAACCCACCGAAGGGCAGTCCATACCCAGTAACTCCCCTCTCCTCGCAGCAGTGCCATTATCATCACACGAACTATTAACAGTAGCCCTACACGCTGGTCCCACTAAAATCAATTTATTGCCTGAAGTATTTGGCTCATAAAAGGATAGTTTCCTCTTTTTCTCCTACCTTCATAACCAAGGTTATCTGCTCAAGAATGTACAGAGTAAATGAGGTTGTTTGGCTTATGGATACAAATAGATCTTGCTTTTTTGACTTGCAAAATGAATTCCACTGTGACTTCGATAAAACTTAAGTATGCTAATGTTCAGTCAACCAGTTGTCTATTTATTTCTGTTTATGCCAGCATACCCATTAGCAACTTTTTCTTGTTTTCTTTTAGAATATTAAATGGTTCAAACATATTCTAAAAATTAGTTGATTAGCTTGTTAGGGCACATTTCCACTGCTAGTTCCTTCTGTAGCAAAAGAGAAAATGAAGGTAATTTTGTTTGCAAGGAACGTATGATTGGAAGCTGACTGTTGAAAGATGTGCCATGTCAATGTAATGAGGGAGTGTAATATCTTAGTTTGCATCAATATGGAAATAACTGTGCAGTTTGACAGACCTGATGCTAAAGGCAGCACCAGAGCACTCATTATGCATTCAGCCTCTGATTATGAAAAATAGTGTGTTTTCTTTTAAAGAGGAATACACATTATCAATCAAAACTGCACCAATTATTTCCAAAAGGGATCACAGCTAAACAGGCGTGGGGTCTCTTCAAATATAACTGCACCTGAGAAAACAGACAGATATCAAAGTACATGATAGTCTAATTTTGTGACAGTTGAATTAATTAGGCAATATATACCCTGCCTTCTGATTGGCCCAGGGCCCCAAAGCCTTGCTCGGCTGGCGCCGTGACTTGCAGCGACTTTTCCTCACGAAGTAGTGTCACTAGCTAGGAGTTTGGGGCCACCTGGGTTCCTGCCCAACTCAGGCGGCCCCATAACACAGGAACCAAGCAGCCAAAGTCATCCCATGCCCAAAGGCAGGCCACCATGGTGGGTGCCCCGACCGTCCCACCGAGGATCAGGGACAGGCAAAGGAATTGCTGTGCCCTCTCTCAAGGCACAGAGCATCCTCTTGAGCCGCTTGGTTTTATTCTGACTGAGGTTCGGGACCACTTCGTTTGCACACAGCCAGCAGGAGCAGGTTGAGCTAAACAAAGCAAATTGTAGGGAATCTAAAATGGCCCTGCATTTTTGATTTGGTCTTCGTTTGCCAGTAGGAATTGAGGTCATGGAGCCATGATTTGGGGCAAGAGCACATGCTATTTGTTCTGGCACATATTTTTTCTTATTAACCCCTTTTCTCCTGTGCTGTTGAATGCAATGTTTGCACAGTCTTGATCTCCATGAGATTCAGCTGGGAGTAAGTCATCACAGCTTCACTTCACAGGCTGTTAAAGCCTTTGCTGCAGTCCTTTTACCATTCACCCAAGTCTCAACAATGTCTTGGCACAACACGCGCAGAGCAGCCTGTATCGTGCTCTTTAATTTGTCTATAGAGCCCAAACTATTATTTTTCCCCTTGGCCTGCAGTAGTTCCTGGACGAACTGTGATCTCTCTTGTCTTATTTTCAGCAAATGACCTCTTTAAAATGCAGAATCAAGCTGCATTCAACCATCCCAACAGAACGGTCACCAGGCTCTTATCACGTGTAAAAATACAGATAAGAGGATAACTGCAAAGTCACCAGACGGCATACAGGAACTCAGGCAATTATCTGAAATAAACAACACGAACAAGGACTGGAAATGCTGCTAAGATCTTTTCTTGTTTGAATGGTTTGACCCTCTGTGCTTAATGCAGGGGGATTCAGAGAGTAAAAGCCAAACATCAGAGCTCTCAGAATGTGCCAGTAATATTTCCATGCAGCATCCTTCAAGGGAGAATCCCAGCCATATTTCAGAGGTTTCAGCATGGAGCAGGCAGTACCATGCGAATCAGAAACTTCCCTGGCCTGCTCCCCATTCCGTTTCCATTCCATCAATTTGTCCCTGAAGAGATGTATAAATGAAAGCTGTGTTTTTGTAAATAGGGGAAGTCAGTTGATCTTGTAGGATTTCAGTCTGCTTTTGCATTCTAAGGTCTCTAATGTCAAGTTGTCTGTAATTTGTACTGAACCAGAAGCAAAATACTGCTGTGCTGTCACTGGAGTGTCAATGACTTCTCTGCAAAACTGAATCTCTGTGACATTTACACGTCCTAAGGACCTGTCTGAGCTTTGCATTCCACTGAGATGATGCAGGAATAACAGTTTCTTCAGGCTTCAAATTGAAGCTCTTCTGGCATTTTGCAGCTATAGCAAGGAAAAAAAAAACACACGGTAACTTGTAACTGACCTTCTGTTCTGCTTCTTGGGAACAGTACATGCTTCAGAGAGATGTATGGGACCTAAAGGACTGCAGACTTGCCGGAAGTGTGTAAGCTGCTGCAGCATCAGAACGTAACTAGTTTTGGTGAATGTAGTTCCACAAGTTTGAAGATAGTATTTATATATCATTGCTAAAGAGGTGATGCGCAGTGCTAGCCTTCTCCATCACAGGTAACCAACCTTGTGAATAATTTAGTGTTTAGTAAGGTGTAAATAAACATAAACTAAAGAAATAAGGACTGTAAGACCTACCTCTCCCTTAGAAATTCCGCCAAGAAATCCCTGCAGAAGTGCTTCAGGACTGGACTACACGCTTTTGTTTGAAGAAAACAAGGGGCCTCCTAGCTCGCACACCTCATTGCAAAGAGTGCACCGAATAAACAAAAGGCTCAATAAATACATTTCTATTATTTTGTTAGCATAAAAATGAATGTTGTACATGCCGCATTGTTGAGAGACTGAATACTTCTTGCCATCAATTGTGGTCGATTGATATACCTGTTTAAAGTGTTCCCCCATCACAGTCCATCTTGATCCCTTGCCATTCAATGAAGTTGCAGTCATTTAGAGTACTTATGTATTGCAATAGTTTCTATGACAACAGATGATGATGTTAAGAGTAAAGAATTTTGAGTTGGGTCTATGAATAGGGAGATAAAGGCACTGAGCTGCAGAGGGAAAGCTTTTCTTCCAAATATTTAGCTTAAATATCTCAACTACTAAAATTTACTGGCAAATAATGACAATTGGATGGAAAACAAACACACTTGCGCTTTAAGTTTTATAGAAGCACATTTTCCTAAAAGTTGTCCCTGGGCCGATCTGATCGGTGCCTGTGCTCCCTGTCTGAGCAGACCAGGCCCTTCTGCCCCTCTCCCCGACGTCTGCAGGCCCACGTTTAAGAAGGCTGGAGGTTTCTGCCAACACCAACTGCTTGGCAGCTGCTTGGAGACCACCAGGAGAAGGCGGTGGCTTCATGACCAAAATTTTGTCACCTGTAAGCAGTAATGCTGCATGGTGCCAGACCTAAGGGACAGCCTTGAGGTGCTCAGCTCCCACCGGCCATGCGAGCTTGAATCCTGCTGGGATCAGAGCTCATCCAGCAAAAATGTGCCGTCTTGGGCAAGACGGCAAGAGAACAGCTCATCTTGGGAGTGGTGGAGATGGAGGACCTTGGGGACAACAGCAGGGACCACACTTGGCCCTGGAGAGGGGACAGTGCATGGCTGCCAGCATGAGGTCCCATGCAAAGCACCTTGGTGCTTGTGAAAAAATGTGGAACCATGGCAGATTCAGCCACCGAGCTTCTGCGTGCAGCCAGCCCTGGCCTGTTTTGTCAGTTCTGGGGTGGATGTGACAGAATAAATCCCAAACCCGCATTTTCTGCAGCTGTCGAGTAACAGCGCTGCTCTGGCCTCCCGCTCTGCTTGCAAGCAGGACAAAATTTCCTGACAGAAGGATTTTTTTGGAAGTAAAACTAGACGAGTCTAGTTCTGTTATGGGCTAATCTGGGCTAAAGCATGTGCCAGTTCTCGTAACCTTCTCATGCCTGTGCTTTGTTTTCCACTAAATGTCAGCTCTGATAGACCAGCCAGCTCATCTAAAAGGGCAGGTTTTTGCTTCAATAAAAACAAACCTAGTTAAAAAGATAGACAGTACCTCAATAAAATAATACCGCGGATGCATGAAATGTTCGGTCTTAATTGGTATGGCCACACAGCACAGTTTTCTCGCTGGCATATGCTGGTAGAAAATACTTGTTGTCAGGGGATTTTCAAGGTTATAAAGCATCTTAAAGGTGTTGGGGAGCACGTAAATTAAGCTGCTACAGGTAGGTAATGATCCTGTGGTGTCAGGACTAAAGATGCCGGTGCCTCCATGTAGGAATTTACTCATGGAGTGCGTGCTGGGGGCACGATCCTTGGTGAGTGCAAATCCAGTTGGCTCCAGAGCCTTTGTTACTGGAGGTCTGGGGATGCCTGGCAGGACGGTGAGGACACCCGCTGCTCCTCCACGGCCACGCCGGGAAGCGGTGCAGCCGAAGCACTGCTGCTGCAGTAACCCGTCATCAAGGGCATCGTGCACGTTTAAGTGGCACATTACTTACGGGGCTGGGGGAACGAGGAAGCCGGAGGGAAGATGAGCCCTGTTCTCACTCTTAGTTTGAAAGGGGTGGATGAAATGGCTGGAGCCTTCAGATTTTTTCACTGGAGATATAAAGGAAAGTGAATTGCGTGAAGCACAGTCCTTCAAGTCCTTCTCTGGCAGGCTGGCATGTGCCTGAGCTCTTTCCTTGGTGGCAAAATCTCAGGCGCTTGCCTCTCTGCCTCTTCCTCAAGACGTGCTAGGTCTGATGAGCCGATCTGTCACTGTCCCTTCACATCAGCCTGGTGTCACCACTGCAGCCAGGACGGTGTCACCGCTGCGTCAGCCCCCTCGTTCCCTCTGGACTCTCTCCATAAGCAGAGCTGCCGGAAAAGTATTTAGGGAAATCCTGCAAGCATTAGCAGCATGATGGAGCTCTGCAGCCTTCGTGTAAATGTTATTCTGGGTTAAAAGCTTTTGATGGCTATGTTATAAACATAAGTACGTCTATGGGGACTGTTAACTCTTCCCTCGCCAAAGTAAAATGTCCACTGCTACTGAGAGAGGGAAACTTACAAAATGTACTATCACCATGTCGGTATATCAGTGCTTGCTGCACTTTGGGCACTGATTTAAACCACAGGTGAACATACATAGGTGCCCCATCCCTAATTAGCAAGCTACAGCACTGCGTTTCCCCAAGGAGCAGCCCCAGTGAATGCCCACCTTGACCCAGATGAATCCAGAGGGCCGCAGGCTGCCCTTCTGAGCCCTCCTGCTGCCTGCACCACACGTAGCACGCTGTGTTGGAGAGGCTCAGCCTGGACCAGGGACTGAGCCTTGGCCTCTCTGTGGGGTGAGTGCTGCTTTGAGCCCATTAGCAGGACTTAGCCTATGGGAAAGTTGGCTCTGAAAGTCATCCAGAGCAGATCCTAAATGTCTGTCCATGGCAGACACCATGTAAGCTGCACCTCCATCCCCTGGACATGGGAATTTGACCAATGCCAGGCAGGAGGGACACAGCCACTTAAATCTCTTTGAGACACAGGAGTGGCTCATGTGCTCCTCTGGGGAGATTTGGGAGTATGGAGAAGCACGGGCATGAGCCCCTCTGGAGGCTGGGCAGTCCAGGGCAGAGGGAAGTTCACCGCACGTGCCTTAAGACATGGGTCTGATGCTTAAAAGCAGCTCTGGGGGTACAGAAAAAGCATGGGAACGGCAAACCTGACACGAGCCCCATTCTCTGCCCTCACATGCGCCTCACCCAGCCCTGGCATCGCGCGAGCCGAGGGCAGGAGGATGGAGCCGAGGCGGGGGGACTGGCCTCCGGGGGATGCGACAGCTCACATGCCGCTGCCGCGTCTTCTTCCCGCTCGGGGATGAAATTACCCTCCTACTTCTAACATTAGCAGCCATTTCCATAACCAATTAACCTCTGCGTTACACCATCAAGCATCTGAAAGAGGTGTTGTGACACAGTTATTAAAGGATAGAAGGGACTTGTTGGATGGCATACATAATAAACACTGGCCTTGCTTTCTGACTTGAATATCTGAATGAGGGGGAGCGAAATCCTTGCTAGACAGAAATATTTCACACTGTTTGGGGAAGGATTTGTTCTAGGTTTGCAAAACCTTCTCAGGGGGTTAAATTTTGTTTTTATTCATTTGCTTTTAAAGGAAGATTTATTTTCTAGCAAAGCAAAGGACTACAGAAATTGTTTGCCACGTCCCCTGTTTTCTTTTAAATAAATTACTTGATTTCTTGGCTTTTTACCCCAGCAAACGGAGGAGCCTTAGTTCAGCACCTGGCTCAAACCAAAACCTCACCAAAATCTTCCTTCGCTCTTCTGCTGCAATGGGGGCGCGCAGTGCTGGGGAGGTTCAGGAGAAGCCTACAGGCTGGATGCTCTCCAGGTGGTACCAGCAAGACGCGACGGTCCAGCCAGAAAACAGAAAAAAAACAACTATGTCTTTGTCAAGGACCCTGCAGCTTTCCCCTGCATGCCATTCCTGTTCTCCACCCAAGGCCCTTCAGCCCTGCTATCCTGGGGAGGCCGGAGAAATCCGCAGCCTGTGACAGCTTGCTTCAGCGTGGAAAAAGTTCCACAGTTTTATGTTTTTATTAATGCTTACACGTATTACAGATTCCACACACGTTTGTGTGCCTGCTCAGTAGCCATCGGGGGAATTTATTCTTTTTTGCACTATTTGCTTTCTTAAACCTCTCCACCTTATACACATGTGCATGCACACACATTTGCACACACGTCTACTACACTGAAATAGGCCACTGGAGTGCTACACAGGAGTCAAAATATTCCACCAGTATCTGATTTTATGGAAAAAAAATATAGAAATATTCATCCAAAGTGAATGGTAGAAGAGGGAATATTTTCCAAATAGCTCTACATTTTTCTTCTCTTCCTAATTTTCCTCTTTTTTAACCTGTATGAAAGTCTGTGCTATTTATTATTGTTATTACTATTATTTTGCAGGGAGAGGGGGACTTGACAAGGAAGGTTTATGCCAAGAACAGCCATACCCTTTTTTATTTAGGAAACTACATTGACACTTTTATTTAAAGATCAAAGCAAAGCAAACACCATGACTCCAAGCTTCTTGACTCTTTTTTTTTTTTTTTTTTCCATAAAAGACTGCTATGGAGTTTACTTTTGGCACTACTAATGAGGTAACTTCAGCACCGATTTCACGTTATTAGCACTCTATCTAGTAGAAGCTGATGATCTTTGGCCACTGTAAAACATTATTCCCAGGCCAGGTGTTGGGCTTTCAGCCAAAATGTTGTGTTTTTCCCAACACTGCACTACAAAGGGCCTCAATGATGATAGGAAAGATATACTTCCTTTAGGGATCAGAGATAATTAACTCTTTATAGTTGCTCTTTTATTATTACTGAACCCATGCCAAACTTTTGCATTGCTTTTACCTAATAAAAGTACCTCCTGCACTGCTGGTAGTGCACAAATTACTTTTTTCATTCATTAACAGTCAGGTCTTTCACTGGATTTTGAACTTCTTTGTTGTAAAAAACTCTCAAAATTAGTCATTCCTGAGTATTTACACTGCAGGTTTCTCTTTAGTTTCCAAACTTTACAGTATAATTGTTCTTACCAAAAAGGAGGAATTTAGAAAGCAATATGCAGAAAAGTCAAAATAACTACAGCACAAGCTTCGCACAGCCACCTAAGAACCATATTTAAGGGACCATATGCTGTTATGCTGCCACAGCACTGAATTAATAGATCCACAGATTCATTAATAACAGCAAAAATCTCACTTTTCACTTGCAGATCCCCCAGAATGCTACGAAGCAGGGCGGCATCACTGCCCCAGCTTCGCAGATGGGGAAAAGGAGAGGACACGGTGCTGAGGAGCTGCCCTGTCCTCGTATCAGACCTCCTCCCGCTGCATGCACCGAGCTCGGGGCTGCTGTATGGGGCCTCGTCCCTTCTCACCACCCCAAACGCCCCACTGTGAGCCAGCTTGCCAAGGCAAGCACTGTTTTGTCTACGGCCATTTTTAATATTTGCCTTTTGAAGACTAGTGTCAAGCTCGATAACAGCCTACAGGAAATAACGGATGGAAAAAGCAACACAAGAGCAAGTCCATGGAAAGCTTATTGGCCTCAGCCTCCCATCCAAGGCTTCCAGGGCAGCCCCAGGACCATGGCTTCTTGCCTGGGGGTTGTGGAGGGGCACTGACATCCCCTGGCACTGAATTTGCTCATCCCCATGAGCGGGGCCATGGTCAAAGCCAAGCCTATTGCCAAGAGCTCCTGCTCCACGGGCACAAGATCTGGAGATGCTCTGACTGCTGCCATCTCTCTCCCCACCCCAGGATGGGGACTTTGGAGTTGGGGTATGTAAGGAGGAAGGTGCCCAAAATATAACCCCAGCCGCCTATGAAGGTTCCCCCAGGGCAGCCCTGCTGCTCGCTGGAAGATGTGCTCTCCTAAGGAATAACCACGTAATGCGCTCTGACAAACACCACGCGTTGGATCAATATCTGTTCTGCTCCTCAACTTGGTATTGCCAGGGTTTTATTTATCTAAAGCCTCAGAGTTTTCAGCTGAAGAGCGGATTACTCAGTTTATACTATGCAGCCAGGTAGAATAAAGATTTGCAGATTTGCCACTCAATCTAAATACACAAGGAAGTGGAAAAAAAAACAACAAGCACACACTAAAAAAAACCCACACCACTATCAACAACAAAACCCAGATCAGTAATATTCCCAGCATTTGGGATTTGCTTTTCTTTTGAAGCTGCATCTGAACGCAGACTGAAAACATAATCTTCCCAGATCCAGGCTACAGGATTTTAATCTGGATTTCTGGCTGATAGCAATTAAAAGCTGACTGCACATGAGTATTTTATTTAAAAGAATGATTGGCCTAATGATATTCAACTGCAGCATGGCCTCCAGATTGGAGCTGGTCACACGTATAAAGTACGGGGAAGAGCTTAGTTACCCAAGATCACAAAGGGAGTTAATAGAGCTGGGATACACATTCAATGTCTTTTTCATTCTCCATCCTTTGTTCTACCCATTAGTATACACTGACTCCCTTTGGTAAGATCCTTTGTATTTCCAACTTATCAGGGTCTCATAAATGAAAGTCATGTGCTTTTATCTACTCATTCCCTTTAATAAGTGTCACAAACATTCTGTGTGATTGATTAACTGGTAACAAGAAAGAGACAAAGTAGGAATATGCATATTAGCATATTTTTCTTTGCTCAAAGAAACGCATTTTATACATACACAGCACTTATAATATATTAAGCTGCCAAAAGTGTTAAACAAAGGAGGAACTGAATTACAGTACAAAACATGGTGACAAGGCCAAATTCATCCTTGGTGTAACTCACTGATGTCAGCGGAGTTAAAGCAGAGCTGAAATAGGCTCACTACGTGTACATGAAACACACCAGTAAGCACAAAGGGATATTCATAGGTTTTGCAGCCAGAAGGGACCGTTGTGATCATATCTTCTGACTTCCTGCATAAACATGGGCTAGAAAATGTTACCCATTTCCCCATTACGCACACAGGTGATCGACCAAAAGATTTTATCTTTCATGCTGGCAGGGGAGTTGCTTTGGGGCCGCTCTGGGAAGATGCTGAGCACCACCCCGAGGTGCTGAGCATCCTCCACACCCCCCTGATGGCAGTGGGAGTTTTTGCTCAATCAGTTTATGCTTCATTTGTGTGTGTACGAAGGAACAGATTCTACTCAACTGCGTTTAGAGGTACGCTACCTCTGCACGACTTCATAGGTGCCAGTCTTACGTGGAACCTGTGCATTTCTTTAACATGTTTCTGTTTGTGTAACTCACCAAACGTGTTAGGTGTCTCATCGGCCGCTAACAGAGCTCCCCGCTCTCCGTTAGACAACCCCTTCCATCACATCAAGGATGTGATTGTTTCCTGGGATTCGCAGTGATGCCCAGGTCGTGCACACCTACAGCTCTTACCGTATAAGAACCTCACACATTTCATATTTATTGATGAATTAAGTTCTGTAGAGCCCTGTGAGGTGAGTATTACAATGGGAAGTCGAGTCACAGATCAGGTTTAGTGATGTTTTCATACTTTGCAAAGATAGACCAAGAGCTAGAATCTCACCGTGCATCTCTGAAGACTTTGCTTGAATCAGATGATCAGTCTTTGTCACGTACAGCACTACCCTGGGTAATCCCCAGTCTGCTGTTTTAAGCAGCTGAAGAGCAAGGCAGACTTTTCCCTTACACTGCAGTTTATAATTACAAAGTACTGCACAAGCACAGCTACATTCATAAAATCTATGTACTTCCTGACACATCCTACTCCTTCTGTCTCCTGAACCCTGATGCTGAGCCCCTGACTGTGCTAAGGCTGAGAAGATCTCCAGAATAACCGTGCTGTGCTCTCCCAGGTCTGGTGTTTTCTCTCAAAGCCAGTCTTTCAGAAGGACACGCACATTTGCAAGATTATCTTTTGGCTTCTGGTGGCAGAAATCAGAAGCAGATTATTTGAATTGAGGAGCATCTACCATTTTAGCTCCAGGCCAGGTGGATGTGGATGACCTAAAAGGATATATTTAGCAGTGAACACTTCAGACTGCAGTGCATATGTGTATCCAGTTACTAACTGTTAATCATGTCTCCTTCCCCCAGATTGGCCAACCAAAAGGACACCTGGCAATTCTGGAACATTCCTATTAGATTACTAATATCAATATTAAGTGAAAGAGCTTGAAGAATGTCACATTAGTTTCTGATGGCTCCCTTCCGCCATACTTCTGGCCAGCAAGCTTTGGCAGATGTGACTCCGTTCTGTCCAAATGCAATTCAGTGTTTAAGAATGTGCTCACTTTCCTGGGACCATCTGTTTACTTTTCTGCTGAAGGAACTCCAGCCTCTTTGGCAACCTCATTGTATTGTACTCAATAAATCCTGACGTGCAGCAAATTTTTTTGGCAGATCTTGAATCTGAATGCCATCCAAATTGTTCATTATTGATATTAAAACCGATTTGTGCATCACCAACCATTAAAGGAATGTACTAAATATCTCCATGAATGAGAAACCACGTAGTCCATCAGAATACATTTATCAACAGTAATGCTAAAATGAAAGAACGGCTTTATGGCTTTTCCTGATATTGCAAAACCACACCTCTAAGAGTCTTTACTTCTTTCCTTTCCGCAGGACCTAAAATGGACAAAGAGCTAATGTACAAATTAAGAAGTCAGAAGAAAGGTTTCTGCCCCAAAGAGCCGAGGTGATCCCTGATATGGTCCAACACAGGCAGCGTGGAGAAGGAAGGCGGGACCTTGCATCTGCTCCCAGCTCAGCCACAAATCCACTGTCTGATTTCTCTTTAGGTCACCTGTACTGTAGGATCTTCAAGGCATCCTTATCCTTGTTAACAGTTTGTGTGAAAGTCCAGTGCTCCAACGTCTGTACTCTGATGTCCAAAATGGGTACCCTTAACATGACAAAGTATAATGAGGCTTTCCACATCTCTGTGAATATCTACAAAAAAAAAAAAAAGATGTGTGCTCTATATTTGTAGAGTGTATACCCACATCATCTTTAATTAAAATTGAATAATTTTATAGATAAGGAAATTGGTGTAAAATTAAGTTCACCAGATTCATTTCTAAAGACCCATTTCTGTGGAGTTTTGCATAAATAGTGTAGGATTATTGGACTCCAGTTGTTGGAGGGCGTGTTGATTGTCAGCAGAATCCATCGTAACTTTCACATGAGCTTGCAGAAGCTTTGGAAAAATCCAGTCAGTGGATCTCCCATAAAGGAATGGAGTTCATATTTTATTAAAAAAGCAATACAGCCAATACTTAGCCAAAGTAGCAATTTATCCTGATACACCACACAAAGAATGAGTATTCTACTGAAATTTTGCTATCTTTCCTTTCTATTTTCTGCTCTAGTAACTATTAAAAATTCTGACCTGAAGTATTTGCTATGTGGTATGCTGGACATCAGTGATAAAAAGCAGAAATCTGACTACTTTTGCATTAGCACTTACATTGTTCATTCCTCCATCAGCAGTTGAATTACTAAAAAAAAAATAAAATAAAAATCTGGCTTTCAGAAAGAGCATCATCACTTTGCTATCATTTTGCTTCCTTTTCTAAACTTCTTTGAAACAGGTGGCTCTCAAAGGTCTTGTTCCTAAACAAGAGATTCTCCTTCCCAACAGAGTGAGCATGTGGGCTCAACAGCATGCTAAACTTTTGAACTTTTCCTATATATTCTCCAGACGCGCTTGCAGATTCCTCCCCAGTTAATTTAATGCTGGTGAAAGACTGCAGACTGATAGCTCTGGAGACTGAAGTCTGTTGTTACACACAGGTAATTATTCAGGAGGATAAATGCTTCCTCCCGCTGCCCCGTCGCTGTGACTCCAACACTGAGAGCAGCCAGCTGAGGACTGGGATGGGAGCTCTGCCCCTGCACCCGCTCCCAAACCGGCCTTATGGCCCGTTTTGGTGCCAGCCAGAGGACTATCAGGGAGTTTAGGATGTAGACATCTCTCCACTAGAAATTGGAAGGAGGCTGCCAACATACGTAGATCTCTCTATTAGCAAACTCCTCTTACAGGAGGCACGCTGCAGTTTCAGCAAGCAGCCTTCCAGTCCCAAGTCAGCGCACAAGGGCTTTAGGGGAACGTGTTAACACCATCACGATGTGTGACCAGGGAGCTGTACTTTCACTCATCCCCGCTCTTTCCGATGATTACTCCCTCCCTCTGCTGCTTTGCTCCTGCTGTCAGGAGCCCCGACACAGGGCAGGCTGTGCGGCGGCGTATGGGAAAGTGGTCAGCTGGCTTTGAGCTCCGTGCTTTTCCTTATCAACACCGGTGGTTTTTATCCTCGCCGTTCCTCTGGTTTGTCTCACTTTCATCCAGCTGCTCGCCCTGTTAAATGAACAGATGATCGCGCCAGATATTTCAGTTGGGATTAAAAAACCCCCCTGATATCCTGCTCTTTGCTGCTAAATCCTCTCCTCTCTGCGTGGCCAGTTCACCCCTGTAGAGGCTGGCACAACACTCAGTCCATAGTTTCTTCTTTCCTCTGCACATACGTGCAAGAACATCTTCTTGGGCCCTCTTGTGCTCATGAATCCATACAAATCAGTGCAGTGGGAACATAGCTGAAAATTAGAATCGATCAATTAATAACTAATTAGGTAAATATACATCTTTAAGGTGAGGTTTGGCTGCTGCTCATTCATTATGGCGTGCAGTCTCCTGGTGTTACACAAAGAGCTTGGTACTCCTTTGCATATTATGGGAATCTTATACTACATGAACTGGCAACTTTCCTATCCATCCTATTCTGTCACTGTCTTCATTAGTATGCTCATATAACCCAGGGCTCTTTAATTGGCTGAGAGGACAACCTTGTGGGTGTCAGGAAATCAGTATTTCATTTCGCATGTGATGCTGGATAATGGATTCTCCACAGCTTTGGATTTCCATATGTAAATCTGGGATACTAATTCCTAACCTGTTCCTGGAATTTGTGAAGCCTGATGGATGGGGAGTTATACCTAATTACACAGAAGTGTATGGATGAAGATAAGGGGCTTGCTCTGATTCGCACTCTGCTGTTTCAACATGATCTTTTCCCAAACTGCTTCTGCTAAAAGGCCAGCGTGGTTGGTAACATCCACAACCCCAGGTATAGTATCTTTGCAAGTCACTGCGTAATGCTGTGATAGATAATTCTGACAGCCAGCTCCCACAGGAAATAACAGCGATCACAAATCCGAACACCTTCCGCTAAAAGTACAAGATGTACTTCTGAACTTGCCTCCTCAGTCATAAAGGCTCAGCAGCATGTACACTAGAAACAGAAACAAAGCCTTTCCAAATAAAACACACCACGCTGCTTACACAAGGGAGGACAGCACAAAGAAAGCATCTGAAAGATGTTAGTCATCTCTTTTAATACACTGCTCTTTAGTACATCAATACTCTGAGACGTGAATGGTACAAGAAATGACACAGCCTTACAAGTGCATGCAAGGCTCGGGGCACATGCTGATGACTAGCTGTGCTGCATTTCTTTGTAAAAATGGAGTCAAACACTTGATGCCTTGCAAAGACTGCGGTGCTCATTTCTCTGGAGCAAAGCTGCGGCTGCAACATGCACCAGGTGGTCTGAACAGCACTGCAGTTCAATAGCACCTTCTATCTGCAAGATCCCGTTAGTTAGCTGCTCTACTCTCTCTAGTGAAACATAATAATGGAATAGAAAACAGATGACTTTTTGCCTGTAGGACATGAAAATAATTGATTTAGGACTATAATTTCTAACGGCAGAGCTGTGCAAGTCCCTCAAACGCCCTCGAAGCTGGCAGTGTATTCCGATGGAAGGATGACTGTGCTTGCCCTTATTCTACTTTTCTTCACCAAACGTCCTCTGCTGGCGGGTGTTACAGAGATGATACTGGGGTACATGAACCTTTGGTATGCAGGGCCATGACAAGTATTACAATTTGACAGGTGTAACACATTTTCTTCACTGGGAGACCCAAAGCTTAGGAGCAGAGTATGCAGTGTAAATGCCCACTAACAAAGGAACTAAATATAAGGGATAGCTGGAGGCATTTTCAGGATGGTCTCTCTTTCCCGTGAGAAGCATTTTCAATGTACCAGGTGAAAGCATTTACAAGGTGAAAATATCATCATTGTCAGGACTGACCTCCTGCTCTTTTATTTCAAAGGTTTGGATATTTTTTTTTTCTCAAACTCTACTTAATTTACAAATATTTTTAGTGATTCAGATGCTGATGTGGAATAAAATGATCTTACTTTAGAAGCGTTTAATGTATTTCCTCAGAAAATAATTGTCACTAGATGAAAACAACATGTAACCTTGTGATGGCTGCAATAACTATCTGGGCCCGATAAAGCAAAAGTCTTGTCCACACCTGCTGAAAATTTTGGATGAAGGTGCCTCTTAAAATACTTACCTACTTCAATGACAGCTTTAGGCAAACGAGTTTTATAAGGTTGGATTTTGACCCTAAAGCACTGTGACTATTTTCACTGCAGATCTACTGCAACTGGGAGATTATTTGATCAAACCTAAAATGGGATTTAATTAATTCAGCAAATATTGAGTCCAAGAATTACTGTTGCTTAGAAAGTAAATTCCATGGGGCAGGGATTGCATTCTTTCGTGTTAGATACTACACAAAACACGTCGAGAACATCAACAGCAAATGGGAATCCAGGCTGTCAGTTATTGAGCAGCGACAGAAATACTTTATCTGAGGATCTGGTCCAATTACATAGTGTGAATACATAGGTAAATATAATTAAGCCTCAATTTTATTGTTAAAAAACAACATAAAATCCATCAAAGAGCATAAAGTGCTCCCAGGTCCCTGTTTTTATTATTCACCCATCACGTTGTGCAAGAGTTTACAAGACCCACTGGCCTTTTAGAAGGGCTTAGTATGGCTTAGACACAGCAGCTTTCACTGCCAATGAGGGAATGATAAGCCCAGCCTTTACAGGCAAACGTGTCTGATTCCCCGGTACGAGCAGTCAGATGCCCATTTATAAGCGGGCTGGTTAGGGTGGCCTTTGGCACATGTTGAGAGCAGGAGTTTGCTTTTACTTGAGCCCCTGTTCTTCCTCTTATGTGTGCTGCAGTGGCGTGGAAAGGTGCACTCACATGGCAAAAAATGGTCAGTGGATAACAAGGTAGGTGCAGATAAGGCTCTGAGCGCACACAACGAAACCAAGAGATGGTTGTAGCTGATGGTAACGTCTGCAAGGAACCTCCAGCACAGGCTGACTGTCCTCCCTTGTCCCTAATCCATGTCCCCAGACCAGCTTTTGCCTGCTGGCAGCAGTCCCTTGTGGATACTGCCTTATCTAGGAACGCCAGTCCTCGCCTGGGCAAGATGTTGACCCCTCCTGGTCTCAAGCAGTGGGATGGTGTTTCCACGTCCTGATACTTCCACTGCCTCCACTGCTATGCCACTGTTTAGCAAGGCTCAGCCACGAGCCCAACTTCCACCATGCCAGCTGATTTCAACAGAACTGCTCGCCTGCACAACCACATGCTGCAGCAGTGCTTTCGGAAATAAATTCTGCAAGTGCCACCAGAGAGCTCCAGGAGTTGTGCTGTAGCCGAGCAATCCCACGCGCATGGTTTGGATCAGAGAAATTCTGATTTCTGGAATAATTTAACAGCTGACGAAGTGGAGCTCTCATGTGTCGGCGGGACGGAAACCTGGTTCTGCTGAGCTGGGAATGACCTGTGGAAGATTTGTGTACATCCGAAGCGTTGTGTAAATTCAAGATATTAATAATATTGCTATGTGTCAACTTTATCCCTGGAATAGTTTCAAACTGGATATAAAGGTAAACTAAACTGGGAGTAATTCCTTATGCAGGCTTAAAATATGGAGCTAATCTCCCATTGTTTCTTCCTTTTACTTTTATTAGCCTGGAAAATTAATGATTGCTTTTATTTATTTATTTATTTATTTATTTTTATTTTTTGATTGAGCAAAATACAGGAATCAGATTATAAGTAGGGTTTTTTGTTTGGTTGGTTTTTTGTGTCTATTTTTTTAACAAATTACATGAAATCATGGTACAAAAGTTCATGGTAATTAGTGTCTTAATAACGGTTAAGTAGAAATTATAGTAAGCATGCTTTGGTTGTTTTCCTTTTATCAAAAATGATATAATGCTCAGATTTTTATCACAGCGAAATGGTGTGCCATATGTATAATGCTATCAAAAAATAAAACATCACAAAATATTGACATTTTGGGAGCAGAAACGGAATAGGGATTTCAACATTTCAACATGAATCACAGTCTTCACTTTTGAGAAGAAAGTCCAATTCTTATTAATAATTGAAAGCCAGGCTTGTGCAGGAAAGCTCTCCTGCTGCAAGCAGAGCACACTGCGTGCAGAAGTAGCTGCACTGGGGAAGTTTTGTCCTGCACGGCTGCAGCAATGCCACCGCCTGCCCACCCGTGTCCACGTGTTCGTGGACAGAGCCATGCCCACAGCTTTTATCGGCACAGCTGCCTTGGTTAGGGACAGCACCTTTGTACAGTCCCAACGTGCAGACACGTCCTTCTCATCAGAAAGAAATTGTATCTTCCTTTAAACAGGTTGGGGGAAATAATGCTGGGGTCTGGAAACACTGACAAGAGAATTTTTATTATAAAGCTAGCCATTTCCTATGTTCCTAAGAGTTTGTACGACACAGGAAATCTACAAAACTCTTTAAAAATCAAAGTATCCATTTTTGTTTTACATGTACACTTTGCTGATGGACTGACACCAGCAGTGAGATGCTACAAAATATTCTGGATTAATGGGAGAAGAGGTTGGCAAGACGGAGGAGGCTTTTATGTGATACCGAACCCATGACATGACTGCTATGTTCCCTTTCCGCTTTCCTTACCCTTCCCGTTGAGCAAAGTGCTGTCACAGAGTTGGCTAACGCACCTTTCCCTCTCCCAAAATATTGAGGAACATCCAAAACACCCCAGACATCCGTGGGGGCTGCTCTCCAGCCGGGGGAACCCCGACCAGGGTCCACCTGAACTCAATGAAACTAAAATAAGCTGAAATATCAAGTGCCAAGCTCCTAGCAGCACCATTTTTTTATTTTTTTTTAACAGCACTCCACTTGGCAGGTTAAAGAGGGAGTAGCATCCTCCGTGAGCTGTGCTTTATGGGGAACAAACGCATTAGCCTGGAGAAGTGCTCCTGACAGGGCTGCAGCGCTATCGCTCTGCGCAGGAAATAGCTTAATCCTATCATAATCTCCCTGCAATTTTCTTCTGTATTTTGATGTATATTGTTCCAAAGATACAATTTTATTTGAAATAGAGTTTATTTCAGACTCAAATGTGTCAAATTTAATTTCAAGAGTTTTTATTGTAGGGGAAAATCTTTTTTTTAGTGAGAGATTAGAATTGTAGTAAATAACCAGCACCGAGATTCTGCTCTGCAAATTTAACTGTTTCCAAGGCAGATACAGATCAAGAATTGACATTTATTCCCTCACCGCCACCTACATTGAGATTTTCAAATGTTTTTTATTCACTATCACCCCTGGACAAACAGCATCAAAACATTGTGTTTGGACAGACCAGTCCCGTGGGGACCCTGCACTGCGGGAGTGCAGCTTTTCGGAGCGCCTGGGTCGGTTTGGATGGAAATCTCTGCACTGTCACTTCAGAGGGCTCACTCCAGCAGGTGGTTTATGATGCTGAGAAAGTTGTGCTGGAAAAAAAAGTGAAGGATTTTTGTTAGCAGAAAGAAAGTTTTATGTGGATCTGTGCCAACAAAGATGAGGTTTATGAGTGCAATACTCTAGTGCACATGAGACGTTGTATCAGTGGTGAAAAATTTATTGCAATCATCTCCCTATTTCCATTTCTGCCTTCTTTTTGGTGACATAATAGTGTAAAGAGGAAAGGTCACACCTTAATGCCAAGATGATTCATAACTTTAATACCAGAAGGAACAATTGACCCAAACAATCTTTGGCTAAAGTGTATTTCCAGCAGCACTTTCAACCTCAGTCTGAAGTCAAACAAATAGAGAAATATCCACCACCGGCTTATTGTGATGTATTCAGAATCACCTGCCTGAGGAAGCAGGTTGATATCTAGTTGAATGATTCTGAGAAGCCAAAACAGAGCTATCTGAGACCTAAACACAGCTGTCATGCAGCTGCTGCCCACGGACATGGCTCAGTGGCACAGCGGCTTCTCTGCAAACAAGCCTGATAACAGCTTTTGTTGCATGCACGAGAACTAATCTGGGAATAAAGTGAAGATATAATGGTTTTCCCAGTTTGCAATACTGACAAAACCACGGATTCAAAAAAGGGACAAAACCAAGATCAAGGACAACACAATGGCGTTTGCTGCTTTGGAAAAACTGCTATTCTGCAGCCTTCTTGGCGAGCAAAGTGAACCATACCAGCCCATTGCTTTCCCTGCCCTTTCTTGTTGTCCCCAAAAATTGAGAGAGAAGGAAGAATGTGGGACTGAGAAATCTGGACCACTATTTGAGTCTGAAGTACAGAATGGGTTCAGAGGAGAGGCATGAGGGCAAGAATATGCCACAGACCTACCAGTGGTCAATGGCCTAGGTCCGAATGCAGGTGGCTTCAAAGCATTTGTGAGCCAGGACGGGGGTCTGCCTACAGCAAGCAGATACTGTCCAGAGGACACTGAGCCAAGCTGTCACAGAAACTACTGCTTTAAAAAAAAAACACTAAGTGTCACAGCACGATAAACATATGCACAGATTGATTTTGGCCAAGAACCAAGGAATATGTACAACCTATGAGCCCAGCTTTTAGTTGTATCGAACACAGAATTACAGTAGAAACTCCTTTTTCAACGCTCAGGGTAGCAAGGGAAAGCTAATGGCTCTTGAGGTACTTCTGCTTGAAGAAAATTTTGGTACAGAGTATGGAAAGAAAAATGAAAAAAGGAGAGCAAATGCAAGCAAATGGAGACGTGAGTTGTCCTGGTGTGTGAAACAAATGGGTGGCAATAAATCAGGGTGAGATATCCAAAAGAAAGCCAGGAATCTTGAAACAGGCAGGAGGATTAACAAAAGGGTGGACCAAGGCTCAGGAGTTTTTACTGATCACATTTTAAGAGGCAGATTGTCTCATACTCTTGTGTCACCACTTAAATCCAATTACATCTGGTAGCAGTAAAAGCTGACAGACACAGCAGGTGTTATCGATGCAGTTTTGGTAAGCAGCCATCCACACATAGACCATCACCGGTACCCAAATGGGCACCTTTGGCAATCTCAACAAAGAACCTGGACGTTGCCTGGATATTGAATTTGAAAGTGTTTTTCCAGCACAGAATGGAGAGGCTTGCTGGAGCTGACAGAGCGTGGAGCCAGGGATTACCCCGCTGCCACGGCCGCTTCCCAAGTGCCCAGCTATAGCACCCTAGGCCAATCTACATCTTTTCCCTGAGCGCTCCTTCAGCTTGTTTTTACTCCCACAGAACCAAGCCGGTTCCTCTCTTCCTCTCGTCTTCTTCTCATACAGGAGCTAAATAAAATCCTGTGTGAGTTTTGTGATAAAGATAACATCCTGTGTTTATGTTAGAGTGAAAAAAGGGATGGAGGGGATGGACATTCATCCTTCAGGACGTAAACTGCCAAAATAGACTTGGACTTGAGATGAAAATCTAGTTTGGATAGAGATTGCTATAAATTGACTCTTGTGAAGGTTCTTGTACATTCCTTGGAAACGTTTGGTAGTAACCTCTACTCAAAATGAAATACGGCACTTTGGTGCATTGTGGCAGCTTGTCTGCATTGTTTGCATACAGCAACGTTTTCTGGTTTGCAGTGGAAATATGAATATGCCACAGTATGGAGTGACACGTCACCGGTCGCATACCGCATTGTGGTTTTCCTCTTTCATTGAAGGATTTTTTTATTTTTTTATTTATTTAATTTATAGTCTAAATGCTGCCTCCCAACTTTGTATAGACAATAGTCGAACTAATACACACATCTCCCAGCCCTTCTGTTCATTACCCCCAAATATGACCATCACGTTACAAACAAAAAATATTTCGAATTATTTTATGACAGCACCATCCTCTCTGTATGATTTGCATTAACGCCCACCTGAGGAATCCTGAGAACACAGTTCTCCTGCCTGTGTCTAGGAAGAAGCAGTCATTTTTAATGCCTCTTTTTTTTTTTTTACTCTGCCCACTGCTCTGCCAAACACCCATTGCACAAAGTGTCTGGCTCCCAGGCGGAGAAATGACGCACGCAGAAATGAGCAACTCAGCCCAGGTCCCTTGGGAAGCCTGCAGCAGAGCAAGGAAGCGGACCTCTAAACCCAAGTCTTAACTACAAAACTGGCCTCTTTTACTCTTGGTGAGTTATTAAGCCCCTGCAACGTCTTGAACCTCTACCACAATGGCATTTGCAAAAGAGGATTTTAATGTTTAAACAGTGCTTGAGTTAAAAATATATTGAACATTCCATTTACATTTCGGACAAAGTATATTGAATTTACCATGAAAATATTCCTATAGAGGCAAGATAAAATAAATGAAAAGACAGCTCTCCTTGTATTTCATATTTTTTTCCTGTAGAACTAATATAGGATTAAAGAGGAAAACCTGGTAGCTGCAGGAACAAGTTTGAGCAATCACTTGTCACTTGCAGTTAGCACAAAAATGTATTATAACAAGATATTACTTGTAGAATTTCCGCTATAAATCTTTTATTCATTCCAAGGAATCCCAGTCCAGGCATTTGCCATTCTGCATTGTCAAAAATAATGCCCAGCATAAATGGTGTTCGAGAGACCATGAACATCAGAGATAACAAGGGTACTAACACCTTATGGGCCTTAAAAAGCCAGTAGTGGTATTTCTGGCCTCTCATTAAAAGTGAAATAAAAATATTGTTTAAGAATGACTTTTATGCTTTACTATTAAATGCAAGCATCGATTCTTTGTTTATGGTTTTTCCCACTTTTCTTCTTAAAAATTGCTGAGTGGATGTAAACAAGAAAGTAAATTTTTACAGCCCCATTCTGCTGCTGGGCACGAGAATAACCAAATGTTGGAGCAAGCTGGCATCCTAAATGAGCACCAGAAGCAAGGAAACACCTTTAAAATACCAACCAGCCTCCACAGAAGGAAGAAGAAAACGGGGTGAGTGCTGAGGGGCAAACCAGTGAGTTTCCCGGAGGTCAGGGGACATCAGCATGTCCATGGGAGCTGGCAGACCTTCGGCAGTGTCCATGGGTGGAGGAGATGTGGGGACCTGACCCGTGTGCCCGATGGACACGGGATCAGGCCCCCTGCAAAGCATCAGTCACGGCAGCTCCATGCGGTTGTGCTGGCCAAACACTGACCCCTTCACCAGCACGTGGCACCCCCTTGTCTTTTTCTGAAGATTGCCAGAAAATACGACCTGACAGCTTCTGCTTGCAACTGAGGAAACTTTGCTGAGCCTTGCCATTTTCGAATTTCCATATTCAAATCTCAGTAATTTTTTATCAGGGCTTTCCCTTGCTCTCTCTCTGCCTTGTCTTTGCAGTGTGTCCGTCCTTCTGCTGAACCCTTTCCCTTTTTCTCTTCTGTCAGTGAGCGACATGCCCGCACTGCACCTAGCTCAGCAGAGCTCCTAACAAAGGCAAGGTCACAGAGTGACTTCTGCCAAAACTCCCAACACTTATACCCCAACGGGTAAGCAAGCCACGTGCTCACCTCTTTCCTGGCAAGGTTCTCTTCCTTTCCTTCCACCCTGTTTTAACTGTTCCACCAATTCTTTCTTTTCTTCTTAACTCATTCCTCAGCTTTTTGTTTCTTCCATTCCTCTCTTCCCTCGACCTCCAGAGGCCATGTGGGTAAGAAATGTATTTTCTCCCAGCTCACTTACCAGAAGTAGATGAAAACAAAGACAGGTTTCCCAAACAGGGGAAGACAGGTTTCTGTTTTCTCTTACATCTCCTTGCTTTCGTATCAGAAGCACAGGAGATGTTTCCTTCATCTGTAGAAAACAGAGAGCGAACTGTGGGGTGGGAAAGGAGACCGTCATGCTTTGGTCTCTGCCAGAACTACAAGATGTAGACTGAACCAGACTTTCAGCAGAAAGCTAAAAAAGAGCCTTACAGAGGCGTAAGGTAGGAGAGCTGAGAATAGTAACATGCACTTGAATTTTATCAGACCTGGAAGATGGCATCAACATTTTCTCAGCACCAAATCTGGAACTGCTGCATTAACTTACACAAGTTCAGATCCTTGTGAGCCTCATCACATCACCATATGTCCTATGTGTAACAACAACAACAACAACAAATATATATATATATATTTTGCAAATGTTTGAATGAGTATTCTTAATCAGGAGTATGATACCTACCCTCCACTTAGAAAGTGTGCTGCCATGTTTCCAAGAGTTATTGTATTAGCTACAGAGCTCACATGAAAGGGAAAATTATGACTAATCAAATTTTAAAGAAACCTCTAAAAATAGCTTGTCTAGAGCCCAGAATGTCACAATGATAAAGTCTAAGATCTCAGGTCCTCCAAGAGCTTAGAGCAAGACTGTGTCCCATTAGGAAGTTTGGGCTCTTCCATTAATATCCCTGTGGGAAAATTGCTTCTGACTGCAAAGGCTTGAAAGGTAACAGAGCTGAAGCACCTCTCCGATCCAAACAGAAATATTCCTGAACTCCAGTGCAACAGTGCCTGGGAAGCAAGATTTAGCACTAAGCAGATGTTTGTCTACCACAAGATTTCGGTGCGTGCTTGCTTTTTGTTACAGATGACTAGGAATTTGGAGCTGCTCTGAACGGTGGGTGGGCTGGAGATAGCCCTGGCAAAGACGGATTTGCAGACAACACAGGGGATTTGGTTAGAAGTGCACGATAATTATGGTTTATTATCCTGCACTTCAGTTTATCACATCAGCACTATACCATCCATTCGGCGGCCTATTTCGGATGTAAGACGACCTCTAATGTTAAGCAGACATCGCTAACATGCACTTTCTTTGCAGTTAGTATAATAAACCACTGGTGATAAACAGTGACCTCATCTTTTGGAGTTAAGTCCTGCAGTGTTCATTAAAACAACAACGAAAAATTACCTCTTGGTAGTCGGTACAAGTTTTGCTTGAGTACAATTTCTTCCAGTTACAGGGTATTTATCAGCAGCAGAAAAACAATTTATATTATACAGCCTGTCCTCACTGTTAAAATTTATATCAATCAGCAGAGCCATTAAATCCTACGTTTTCCTTCCCCTAATCCACTGGTAGATTAAACGGTTCAATTAATAATAAATATTAGCAGTTTATTAGATTAATAGTTATACCACTACATTAGTGTATGTGGTTGCACAGAGACAGAAATGAAGCAATAGTTTCCCACTAAATCATTTTCAGCCAAGCAGCGTACCATATGTTGTTCTGCTGCACTCGTCTCTTCCTTAGGAAAAACAAAGCCAAAACCTTCGGCTTCACCTGCCACTTCTAGTTATTCAGCCGCGGCCCTGGGATTGAGATGGAAACAAGGAACCAGGCTGTGCTCTGAGCAAAGCCATTGAACTCAGCGGGGCTGCAGGAGGAGAGCCAGCACAGGCTTTGACCCATTTATTTGAGAAAATTACCCCTGGACAACGGGATAATCCTCCCCAATAAGCCTGGCTATGGGCAGGAGGAAGCACCAGATTAGTGAATTTGGTTCTCCTGAAGGGGCTGATGCTTAGCAGCTGGAGAGGCTCTGCTGTCCCACGCTGAAAACACGGGTGCGATAACATGCCAAAGTGTTGCATCTGTACAAGGTCTGTTTTCATCTATAAAACGGATTGCAAAATGTTCTAATTTTATAAGGCAGGGGAAGAATCAGCTAAGGGGAGAGTCAGTTACATTGTCCAGGAAACTACTGTTAATGCTAATCTGCTATTTGTCAAACATCCATATGTGTTATAGATGTATGTACCATTTTGTAAGCACATGGCCCGACTGGTAGGGGAGTGAGGAAATGACAGTCAGAAGACTGGACTCTGTTCCAGCTTCATCCGTAGCTGGACACTTTTTTCTTTCTTCCAGCTCTCTCAGCCACGTCCTGTGAAGTGTCTTCTCATCGTTGCAGGTTTGCTCTTTCCAGACCTGACCTTTCCTTTCAATTCCCTACTTCTTTTGTCTGCCCCCTTGGTCAATCCCATCTTGCCTTGTGCCTCAGTTTCCCTCATCTGTAAAAATAGGATAACGATACCTTTCATACAGTGTCTTTGGATGAAAAGTGCCTGTTAAGGACATCACCAGGGAGTGACACCTGCATCAGACCATATTCATCTTGGGGACATTTGTGGAGGGACTGAGAATGTGTTTTTGCGGTCTTTCCTGCTCTTAGCTGACGGATATCAGGAAATCTGTGAGAAAACAGAGGAGGTCTGAAAAACCACATGAAAACCAAATCTGAGTCAAACAGCTTTCCTTAAATTGGCATTTCCCGTAGGGAAAAACTGCCACCCTCTCCTGCAGTTTGAAGCACGTTTGATTCACAAGAAGGGAGTAGAGCAGAAGGCCTCACCATCCTGGCTCAGCCGTGATTTCCCTGCTCTTTGGAATCCAGAGACAGTAAAACTGATTTAACCGAGGCTATGTACACTGATGGGTATATTCTGAACTCCCATGGATGTGAATAGCTGGGGGTGCGTGACTATAGTCCCACGCACTGAGATGAGATAATTACAGTTGCACAGTAGTGGAGGCATTGCCAATATCCCATAATTAATTTACAGACAGAGTATTTCCTCCTCCTTTCCCCCCCATTAAGTGTAGAGAAAATAAATGTTCTTAGGAGTTGGCAATTTCTCTTTAGTTTGCATATTCCTCCTAAATATGAACATTATGTTGTTTACTCATCTGTTAATGACAGCTGATTATCAAACCATAAATATACATGTATCTAATGGTTTGTGAACATTAAACATCAGAACGTAATAGATGTGGGTGTACTCAGGAACCCAGCACCGAACAATTGCCATTTAGCAAGCCAGCGTCCGTAGGGTGCCTGAATCTGGGCACTGTCACTTCCCATGTATAAGAAGAGGAGAACTGATTTTCCCAGCTGCTTTTAAGATGTTTGTTTGTCGCTGCACGTAACAGATTGTTTTTTATTTTGCTTGATCTGCCCCTTCCGCACAATCTAGTGCTCTTACTGCTCCTGGGTGTCTGAGAATGTAACTTGGTGAACAGAAGACCTTTTCTTGTCATTGCAAACCTTCCCTCTCGTCCTGTCTTTGCTCTTGGTCACCAAATAAAATGAATTAAAAGGATGCAGTCACTGCTTCAGCGTGAACTCTTCCAAGAAGTCAGGGTTTAACATCAGCAATCCCAAGGCGTTATTTGTGTTGCCCAATTTACTCCTTTTCTCTCTCATCTCCAGCTCTCTCCCTCAGCTCTCTATTCCTCCTAAATGTCCTGCTGTTATCTCAGATCTGTTTTCTCTGGAACAAAGCTGTTTTCCTTCCTCCTGACAGACTTTCTTTGTCAGAGCTGGTAACTTTAAGAGCCTTCCCACTTAAAGACATGTAACTTAATGTCACCTTAATCCCAACTCTTTTACTTCCCCTGCACTTTGGCTCTCCCACTTGGTTCTTTTATTTCCTCTTTCCAGTGCTAAATTCACTTTTTCTTTCCTTTGGAAACCATGAGCTCTTTTTCTCTTCCTTGCTTTCCTTCCATCCCTCTTCTGCAATCTTGTTTATTTATTTTTTTTTAAGTTGGCATCTCCTGACTGTGTGTGTTACTCACACCAACTTCCACTTCCTTGAAATCCCTCCTGATTTCTTGCCTCTTGCTGCAGAGACAACTTCATTTTCTTTGGTGTTTTCTGTCACCTCTCTTCCAGATCCATATTCACTTTTCTTTTCTAACTGTCCTAATTGTTTCTCTTGCTCTGTGTGCCACAACTAACTCCATGCTCTCTACTGGCAGTGTAATCTTAAAAACTAGAGCTGGGCGAGATACAGAGTTTTGGATCTGAACTATTGACGAAGGTAAGGGAACTGTGTGGAGATCCTATGTTTTTGAACTTGGAGAAAAACCCAAGAGATAGGGAACCCATCCCTTGGAGCCAGCCTCTGCAAGACGTGATGTGCTCCCTGGCAGTACTGCCCATGCTCAGCTTCAGCAGCCTTCAGTTAGGGGTAGGACTGATGGCACCTTCCCATGCCAAAACCCAGCAGGATTTATGATATTGTGGATCTGAAGCTACAAGGATAAGAACTGATAGGTCCACTCTCTGTCTAGTTAATATGTCCAAATGGTCTCCTTGTGCAGGAGTGTTTAAATGGGCAATTCTGAGCTAAGGAGAATTTTACTTTCAAGTCCATACTGCTACCACATTGCAGTGCTGTGTTCCCAAAGGTACTGAGGATGTTGCCACTAATTTTTGATGGAAACAGAATAGTTTGGTCCACTCTTTTTGAACAATCTGCAAGGAATATGGTGAATATGACAAGTCTCACAAGTAGCTTTTAGAATTAGTCAAGTTAGGATGAGGCATACGTGTAATTTGCAAGGCTGTAATTTTTATGCTGTTCCAAGCTACAGAAAACATTTAGCAATATTGATCAAACAAAAGCACTGCTGTGATATAATTCCAGAATCAACGTATGAAAAATTTCACTTGTCTTTTTAGCAATTATTGATGAAGGGAATAAAACTCCAGGTGAACACAAAGGGCTGGCTGTTTGCATTCCCGCACTGCCAGCACGCCAGATTGGACGGCGAGCAAGTCATTTTGCCTGGAACTAAACCAGCCGAATGCTGACAGATAGGTGTTTGTGCAGTGCAGGCTCGGCAAGGAAAATAAGCTGTCATGGCTTCTGCTGACCTGTGCTATTTGATTATGATATGATGCCTTTCTTCTCCGAAGGAATCAAGGGGGCTTATTCAGGTGCTGCTGGTTCTATGCATAGGGATGCTGAGCACCACGGGAGCTCAGCATCCTGCATCTGTGGAGCTGATTCCTGGGGAAGGGCTTGACACCTTTCCCAATCTCATTTTTATTGTACGAATCAAGAGAGTTAAATACCTGTAGCTGGGTGTTTTAAAAGGGCCGTATAGCTTTATGAACAGCTAATAGCACTGGTGTATATAGTTGTTAAGACCAGCCACATCTCACGATTCACGAGCGAGAGATGTCTCTCCCGCACTCAGCAGGGGCAGGGGTCGAGCCCACAGCACCGTGGCACCACGGCGGCTCCCCAGCGGCTGTTTTTCTGCCCTTTCCTTCCCAGCCACTCAGCCCCGAGGGACATCATACACAGCACACTAGTGAAGTATCAGAGGGCAAATTTGGTGTGGTTTTTGAGGAGTTCATCTTCTCATCCACCATCAAAAGCTGTGTCTGAATACAGTGCTATTAAGTCCATCGCTACCTCAAGCCAGGAGAAATAATGAAGAGCTGCTGCTGTTTTGCTTTGAAATGGCTTCCTTTTGATTGGTTCATTTCTACATTTAAAATATAAAAAGACCCAACAAGTTTTTGACATATCCAAACCATTTTGTTTTCAGAATTCTCTCTCTGAAATAAAGCGAGAAGTTTTCTGATTTTGTCCCAAAACGAATAAAGACAAATGTTGAAACCTTCCAGACATGGATTTTCCACCTTGCATGCAGGTCGGCGAGAGATTACATTTCATTTGGCTTCAGGTAGAGGCCAATCTACTAATTAAATGGCAGACCTGCTTTACTGGAGATAAAAATAAAGCAAGCGCTAGTGAGAAAAGGGGAATGGGTACCAAACAAAAGGGAAGGCTAGGAAAGGGATGAAGTCAATAACAGATAAATCCCAGTCCCAACACAAGTACAAGAAAGACAATACTCTGTTGTGCACAGAGAAGCTGAGGTTTATTAGCTGTTGATTAAGTCTTGTAAGGAGCAGAAAGATAGTTGAGGAGAATGAAGCAAAATACAAACAATCTCTTCTATTTTCTTGGCAAATTTGATCTTCTCTATTAGGATTATCAGAGAGCTTATTCCCTGGATGTGGGCAGTGAGGCAGATTTCCAATGCCTTTCAATTGCTTTTCTGGCTGAGGCTGGCTATTCTAATGCAACGTGACGGGTAGCCACAAACATAATCCTTACGACCCAGTGGTGCTCGAATGCAGATGCTACTTGCAGACTCAAAAGAGAAGAGCAATGCTCCAAGTTTGCTCAAACTGGGACACTTGCAGTGCTGTTTTTTAGGTGGCCTGAAGCTGAAAGCTCCATGTTGCTGCGTTCTGAACCTCGGTTACAGGCGGGATATTCAGACATTTAAAAAACAATCTGTTTCAAAATTGTAAAAGATTGCATATTCTTTTTCTTCAGCTGATTTTACTTTCCAGTATGGGGATTTAGGAATACCCATATTGGATCAGACTGCCGGTTAATCTAATCTGGTATACCTATTCCGGCTGCAGCTAATAGATGATGCTTCAGAGGAAGAAAACAGAAAGAAAACAAAACCACCACAATACATCTAGTTAATTGAACAGTTCTGTACATGGGGAGAAAAATTCCTTCCTGATGTCCACAGGTGATGAGCGTATGCCCTGAAGCATGAGATACGATTACTCTTATCATTATCTTAGCTTGCATAGCAACAAACGTAATTAGTGGTCATAAAATTATCCTGCTGTTTGGGATTATCTGTTTTTTTAAAGCAACAGAGCCAAGCATGTCTCTGAGGTAACTTCATTTGAATAGGATGAATTTGGCCCATAAAGTCTATAATGTATCCTTAAGTACAAACAATAGAAAATAGAAGAGGCAAGAATTGAAAGTAGTTGGTTGTGGCCTCCTAAGGCTTCTATTTATCACGTACTCGGGCTGCTTCTTAAGAGGCTTTATTCAAACTTCATATTAGCAAGATAAGAGGTGAAACAAACTACTGGGAGCAGTGACAACAAGCAAAAGAATAAGATTTCAAGCCAAAAGCAGAGTAAGATTTCAAGCCAAAACTAAGTAAATACCCCTAAGCAGCGTGTTTCGGCAATGGGAAGGCAAGCTCCTTCTCACCTCTCCCTGCATTTTAGGAGCACCCCAGCGGACAATCAGTCACAGAAAGGGCATTAACAGGATGGATGTGCAGCCCGAGAACTGTTAGACCGCTGTGTCAAGCCAGAATGCATTGGACAAAAACTAATCTAACAATGTAAGACACCCCCTGCATCCATTCAACACGAGGGGCCAGACCTCAGAGGCAAGAACAGCAGAAGTGTGTGCCCAGCTCTGGGGGAGTCACTGTGTGAGCCAGGCTGGCTCCCTCCAGCCTGCAGGGCTAAGCTGGCATAGGTGGGTAAATCAGAAACATCTCCTACAGCACTGGGGCCACGCTAAATAAACCTGAAGAGAGGCGACTCTCCGCTGCTTAACAGTGCTGGAAAGAATGGAGAGGACATTTCAGGGACACTGCAGCTTTGGCTTTGATGAATTCAGCAGCAGCTTGAAAGAGCGTAATTAGGCTGGTTCTGCCAGCTGCCTCCTTCAGTAGACTTGCAGCCACAGAGACTGTCGAGTTCAGGCCTGGTTTGGCCCAAAGCTTTTAGCAGGGTTTGAACTGCACTTGTTTCGTAAGTGCAAAGAAGTGAGGACACCAGGAAGCAAACCTGCAGGCTTGCGAGACCTTCAAAACAGTTGTGCTAGCAGGAGCTGAAATCTCAGAGTACACAAACCCTTCCCTGCACCTTGGTGAATGGCAGTGCTCCAGGCGGGGTCTCTGCTCTTGGTCTTCTCTTGTATCCTAACTGCCCCAGTCCTGCCTCTTGGTGCAACCTGAGTGTCCACTGTTATTGCCACTCACGTGTGCTTTCTCCTAGTCCCCTGTAGACAGGGTGTGATAGTTCCTCTCAGTTGCAGTTGTCCCTGTAGGTGGGATAAGGAGTCCATAGAAGAAATAACTGGTAGAGATCCAGTGGCGTTCGCAAATGGGGAATAAGCAAAGGATGCTCCTGGTACAAGTCGCTAAACCATTTTTCAGTGATTCTGCTCTTGCTGGGCAGCCTGGTGTCCGTGTGGGTCCCCGTGCTTTGCCAGCAGCTGCTGGGGACGCCGTTCTTGCTGCAGGAGAGGTGCCACAGCTGTAATTCTATCCGCGCCCAGGCAGCATGTAAAACTTTATAAACCACTTGGCCTCGCCACTGGAAATATTGTAAGAATTGATGGAGCATGCACCAGCACCAGCATCTAAATGACAGACCGACAGACATAAAATAGGTGAGCACTTTTATCGCTCCTTAGAGGATTCACACTTATTTGTCAAGGTTAACTGCATCTTTGAGGCAAGACGTTTTTTGTTGTCATTAAATAGCTTTCACTACTGTGTCCTTCTGCTTAACGAAGATGCCCTCAAAAGATTGCAGGTAATTTATGCTGTGAGTTGCCTGCTCTCACAGTTTTACCATGAGCCTCGTGGTAGGCTCTTTAGAGACCCAACTCCTAGCCAGGTGAGTATGTGAGAACCTCAGCATTTGTTTTAACAGCAGCCATAATGTAAGTGGCAAGTCATCACAGCTCTGGATAAAAACATGAAGATGTGACCCAGGTGCGTACTAAACGGTTTGGAAACTGGAAGGCAAAGAAAGCCAAATGTGTGTATATTTACCCACATATTATTTCTAGACCAGGTTTGGGAGCCACAACATAAGATCTGGGAGCATGTAGGGTATGCAGGTTGGGATTTAAGGCTCTTGCTGCTTCCGCTGGACTGAACTTGCTGGTGGGAAGACGCTCTGCACCCAAGGGAGCCCTCCAACCTGTTCAGGGTGCCAAAGCCACCTGGGTTCAGATGGGCTTTTCTGCCTGGTATGGGTGAGAGCTGGTCACTCGCCCTCTGTCCCCTCCTGGAGGTGAGGACGGCCACTGTGGCACTTGGCCGGCCTCTCTGGATCTCACCCGGAGGCGATGTGCAAGGACTTGGATGGCGACTCGTATGCCCTCCCACTCCTCCTTGTGCGCCCAAGCAGGCGTCCTCGCCGTTGGCTATCGCCAGGCAACAAAATGTGCATTTTGTGCCACCTGCTTTGCACGTGACGAGCGCCATACACGCTGGTGGGGACGGCTGCCTTTCAGCGTCAGAGCCTCCTAATTGAGCAACAAATGCTTGTTGCACAAACTATGCCGACAATTTTTGATGGGTAGAAAATACAATATTTAGTCAGGCTGCTGTAAGTTAAAACACAGCAGACAGTAAAAGGATGAAATTATACCCCAACAGACTTTTAAATGAGAAAATAGTCTGTGTTAGGGAACATTATTCATTTAAATAGCAGAAAGCTTATAATTTCAACGAGGCCACAATTTCCATAAAAAGCCTGCATTTGGGATTTTTTTTCCGTTTTCCCTCTTGCAGATTGCAGTTAAAATGAATGAACCTTCCTGCTTACAGGGAAATTCATTTTTATTTTACTTTGCCTTTTTCATGTCAATTACAGAACACTTTGTTAAAATGATTACATAATTTTCACAGAAGCTTGGTATTGCAGGCTGGAGGAGATAAACCCACTTAAATGTGACTAATGTACTCTCAAATTCCTGCCCAGAGCAGTTTCTCATCTAGACATCACTCACACCATCTTCCAAAACCCCTGCACAGAATCAGCGCAAATGTCAGAGACAAAAAAGCAGCTTTTCTGCTGAGGGACGTACCACGTGAACTCTGTTTTTAGGCAGCGAGTCAGAGGTCGCTTGCTGCTAAAAACTCTGTATCCTCAGTCCTCGTCTCATCACTCGGTCCCTGTCTCGTGATAAGGTTACACTGAATGGTGCTGGCATCCTTCAAGGTTACTGTTCTAGAAAATATTTGCAAATAATTTGACGTGCTGTCAGCTAGCAGGCAGCAGTGAACTCATATAATTCAACATTCTAATGTGGGTTTTCACGCCTAAAGCTATAAATAAGCTTGATATTCGAAAGTTTCTGTAATGTTTATTTAATAGCAATATTTTATAAATAAATCTTGATTATTCCATTGCACTCCAGTGGAGATCTTCTTCCAAGATAACAGTTGTTTCTAACCCCAGGCCTCTTTTTTTCTGACCCCTCCTTGCCACCCACATCTGCGTTAAAGAAATAAAACACTTCCTTCGAAAAACCTTTTTCAGGCGCAAGGGAATTGTGGCCATGGCAGCTCTCACCTACCTCCTCCCCTGCAACCTCCTCCTACATTCCCCTTCACTCTGCCCAGATTGCTTTTCCCTCTGCTGGAGACTTTACCTGAATGATGTTTGCACGAGAATACCTGCACGAACTCTCAGAAACCCACCTAGAGGATGCTGAAGGTGTTTCATGAGCTCCAGCTGGATCCTGGTGGCCAGGTCTCAGGTGTGCCCCTCACTCCCCAGCTGCTTTTTAGGATGCCCTCCCTCTTCCTTTGCCATAGGAGCAATGCAAAGCAGATGATGCGGGAGCTCAGCTGCTCCTTACAGGCTCCAGTCCTGCGTGGTTTTGCACATTACTTCACTGTCTTCCACCCTTGTGGCTACAGAAGTAAGGCAAAACCCCATGAAGCCCAACTGAGGGGCATTCAAGGTACGGCACTAGGCATCAGTTGAGCCTTTCAGGAACTTGGAAAAGCCGACCCTTTTCTGTAAAACAGCTGCTGGCAATTTTTTCCTCTTTCCATCAGAAAACATAATCAGAAGCTTTCCAATTCAAATGAAGCCTTTAATTGAAGAAGTGCTCACATGGAGCTGCATATGGGTTAGATCACTGCACTACTGTGACATTTTGTGTGCTTTTTTTAAAAAAATGACTATGACTTCCAGCATGCTGCCCACAAGTCAGTAAAATAATCCTCTACTTGGGAAAAATAGCAATGCTTGGTAACAAATCATTGTAATGTAGCAGGAGCCAATACATACATGCATTATATGTGCTCCACATATGTAAGTACAGTTGGAAGGTTTGTAAGTAAGTTCTTGAACATCTGGTTCCCTACACAAATGGTACATTGCCACGGTGAGTGATGCAGGAAGAATTTCTCTGCTCCATGTTGCTAAATGGAAACTCAAGGCCAAGAATGCAGTATCTAATACACAAGGATCTACGCAGATCTTCACATCTGGGCTTGGGTTCTGGAAAGGAAGCAGAAGTGTCTGTAGCTAATGGCTGTTCTATGGCTCTGCACCGGATCACGGACCTACCCACAAGATTCTGCTTGCCAGACGAGTTTAGAGAGAAGAGAAGTTCACTGTAATTCAAGTGCCAAGGAAATCAATAGCAAAAAAAAAAAAAATCTGCATGACATCAATATTTAATAGCAGCACTACCACTGGTATTCAGAGCCTTCTGTAACATGAAGAACTGGACCCAAAATGAGCAAACCCCATTTGTTTCCAACAGGGAAAAGGGAAGTGAGGAGTCTCATCAATGAAACAACTTCTTTGTGCTGCATTCTGTGCAAATATTTGGATTACTAAAACGAATTTATGAAGCAATTACTTTTAATGCTATATGAGGAAATTAAGTACTCATTGATTCGAGATTTATAATCTAAAGCTAAAAGATCATGAAAAAGCAAATATAACTTAATTAAATGTCCTTTGGCTTTGCTACTATTGCAGACCTAACTCATAAAGTAAGTAAAACAAACCATTTTTAGAACATAAATGAGTATTGGTTCTTCTAGTTCAGAAGACAAATAATTTACTGGCTAAATATATTCAGCTAAGTGTAGCCATGTGAAAGATTTTTCCAGTGGCCTCTGGGTCTTGAAGGAAGGATAAAAACTGACTGGTGCAGATTCAAGGAATTCATTGTGCTGGGAATGACAGGAGCATTTGCTGTGAAAAGGGGAAAACAAAAGGCTATTTCCGTTCTTTTTATACAAGGAAAATATTTTAATATATTCATGGAGTAGAATATATTGTGAAAAGAACGTGCCTTTATGGGCTCTCCATTGGCAACACACTTGTGATTATTCATTCCTGACACTGAGCCCATTAACCTGGGGAAATTTAATCTAATGTTATAGTAATGTTGCAATTTTTCCAGTCTGAAGTGTAAATAATTTGAAAAAAAACCTCACCCAGGTTTTTAGAATGAAACATCCCAAGTGATGTATTCAATCTGTTAAGTAGTCAGTTTGACTCGTCCTTTAAACTGCAGAAACGAGAAGGTTGAGTTTTAGAGAATAGTGAAGAACAAAGCACTACTAGATAAATCATGGGACACCATTTGTTGTAACTACACATTCCAGTATTGGAAACTCTTCCTAGATATACTAGGTTGGCCATCTTGTCCTTTCAGTCCATGAATGGGTGTTACATGTACATACCAAAGGAGTGAGCACATTTCAGACAACTTTGGTGACCCTCGATCTTCATGTGGTTTGAGCTAAGGATGAGGACGAGGTCTTTGGATGTCTCTGTCTTCCTTGAAGAGTCCTCTGGCCCCAGGTACAGTACAACAGATTTCGGGGATGTGATTGCTCCTGTGAAGTGGTGGCAGCAGTGGTAAACCCAATCACTGCAGAATAGCAGGATTGAGCTAATGGCAAATTGTCCTGGACAGCAACATCTCATGTGTCTCCATGTGGAATTACACTGGCTCTTTTGTGGAGAAAATCAGTTGAGGTGACTGCTGCCTGGGAGCCCCGAAACCTGAAGGACGTGCCTCTTCCAGACCCTGGGGTAGGGAAGCTGCCAAATATTGTGATGTACATACAATACGTGAATGCAAGGCTGATGGTTGGCATCACAAAGGTCCAAAGGATAAACCATACATGACAAAGTGATAGGTGCTCAGGCCTGTCACACTGTGAGGACAGCCAACAGCTATCTGCCTGTTGATAGCAGTACACTTTGTGTCGAATAAGCATTCAAAGCCTGGCATATATAAAAACATTATAATGCTCAGATTCCTAAGATTTGGATTTCTCCCCCAAATCCCATCAAAGAAGTCATTCATGAATAAAAGGGTGACGGCTATACATGGGCCAAATGCAGCCAAGTGTATCAGAGACCTAGAGAACAGTGATGATGACTTTTTGGAAAACACAACCTGCGCTATGAAAAGAGACATCAGAAATAAATACACAACATTTCCAAGAGACCTTGGAGCTGAGGAAGCATCTGTCTTTTTAAAACCTCATTACTGTAGACTACAAGGGCTCAGGCACACAAACAACAAATTACATCAGGTGAGTAAGTTACCATACATCAGCTGGTCTGTGTGCGCACTCTGAGTGTACAGAAAATACACCATAATTTGAGTTAACTTAGCCCTCGTTGCTTTTACTCTAACCTACAGCAACATGCTGCCTTGCGAAGGACATAGATCAAGAGTGCCTGCACAGACAGTTACCCCAGGCTAGCTGACATGCAGTAATGTGCTAGGGAAAAGTCACTTTCCTGTTATTCTGAGCCATCCTCAGGCTGGAGACTACAGTCTCGTTCTACTCAAGTGCAGATACTTTATTGAGGTACCTTAGCTAAGGAGCCTACATCATCTCAGCTTCTCTTTGTCTTTGATGGAGAAGGATTAGGGCCTCCAGAGAATTCACAATTTAGGCACATCCAGAGGAAATATAAAGGGTATTCCACTGTATTATAGAAAATATTGCAATTAGTCTCTTCTCCTAATTTTCAGGGAACCTGAAAAGCTAAATTTTTTGAGCAATGCCATATTTAAACATCTATGGTTTTAAACGAGTAAATTGATTTCCCACTTAAAAAGCAAAATTACAATATACCCTGGAAAGCATTTTGCATTTTAGCTTAATATAACAAACCCCTAAGATAGGAAAATTGACTAGCTGCAATGGTAACTGTAAAGCCAATGTGAAACGGCTCCAGTAGCTGTGCCTGCATTGATGTGGCATATAGCACAGGTCTGAAGAGCTTTTTTGCTCCTCTTCAATGTCCTTAGCAGCAAATGAACTCACACCTCATCCAAATGGCACAGACCTCAGAAGTGGAAGTATATGAATACTGTTACTAGAGCTTCAGAAAGACAAAGGATGTTGTTGCTTAATTCTAGGAAAATGTTTATGTTTTCTTAAAAACTGTATGCACAAAAGCATAAAACGTTGCTTGCAGGTCTTGCAGGCTTGCAGGCCTGACACCACCTGTCTCCTTGGGCAAACTTTCCTGCCCCAGCCTTCTTTTACCATAGGTTCTTTACATATAAGTTTAACTATGGGGTGTGTAATGTGGTTTGCATTAGGGCTCGTAGCTCATATGCTTTCTCTGTGAGAATTCTTACTGCGGGTATTAGTATTTCATGGCAATTCTCCAACAATTAGATCCAAAGGAAGTGGAAGGTAATAAGAGTCTTCTCATGGACTTTAGTGCCTATAAGTGCTCCCGGGAGCAATCTCAAAAAGGAATCTTTTCCTTCTCCTGTCTGGAAGGAAGTCTTGGTTACCACGTAAGTCTACACAGTATATTCAGTACCTTGACCTACCTTCCCTGACCTCAGTGAGTTTGTATTTTCTTTACAAATTCTCTTCCTAAGAGATTGGCACCCTGTCTGGCACAGTGGGAAGGGATTCAAAACTGTATTTGTGTTAAATTTGGAAAATGTATAACCTCTTCCCCATAACTAGATCTACTTCGGGTAGATCCGAACAATATCTTTCTGTTTGTTCACATTTAGACAAAAATCTAATATTATTATTATTATTATTATTATTTGTGATGACTTAAAGTAATATAGTGTTTCCTGCATCTTGGTCACCAAACCAGGAAAATCCAATATTCAGAGTCTCTATTCACTGCTTGTTTTCCACATGACAGCCATCTTACATTCTTCTACCTTGGTGTACAATACCTCTCACCTATCAAACCTGGCACCCTCTCCTTTACTGTTGTCTCTACCTCACACTTTCTTATTGCAACATTTCCATTACAGCAACTACTTAACTTTGTGCGAGTGGTATGGGGATGATGCAGTACAACATTCATTTGCATTATGTTGTATGAAAAGTGGTTGCTATGAAAATTATCATGTCATAAATGGGAAGAGCATGACTCAAGGTGAACAATATGAAGCAGAAGTGGATGTGTTCTTGAAACCTCTCTCGTTATTACTGTTGAAAGGTCACACACAAAAGCCTGTAATGTGCAGAACATGAAGGTGAAGTGCACTGTATCTTAAAATGACCCTAAACAACAAGAAGATAATGCTATATGTATAATAAAACAATAAGAGTATCTTAAAGGACTCCAGAGATGAATGTTACCTATTTTCCTTTATCTGACAGTTACACACACAAAAAGTAATAACAAAGATGTATGATAAAACAGATGGACAACCTATTGTTATGTGTATTGAAAGATAACCACAAGTGGGCTTGAGCAAAGGCATCTACGATGAAGAGAAACAAATCACAGCAAATTAGCAGAGGGGTGGGAGGAGAAGTCACAACAGACGGATACCCCAATTTGCTACCAATTTCCTTGGGTGTGCAAGCAGCTGTCCAGACCTTGCTTGCTCCATGCGTGAGGTTTGCTTGAGCTAAGGGCCTGTTAGCTATGTCACTGCTGGACACTGTGAAGGAACACACAAAAAGTCCAGGGCTTAACTTCATCTGTGTGAAGTTCATTGACAAATCTGCACCAGGCCTTGAACTTTTAACCCACTCCAGGACCTGTTGGAGGTCTAAATGCTTCCTATTTTTAAAACTCTAGTAGTTTCTCCGTAAAAAGATATGTTCTCCAGAAATGAATTGATCCAAAAATATTCAAATGCCATGAACAGAATCAGTACAACATTAACTGACAATCATATAATGACTGCCTTATAGGATGTAGACGTGCGTGGAACTACATGTACCTGCAGTCCAGGGCCCCACAGCTCTCCCTGCAGAGTTAGAATCACAGAATCGTTACAGTTGGAAAAGCCCTCCAAGATCACCTGGTCCAACCACCCCCCCCACTTGTTAGTTGTTCACCCGCTGAACCCTGTCCCTAAGCGCCACGTCCAACCTTTCCTTGAGCACCCCCAGGGATGGTGACACCCCAAAGGCTACATTCACACTGGCAGCTTAGGTGGACAGACGGGCTGACTCCTAGAGACAGAAACACCATTCTGATATCTCAGACAGCACAATTTTGGAAGGAAGTAGCACTTTTTGCCTTTTGTTGCAAGGGCTGCAGTTTAGCCAGAGTTGCTGCGAGTCCCTCAGGAACCCAGTGGCGACATTTTACTCCACACCCCCCGCTCACCCTCTGCACACAACCTGCTGCCTTGTGCAGGGTGGACATCTCCTCACCATCACTGATGGCAAAGGAGCAACAGCCTCAATGTTGTTCCTAAATGAGGCCCACAAGGCTTGGTGCAATTAGCAACCACGATTACCTATTTGCAGTTGAACCGAAACCACCCGTAGTTAGGCAGAAAAGTGAAATGCAGAGGATTCATCACCGCCTGCAGCAGTGAGAGGGATCAGAGAGCTCAGTAGAAGAAATGCTTACTTCTATGCTGCATTGATAAAAACATCGTAATTTGTTTGCTTTTTTTTTAAAGATTGAGATAGGTGGCTGGCTTCAGAAGTTTCCCTGATGCTAGGACTTACCCCCTGTAGGGAAGCAACCGAGCTCCAGGGAAACCAGCAGACAAATCTTTTACAAGCTACTGCTTGTTTTGCTACAACATCTTTCGCTGAAGGACTGGTGCTAAAACTGAGTGAGCTTTAATTCCACAGCAAGATCGGGTTGAAAGTAAATTTGTGAGAGAGTGTGCAGCCATCCCAAGGAAACTATTAGGACCTGCGACCTTGAGATCAATCTAGAGGGTTCTTTGTGGGACCACTTTGCCTGAGGGCAGTACAATAAAAGTGTTCAGCAGCACGACTGCGGAGGGGAATCTGACATACCAATCAGTGCTGGAGAGATTGATTTCAAGGGAGATAGCAGCGAAGGACAGTTGTGCTAATAAAGCAAGGCTGGAAGGGTAGGAAGATGTCATGAGCAGCAAAGGACGGTCTGATTCTCTCCGAAACTTGCAGGCAGTCTTTCATCTACGCCCAAACCACAAAACTGGGCAAAGCTGTGCATAGAGCTATATGCAAACCCAGTGTCACGACTAGGAGTGAGGGAGGGAAGCCAGCAGAATCGGTGCTGCTGGAATATCTGGGAGGTGCACTCCATCGTCAGTGGGTTGTCTGGGAGCAGAAGTGAGAGCATCAGCTGAGTGGGGCTACGCAAGAATGGCTGCTCCGTGGATAGGTTGTCTCCAGCATCGGGTATGGCACCTCCAGTAGCCCTCCCACCTCTTTTCCCTGTGATATAACAGGTTTCAGGTGAGGCTGGGGTTCTGCTTAGCACCCAGCCTGGCCTCCCAGCATACACACCTGGGCTGCAACAGGAGAGGGCACACGGGCATGTTTCTGCTGAAGGAGCCAAAGTAGGTGCTATGAAGTTCACGCTGCTTTTATGCTTTTTATGCCCACTTTATTGCAGCAGTGGGAGTACAGCTAACACTTGACTCAGCAAAAAAGCCGTTATGCTGTAATCTATCAAAAAATTTCAAATAAATTTGAACAATAAGAGTCAGTTTGTATTGAATCAGCACTTTGCATCATTTGCCTGTGGCATTTTGGATCCAATATCAAGAGTTTCCATGCCAGATTTATGGTATTGATGAACCACAACCTCAGCTTCTGTCAAGCAGGGCAAAAGAAGGGGAAACCTTTATTTCAAGCATCCATGGAATATTTAGAGACAAGGAAAGAACATTTGGATGAAAGGGAAGCAAAAAAAAAAAAAAAATAGAAGCAAAGAAGCTGAGTATTACCAAAGATGTATTTTCTGAATAATTCAGTGCTCTAGTGATCAGCAGCAGTTCTCTGAAGCCAAAAAAAAAACCACCAAGATTTCATTACACCCCAATAACATATAGTCTTTAGGCTGTGATGTGCATCAGATCAATACTTTTATTTCTATCAGGACATTGTACATTTATTTTGTTACCCCTCTAGTATCTCCAGAGAGTCTCTTGTTTTACACAAATAGAGTCAGCCCAGTTACTCTGTTATTGTAATGAATTTTTCTGAAAGAGACATAAAGCACTCAGAAAATTGCAAACTCCACTTTTAGGCAGCATGGCTTCTCGCAGTTTTAATAAATGTTTAAAAAAAGCAAACCATCCTGGCAGCAAAGAATTGTGTTTATCCCCTGACTGTAAGGGTCTGCCTGCTCTTCAGATAATCAATTTCTTTGAATTACTAATAACACTTTAAAGAGCAAGCAAGGCTCCCAGTCCCTGCAATTCAACAGTTGGAAATAAGCTATAATTTGCATTAAAAATAAAGCGAGTCAATCCCTACACCTTGGACATTGCAAGCTGCAAAATAAGATACACTAACTACCTAGGCTTATGCCACGCTGCTCCTGTGGCATCCAACACTCCAATTAAAAGTGTGTCGGTACTTTTACAAAACTCGATTTCTGAGGGCTTTCTAACAGCTGCTTAACTGTATGGAGCATAAATGTTCGCAGTCCAGCAGCAAAGATATAATGTGCAAATTGCCCCTGCTGTGTAGAAAATAAGCCTGGAGAACCTAAACTACGAAATACAGTAAAATGTGAAATACCTCTGTTATTTATATATCCCCACTCACATCTATATGCCCCACAGTAAGATTTTGGTGATGAAGACATTTCTAGGGAAGGCTACCAAAAGCCCCGGTCATCATTTTTAGGGAGGGAGTTCAGGGAAATTCCTGCTTGTTCTCTCCCTGCAGTAGCACACAGAGGAAAACTCTGTGCCAGGAGCCAGGTAACCACTTTGGGACATGACACAGCTCCTGAGGCTTTGATTTATGGCACTTTGGTCCACTCAGGAGGTGGCTGAAGAATGTTTTTGTCTTTGTGCTTTTCCGTGTAATCAGAAGAATTTGACCTGATGCATTCAATCAGTAAAAATAGATTACAATACTTGAAAAGAAAAAGTAAATTGCATTTTAAAACAAGATTTGAACAACCAATTTAGGTTTAAACCATAGCCTACTGTACAAGTCTTTATATTTAATATGATGGGCAGTTCACTCATTATTCAAATATCTTTCCTTTTTCATCTTACTGTTCTCTTTGTGTCTGATGAAATTTTATCAAAAGGAGAACACTGCCTGCTGGTTCCAACAGAAGATATGATTTAAACACTTTTTCTTTGCTCTGTCACAGCAGTGATTCAACCAGCAAAACACTGGCAGGATCACATATGGTACAGATGCTCTGCAAAGTAAAAATACTATCAGGATCATTAATCTGAGCAGCTCCAACACTCTGAGTTACGTTTCGTCGGTAATCAACAGCAAGATGTGAAAACCCCTCTGCCTCTCGTGCCACATGCTGTTGGCTGCACATCAGCTGGTGCAGAGCTTGGCCAAGCCAAGCTGAAGGCGAAGCACATCCCCAAAAGCCAGCTGACACGTGCAAGAGAGGCACGGTGTGCACCACGACCGCGGTGCGGACAGCAGTATCCCTTCCAGTAGTTAAAGGTGGAAGATAATCCTTACCAAGAGCAGGAGGGAATCTCACTATTTTAATCAGCTTTTCCCAGTCAGGGAAATGAAATGTAATCTCCAAGCAAACTGGAGAACATGTGGCAGTACCATCCAAGCCCTACATCACCTAAATCTCTCCTCTGAAAGCAATTTCAGCCACTTTGAGGAATAATACCCTCGTTCTTTTCCAGAAAATTATTATTCATACTACACATTAACTGTGGTCTGTGACTGTTCCTCAGAATACTGGAAGCACCAAATTATTCATAACGATGGGTTTAATATGGTTATCATTGCACTATGGCAGGCAAGCTCATGGGAGACACTACGAGCTGTTATTTGCATCTAGGTGACCCATCTGATGCTCTTTACAGTCTTACTGTTTTAAGCTATTATGTCTGACAGCTGCCATTTCTAATTTTTCCCTGAACTTACCAAATTCTACTAAAGTAAGAGCCAGCGTGAGCTGTCCAAGCTGGGTAGGGAATGGGAGGACCCATTTCTCACCCGTACCCATTGGTGCCTTGTCCTTCCCTCCACCCATCACCTTCCTGCACCAGGTTTCGGAGGACGCGGTTCTCCTGCAAAGGGCCTGGGAGGATGAGCACACAGGCGGCTTTGGGCACATCATTAATGTTATTCTGCCAATCAACTGCAATTAAGAGTGATTAGTGCTGCCTAGTGCAAATGACTCTGGAACTGGAGAGTGCTGATGTAAATCAAACACCCTGGTTCAGGGCCTTGATTATCAACAGGAATCTTTTCACTGACATCAAAGGACCTAGGGCATGCCCAGTAACATTCAGGCTTCTCATCTGTGCAGAGGAGAATATATATATATATATATACATATATATATATATTATTTAGAACAAGAAACACTTAAATGTTTATTTAAGGCACAAAGGAGATGTCATTACCACTCAATTTTATAACACAGTATCTATTAGTCTTCTCTTTATGGCTCACTCCCTGGAATGAACTGGTTTTCCAGTGAGAAACAAGAATTCAGGTTTGTGTGGCACAAATGGTGATCCTGACTCATTTATTCTCATCAGGGCACAAGACTTTTCTGTGTGTTTTTGTACAGATGTGCAGGACTGGATTAAAACCTTTCTGCTAGAAAAAGTGATGTTTACCATCACTTTGACTTAAGCTGTCAAAGTATCACTGTGGCATTCAGTTAGTTAAAACTATTCCTACTCCCATTATGTATAAAACCAGATCCTTTTAGGTGCAGTACAGCACAGAAGTGCAGTCCTTGTTATACTCGTAGAGGACACTGCTCCTGATTTTCATTATTTCATTTTAAATTGCAAACCCTGTTGCAAAAAAATAGACTTTTAGCACTTTTACCTTTTTGCAAGCTGTTGACATTGTTATTTAATAAATCTGACACTTTTGTGCTACTGAAACCTATTGTTTTCAGTTTAAGTGTAAAAACTCCTAAATTTTATGTATGCTAATTTATTTATACGGGATGTGTATGCATTAGATTTGCAATGAGACTATTAGTAACACACGAACTAGGCTATCTCTATTTTGAATGCTTAAATATTCAACTCTAAATGATGCTCAAAGATTTAAAGCTCAAAACATATTCAGTCCTTTTCATCATAAAACTCTTTTGCACTGATGATTTTACAGAGCTTTGCTTGTGTGCAGGCACTTAGTGGAAGACCAATTGCATAACCTTTTTCCCCTTACAAGCATTCCTGAGGCTAAATAAGACTTTACCAGCAACAACAACACCCATCAGTTATCTATGCTGTAGTGTAAACAATGAAATTCTTATTATGTACTCAGAATTCACAGAGCCATTTCCATGGTAACTCTGTTTTCATGTCATATCTTTAATGAATAGGTAATGAAAGAAATGCTGCATTTACAACTTCATTACTAGTAAAAAAAATACAGCAGTAAATTTGAATTATAGTAGCTGTCATTTTTAGAACATGCTGAAGATCATGCAGGAATTTCAAGGCTGTCATTCTGAAGTGACAAAGTAAATACAAGCAGAAAAATATACCAGGCACTCTTGTTTTTAATTCTACTCTTCAGTTTGTTCTGCTATTCATAATTTTCTGATAAGGAGTAAAAGCTTAAGTAATAAAACAAGGTCATCGTGGGATGATGGGGCAGGCACAGTTTGAGACAAGTTGTGTACTTGTGAACACGTGTACCAACGCTAGTAAATTCTAATGACTTGATTCGTCTTATTTTAATTACATAAATCACCGAAGTGCTGACTTCTATAGGTATTACTTTCTGGGGAGATATAAAATGCATCACGGACCAGAGATGATGTTTACCTGCGGTAAAGGACTGGAAAGAGACTTTGAGTGGTACAGTACATGGAGAAGAGATCATCAGAGGCAGCCAGGTGAGGCAGGCAGAGGAAGATTGCGGCGTAAAACCCGCAGATATTGTAAGCACTCCATCGAATTACAGCCCAAAGTAAATCAATGAGCCAGTCCAACAGGAGCTGCCAGCCTGACGGGCTCGCGATGGGAACGTGCAGGTGTTTGAATGCAAGGCAAGGAGCGAAGCAACTTTCTTATTTAAAATTTCTGTAGGTTATAGGCTTGATCTCTCCGTTGCTCTTCCTGATCAAGAGCAGGGCTGCAGCCTGCTGGAGGAAGGTACCGCACTCCTCCTCCTCGTGGCAACACGGCTCCCTGGTATATGGCTTACTAAACCTCCCGTTTCTTATCTTGCACGTGAACACGTGGGAATCTCTTTCCACTAGAAGAAATGCCTTCTCTCAACCTCAACAGGGTGTGCTTGGAGGACCAGAGCTCCCAGAGCAAACAGGAACCTCCAGGAAACACCCAAATTTACTCCTTAAATGCCTCTTGGACGCGCGTGCTATTCCTGTGGGGCAGGCTCAGGACCAGGTGAGCTTCTGGGACGCGTGGAGGAATCAGTGCTCAGCCACTGCAAATTTTTGTTTTTTTTTCTAATTCAGATTATTTTGAATGAAATCCTTCCAGTTGGGATGGAAAAACCAAGTGTATTAAATGGGGTTGCGGTTTGGGAGCTGCTCGGAAAGGGGTGTGTGTGTTTGGGATGTGTGTTTGCCTGCAGAGGAAGATTTGTTAGTTCCTGAAAGCGGTGATTTGGGAGAAACTAGCAACGGTGCAAAGTCATTATAGATGGAGGCCGGAGATGTTGCAGAGATTGAACTTATTACAGGAATATTTTATAGCCCACCTGACCAAAACTGAACAACTGGACTGTGAAATGATTGAGCAAATAAAAAAAAGCAGTAAAAATGCTGGAGTGATAGTAATGGAAGATTTTTAACTACCAGAGCATAGGCTGGAGTCCATTAAGTGAGTGAAATAAAGCCTGAGGTATGCGAGAATGTGTGGCTCACACTGGATTTTTTTAAAGAACTCATTAAATGCCCCAGCAGTAGTTACCTGGGTATTAAATAACACAGAGAATAAATATATCTGCCCCCACCATACTAAACTGGGCATTATTAAAAGCTGCACATAAACTGTACACATGAACTGCATGGAAACAACCCCCCGTGGTGGTCCCACAGCCCCTTGGAGCACTGCAGCATCCTTCTAGGCACCATCTCCCTGTCTCTCCTCTGAGATTCGTGGTGCCCAAGCACCAGCATCTCCCCTGGCAGCACCTCCCCTGGGCAGCACCTTCGCACGAGCCTGCACTGAGCAAGTGCCTGGGAGGCGCCGTAACACAGACGGAGGACAAGGACATCAGCGATAGCTAGAGGGGCACCTAAAATGTGAAGGAAACTTTTAAATTAATTTTTGAATCCTTGTCACTAGCTATATAAAACGTTCCAGACCAGAAAAATGAGAGGAAGAAGTACGCCAATACACTGACTCCTGTTTTAAGGCAACAGAGCAGTAACCAGTGACTCAGGAAGGACTCGGGGTCTGTCCCAGCAAGACTGGCACTGACAAACTGCTTTCAGGTCACAGCCCCTCATCACCTCTAATGCCCTGGGAGATCTTTCTCAGCTAAACCCTCAATTCTGCCTAGAGAACAACCGCTTTCAAATGTTTGATTCCCAGTGACTCACCATGGCAGGTTTGTGAAATTTGGGAAAACCAATGATGCTTCACCTTTAGAGAATTATCCTGCTTTTTTTGGTCTTTTTGTAACTTAAAATTTAATACATGTAAAATGTCAATCTTATTTCAGCCCCTAATCCCTACTGAGGCCTAGGGAATAGAGCTATTTTCACCTGGAAGTGAGGGAAACCTTCTGAGCTGTTGGAGGTGGGATTATTTTAAACATCTGCGAGATATACAAGGCTCTCAGCATGTGTTACCGCTTCCATGCAACGTCTGGCAAATGTCACAGGCACCACTCCTCCAAATATATGCTCTCATTAAAAATAAATAAATAAATAAATGGATCAAGAAGGGAAAGGGAGAGGTTCCGAGGGCAGCTGCGGGATGCGGTACCTGCCCTGCCTGGGGATGCTGCAGGCATGGCTGCAGCAGCTCCAGCAGCTGAGCCCCAGAAGTAGTCTGGGAGCATTTTTGTACATTGCGGATGAAGACTGGAAGGTGTGTATTCTCTGTGACATCCTGCTGTAGCCATTCTTGTCACCTGCCCTGTGTTTTTAGGACAGTCCTGTCACCAGTTGCCCCGTGACAGTCACCTCGGAGCGACGTCGCAGAGCCCCTGGCAGCACACCCGTTTATTTCCCCGCACTGACAACAGGTCAGGTACTTCCCTATGGCAGGAAGATTTTGAAAGCGGTCAGAAACCACCAGCAAGGCATAGAAGGGATATTGGGATGGGATGAGACAACTCAGTCTCTGCTCCTTGGATACGACACCAAATAATCTGATAAAGCAACATCTTATAAACAGCTACATCTCTCCTTCTGCTTCTCCTGCCGAAAGGCATGTCGGGTCTCTGAAGGCTGGGAATCCAATTTTGATCAGAAAGCTTATTAATGATCACTTTATATCCATTTGTTTTTCTGTCAACATTGTTAGCTCCTTTTCCCTCACTTGTTTTTGTTCCCTTGACAGTTAGCAGTGAGCAATCATATCCTATCTCAGCATTTATTTTGCTGGCCTAAACGACCCGGGCTCTTTTATTGTCTCCTCGTAATTGTGGCTCCCCAGCGCCCGGTCCAGCCGCGGGTGCAGCTGTTCACTTTGGGCGATCAGCGCTGGATGCAGCACCTCGGCAAAAGCAGCAGGGCCCTGCAGACAGCAATGCCTTCCTAGCACTGCTCCAGCTACCTTCCTGGCACTGTGGGGGGCTCAAAGTCCCCCCCCCCGGGGACTCCCTGCTATGGCTAGGTTGTTTTTCCACCCGTGTCTCCCTAACCCAGAAGAAATCGTCACTGCTTGTCCCTAAGCGAGCACTTTTAACCTCTCCCTTTTCTGCTATTCCAGCCCCAAATTCCCTGCATACAACCTAGCAACTTTCTGTGCTGCTGCTGATATTGTGCTATCTGCAAACTCGGTTAGCATGGGCCTCTTCCCCAAGGTCATTCATGGAAATATGAAACAAGGTAGTGTCAAGACTGGTCTTGGGGGAATTCTGGGGGTGACCTCCTTCTGACTTGATGCCTTCCCTTTTAGTTCTATCTGTTTTCATTTTCACCTGTTGCTCTCTTCTTATCAACCTTTCTGTTTTTTTACTAATCTCCACTGCCTCCAGTCCCACTGCTAATTTCCCATGTGGTGCTATATCAAATGCTTCGCTGAAGTCCATAAAGATGAGACCTATTGCATTTTCTTTGTCAAGAAAATCAGTCACCCTATCAGAGAAAGATATCAGGTTAGCATGGCATGTGGTGCCAAAGGACAAGAAAATGTATTTTATTCTATTTTCCATTTATATCCTCTTTTACGAATGATTTAATTCATTTAATTAAAGCTTTTAATTATGGCACCCCTACAAATAGCATGCAAAGCCTTGCCTACCGTTGAGATCCTACAGCCAAGCTCTGGCTGCCAGGAGCACTGTTCATGCCCTTGTGCCCCGGCCCCAAGTGCAGGTACTGCGTGTGCCGTTCTCCAAACATACAGCACGGTCTCCAGTTAGGCACATGTGTTCATCATCTGAGCACACTGAGCAACTGGAGTATTGCTTCCACTTTAGGCCAGACCAGTTTTTACAACTTGATTTCTGCAGGCATTCAGCTCCTGTGCCCCTGTCCCATACTATCACCGCGCATGAAAACCAAGACAGAGACACTGATTTTGGGGGCCATACGTAGATTACTTTTACCTTACCCCACTGTATAGTCATTTCTTGTTCTGTCTTTTTACCCCTAAAAGTTTTGGGATGCATCTCATTTTTCCTTGCAAAACCTACTTTGGTTTTGTCAGCTTATTTTATCCTTGTATTTCCTGCATCCCTTCAAGCAGTAAACTACGTTTTTAGGGCCTGATAGTTTATGAAAACAAGTTATGCATCCTCTGCCTGTGCATCTGCTCCCATCTATAAAGCAACTCGCCTCCTGCATTTCTAATACCCTCCACCCTGTTTGAGAAGCTCCTGTCACAGCCCCGTGCCTGCAGTCCCACAGCTGAGCAGAAACAAGAGGTGCTCAGGACCTCACCCCAGCACACAAGTAAATGCACACAGGTGCTGCTCCCTGCCCAGGTACCTTCCCTGCCAGGTCAGGGTGCTTTCAGTACTATTTCTGAGGTGGACTCACAAGAAGAACCAACACTCCACTTGCGTTTTATACCAGTTTCTAATCGTTCCCTCTGAAATCCATCATATCGATGCAACTCACATTACTGATCAGTAACAAAGCAGTATCTGCACTCCAAGTTCCCCTAATGGGATGAAGTAGCATCAGTAAATGAAAAGCAGAAAAAAAAACACAGCTCATCCACCCAAACTACTGTAATTCTATAACAAACACTGATCCTTAATTGCTGGGAACAGAATAATGAACGGTAGCCAGGACTGCACAAGTACAAAAGATTTCATTCTCTAATTGTCAAAAAGCATTAAACATCAACTATTTATTGTGTAGGAGAGGAAGGGGGAACAGCCCTCAGTGCATCCCTTCACCAGAGGTTGTCCCTAATTGTCATGCATAGATTGCAACCAGAGGTTACTGAGCGAAATTTGTTTGCATTTATTAATCAAAAGGAGTCAAAGGCACACAAAGATATCATCAAGGCTCCCTTGTGCTTGGGGAGGCTGACAACTAAAATTCTTGATGAAGTGTTTGCAGAATGTTTGCAATCTGTTCCCAGCCTTTTTACTTTGCAGGTGCAAACCTTTCTATCTGTTACATCAAAGAAACAATTGAAAATTAAACATAGTAAACATCGCTGTACAGGTTTTAATCTCCCATTTCTACAGGACAAAGGGAGTGGTATAATTAATTTCAAAGCAATGTTTGAGTTCTTTCAATATTCATTTGTGCACATTAGCATGTCATTAGCTATGTTTTAAACACTGATCCTTATTTCCTTCTCCCACACACCTTTATTTTAGCCCTTTTGTTTAAAAGAAATAAATAAATGGGAAAGTTGTACTTCCTGGGAGATGTCTTTCATGCTAAAGCATCCATGCATAGATAATTATCTTGCTCAATGAAATAGATTGGGGGAATAATGTATGGCTTTTGAGGTAAAGCCATGCAGCAGAAAATAGATGAAGAGAGATAATTCTTTTCAGTGATGTTAAGAACTTACAGGGGCAAAGACACTCTCACTGAGTTTTGCTATCATGCCTCGTGAATAATGCATTTTATTATATCCATTGTGGTTATCTTTTAATATGTTAATAACACTTCTAACGCTCTTCCCCCCTTGTTCTTTTATGTAGTTTTAAAACCCTTTCTTTTATTACGATGTAACAAATGGAGATACAATCAATAGATACTTATTTTGTTGGTGACTAACTAGTAAAAGGATTTTCTTGTAAGTTTAATTTTAAACACAGATCTGTTTGAACAATGTCTACAGGGTAATTTCAGCCATCTATCCGCAGCATTTCCTGTAGCATTTCCGAGCTAACTCCTAATAACATCCTCCCCCTTAGGTATATTAATTTTATACATCCTGAACAGGAGATTGAACAGTTCTCCAACAGCCACGCAAGGTCACTGACACTAACAAAAATAGAGCCTTTCATTGTGCTTTTATCAAGTCACGCTGCCATTTATATTAGCCTGTGTGGGCCTGAACAGCGTGTATGTTTGCTGGAGTTTCATACACAATTGTTTTCAAGAACCATTCAGCTCAATTTGTATTGAAAATATTACTTGGGAAACAATGAGCCTTTCAGATGTTTTGGCTGTCTTTCAGCTAAAGCATGTAATTTCGGTGTTTGCAGCGAGGTATGAGACGTGCCACAAATGCAGGCGGGCTGTCAGTCCGCATGGACGGGTGGCACGACCGAGGCTGCCTGGCCCCGGGGTGCTCCTGATGCCCCTCAAATCCTCAGCAGCCCTGCCCAAAGGGCCAGGAGCACAGCTAGCTCTGCATCCCCCGGCCTCCTGAGAGCTGTGGGCTCCTCTCCAGGCTTCTCTGTGGACACCCAGCATGAACTGGGCTCTGCTTCACCCACAGGGGTGTGTGGTGAGAGCCCTTTGCATGGGGGCATCTTACGAAGTCTCCAGAAATGGGACTGATCTGCTGCTTCCCCGCCTGCTGTGGGCATGTGCCTTCTCTCCGCCGTTTCCAGACTTACCAGGAGATGGGAACCGGGAATGATCTTAATGGAGCAGAAAGGATGATTCATTAGTTCTTGCTTTGCAAATCCGTTCCTCGCATTTACATGAAAATAAGGTGCGTGCACCATCGGGGGGCTTTCAGCAGCACGTACACGAGGGACAACCACCAGAAGAGTGCCACACAGCGCTGGCTCCTCCGCCCGCCCGCAGCAGGTGACGGCGCAGGCGGTGGCAGAACGGTGTCACGCCTTGGCAAATTTCCCCCGGGCAGCCAGAGAAAGAGGTGGGTACTTCATAATTACTTAATTACCTGAACATCTTCACTCTCATCTCAGGCTTTTCAGTAAGAACAACACGAAAATGCTAATTAAGTCTGGATGGAAGAAGAGGAGGTATTCAATTGTTACAGGAACCTGTTCGCAGGGAGGAAGGGGGGAATAAGTGTTTAACAAGACAAAAATATCTCGCTGAGGATCTCTGAGAGTGGTTAAATACTGAGTTATGTTAAATAAAGTCTCCACATCCTTACCGACACACATGTAGGCTAATTAAATGAGTGAGCAGTGCCCTCAGAGTCATCTTCCTGTGTCATGAACAAGAACCCTACTTCAAAGATATCTATTCATAAGTTTGGTGAATAGCCTCTGGCTGAATAGCAGGGACATACCCATACGCAGGTTGATCTGAGGTCTCGCTATAGTGAATTCTCCAGTCTTTCTCTCTTCTTCTACCCCTAACCTTGCTGAGTTTGTTCGTCCTCAGGAATGCACAAAATCGAGGACAACAGACTATGCGGGCAAAACCTTGAGTCGGTTCTTATTTTTACATGGCTTGTTCTGCCCAGCCCTCAAATCAGGATCGCACCACCCGCTCAGAGCACCAACGGGAGCCCAAAGACGTGTTTTCCCTCACAGCAGCCCAATCCAGCACATCTGTGTACAAATGAGCTCAAAACCTGCCCAGGCTCCCTCTTCCCTCTCCGGCAGCCTCGGCTCCTGTAGGTGACCCTTGGGGTGCTGCAGGCTCCAAGCCATCGAACACCCTGCTCCAAACAAGGCTCCTGGTGGCAACACAGGAACCAAGGGACTTCTTCTTCGTGTGATTATGGTCTCCCAGATCCGTGCACGGGGCTGTCCTGCAGCGGGGTGAGGGAAGGTGTGCTCGCAATGGGCAGTCCTCGCCGGGAAGCACAAGAAGTGTGTGTGATTGCACCTATGTGAAGGTGCGCAAATAGCTATACCTGTATATACACGTTATCTAAAGGAACTGACTGTTTCCACTGAGGGTCAGCACATGTTTCACAGACATATTTGTTTCTCCTGATGTTATAGAACTTAATTACAAAAACTCAATTTTCTTACATTCAATTCATTTTCATACAGAGCGGAAGCAATTGAAATTGCCTTTTTTCTTTTTTTTTTTTTACACTCAACGGGTGTTGCTGTGATGAAATGAAATGAAATATGACATAGTTCTTAGAGAAACAGCGCTTTCGAAACAAAAGGACTGCTTTAGGTCAGAAATTTAATTGTGTGCGAGTATACTCAAAGCCTTTTGAAGACGTATTTCACCTGGCCATGCTGTCCTACAGTTCAAGCTATGAAGTTGTGATAAGAATTTTCCACTTCAATTTACAACACGAGAAGGAACAAAAAAGCCTGATCTCTTGCTGTGGACCAAACCACTGAGCACAAGTCACGTCTGGATGAGGTGTTGTGCTGACTGATCGTGACTGCCTTCTTGTAATGCCAAAGAAATATGCCGCTCAGGACACCTGTCTGAAGTAATCTACATAATCTTCCTCCCTACATCCCTCCCTTCCTTTCTTCCTCCCTTCCTCCCTTCCCCTGGTTCCCCACTAAACGCATGGTGGGAAGCCACACGGTGGCTTCCCCACCACCCTCACCACACACCCACCACATCTCCTGTGGCAGCCACAGGACGAATTCGGGTAGTGCTGCCAGATCCTCATGGCTTTGGTCTCTCCAAAGGGCTCTGGTTCAGTATGTTATTTCATTCTGTTTCACCTAGCAGTCTCAGATGACTTTGATTACTCAGCTGAAGAATAATAAAATAGCATCTTATCAAGGCTTTAAAAAATAATATACCTTGACACTGTTATTTAAGATTGAAAAATCAAGGGGGAAATAATTATTTGTGAAAGGAACAGCAGAGTCTCTTACTACACAGACACAAGAGAAACATCAGCTATTCCAGAAAAAAAAATATCACTGAGATTGTGTTTATAGGAGCCGCAGGTTTGTAACTAAAATTAAAATTCAGAGAAAAACATTTGATAATAAATAAATTTAGAGACACTGCACAGCAATTAAACCCAATCTACTGAGAGGTGAATCTATGGAAGTGCGGTAAGATGCTACAAAAGTTTAGAAGATGGGAAATAAATCTAATTAAGCTAATCGGTGGAGACAAGCCCGTCTGAATGCAAAGCATTCCCGCTTGCTAGTTCTTCTGTCCCAGCAATGTTCCCAGAGTGCAGGAACGCCGGAGAAGGAACTCCTCGGGTGTTGTGGCACACTACAATGACAGGAAGGGAAAAGCTGGAGAGCTTGAAGCCAATTTGCTTCTCATGTTACTATAAAGCAGGTACTACTCTGAAGGCACCAGGGTGTAAAACAATTGGGCAGTGAGTTTGGCCACTGGCTTTCAAGCTGTGTGAAGACCATAAAGTGCCCCTGCAGCCATTTTCAGAATGATCCTGCACCCTGAAGTCACACCAAGAGGACACAGCATGCAGCAAAGTATGCGGAACACACTCTTTTTTACGAGGGTGCAAGCTTATTGTTAAAGGTGATGTTGGCTAGCTTTATACCAGCAAGATCACAGCCAAGCTCCTTCCTGAACCAGGTCTGAACCAAAGTCTGCTGAGAAGGCAACCTACGACAGTCTGGGGAATAAGCTGAAACCAGCAAAGCTTTGGAAATTATACCTATCATTCAAATTAATTTTTTAAAAGACACACAAATCCTCTCACCTAATATTTCTAAGCAGAGCAGCCCCTGCTGCTTTGCTGAGTGCTCTGATATCCAGTGTGAGGAAGGACATGAATAAGTGACAATACAGTGCATATGGAAAGGGAGCACAACAGGAGTCATTCGCAGTTTATTTCTGGAAGTCAATAACTATTCTTTTAACTGTAATTTTTAGCTCTTATTATTACAAGATACTGTAATTTGTAAGTGGGTGAACAAGGAAGGGCTTCACGTATTGGAACGCAGTGATGCTGTCACATCATAACAGTATTAATCAGGGGATCTAATTTTATGTGCAGTCCAAACATCAACAAATCTTTTTTAAAGGTATCGATTTTATTGATTTCAAGACATAGTGCTGCTCTTGGGACAAAGACAGAGGAAAGTTCTCCACAGCCATTGTGCAGCAAACAAACAGATGTAATTACTACCACCTTGTGTTTATGATGCACTTTGGCTGTGCTTGTGCTCCAAATGAAGTCAGGAAAGAGTTTGGCCACTGATTTCCAAAGAAGCAGGCTAAAGGCAGTTTTAGAGCTGGTTAAGGCTCTCAAAAAAAGCTGGTTAAAGGCAGTGTTAGAGAAATACTGAAAACTGTTTTGTTTTCAGGCTTTAGCTTTTCCAGACAAGGACTTTCTCTTACTACTTGATTGTAGGATGCTTCACATTAAGACTTCAGCCTCATTTGGTGTGTCTAGGGATTACTGCTAACAACAGCTAAAAAATAAGGAATCGATCTTCCCTTAAGGCTTATTTTTAAAAGCTCTTCTTAAAATCATGCCAAAATCATCTCTGTCTCAAAATGGATAGGTTAGGATAAAGGGTATCCTCTTATTTTTCTACAGAAGGTGAAGTGAAGCCAAAGAAGAGAATTGTTTCATAAAGTTCATATGTGGAAGGACACTGTAATAAACCTGAAAGTCTGCCTGCTTCAGCAGATGCTTCTAGCTGAGCTCAAACACCTCACCCTAAATGCAGTTTTACACAAATATCAGGAATATAATGCACTAACTTCAGAAAAAGCAACACTGGAAATGTGGTTCTGGTCTTCACTGGGAGGGCTGATGGTAAAGGGCTGTTGGTAGAGCACACTACAGATTTTCTGAGACATCTTCTCCATCTGTTCATGTTTAACTGATCTTTATGCACTTGGACAGAGCCAAGCCTTCAGGTTTCTCCTAGGATAATGTCCTGCCTTCAGGCCACGAAGCCACCCACGCTTTCTCCACCTATTTTCTACACTGCGGAACTCCACAGGACAGACTGTCTGCCTAGAAGTGCTCCACAGCTTTCCAGTGAGGACATTTACCTAAGTGCGGGTGGTTCAAATTGACTTCACTAGGCTGATCGGAGTTAGTGACTGATTTCTTAAGAAAGTGTCCTAACTGGGCGGCCTTTGGATGATTGAATTCCTGTGCTGTGGGAATTTCCTGTCAAAGACTACCAGGAAAAGGGAAACCACTACCACCATTCCCCGAAATCTCCTCTCTGATTTTGGCAGTTTCCCCACATCAAATTCAGACATTTTATTTTATAGTGAAGTGCTTCCAGTTTTGACTTGAATAAGTATTTCATATTTTGCTTGGAATTTGTTTTTGGTGAGAAAACCACTCGGGTTGGAAAGAACTATTAAAAGAAGTTACCTATGGCTTTTTCTTCTCTTGCTGAACAGGCAAATACATTTTTCACTCTCTTCCCCCACGGCCCTACTAGCAGGACACAGCATTGTTTTGCCATGCCCTGTGACTGCCCCCCCCAGAAAAGCTGTATTTCCTCCCTAAATGCTCTCCTAGGTATCTGAGGCTAAAGCTCTCTATCCACTCCATAAATATTAGGAAGGCATTGTGGAAACACTAGTGAGGACAATAATAAAATGAACTTCAGGAGGAACATGATGAGTATTAAGGAGAGAAATCTCCTTAACTTTATTAAAGGAAATCACTTGCAATAGATTTTAAGCATAATCCTTCTGGCTGATTTCTAATACTGGTAGGAACCACTGAATACGTCTCTCGGGTTTCTGAGAAGACTTACATGGGTCTCCCTCAGCCTGCAATGTCCTGAAACAGCTCCTGCTGTAGTTCCCCTCAGAGACGTCTCCAAATAGACTGCTCTGTTTCTGTGCTGCTGCAAGGTACGAGCTGGTACATCACATTGATGATTGCTTTATTGCTTACACGTGTCTTTTAATTAAAAATGACATAGTTGTAAATGCAACCACGTCTCTGGGAGATACTTTAACAACTGCTCCCAACCACAGTTCCCACTGACTTAGGGCAAATACCACCTTTTCCATCTTGTTGTACCTTCTTGTAGACCAGCAGGCTTTCAAGGCTCATTCCACTTTCATCCCTACCTACGCCAACCTCATTCCCCTAACACACCATGTTCTTCTCCCTCTTGTCTCTTATGCCCAAGTGCTGGGGACAGAACATGTGAGTGCAGGTGGGTGACAAAGTTTACCATTCCCTCTCTTTGAAGGCACAGCTTCCACAGAGACTTTCTTTGTGTTTTGTGCAGGTGCCCAGTCTACCTGCTCCACGGAGGGTTTTTCTGAGGTCCATGATGTGTGTGAACACACTGCCAGGACCATTTTGCGCCTCTTCATGTTGCAGAGGAGCTTCTGTAGCAGCACCTATGGTGCTTTGAAACTCGTGCACAGGGCTGGCTGGGGGCCGTATGCTGAGCAAGGCGAGCGGCAGCCACGGGACCACGACGGCAGGAGTTGTGCGCAACCTGGCTGGCAGAAAAGCAGAACAACTGCGGTCTAATGGGATTATTACAGTGCAAAGTTATTCTGTCGAGATAAGGAAGAATTTTAATGACTTTTGTAAAAGGCATCAAGCAATCGTTAGCCAATCGGCCCGACTTTCCGAGAGGGCTGGTTTTGCATACGTGGGATTGCCTTTCTTAGAGGCTCCCGGACAGCTCCACGATACCGTATGACTGAAAGGGGAGATAAATCTCTCAATCTCTATTTTAATTTCAATACAATTGCCTTATTACAGCGTCATGTTAGGAATATGCATGGTACTTCCCAAGGGTTTTGCTTTTCCCAATAGCAAATGTCTCACTCACAGTTTGGGCAGAACGGTTCTCTTGCTAAATTGCTCACAATGCAAGCTATTATAGAACAGAGGTACCCTGTGGGTATGATTGAAATTTATATTCAAGGAACAATCAAGAATGCCAAGTGCACTGGATAAACTGTAGGTAGGTGGCAGAAGGCAGATAAGCAGCCTAGGAGGTTTAAGTTACAGGATCTTAAGCCACAGAAAGATTCATTCTATAATTTACATTACAGCCAGTTTCATTTGTAGAATGAATAATGGAAAGCTCACACAGATAAGTATTTGAGGTCCAATCCTGGGAAGTGTTGAGCACTCAGCTCTCACAGAAGTCAGTGTTCAAGCCAGGCTTTTTAAAATGTATGTCTCTGCAGCACAGGGGAGCTAACTTGTTGGTTAGCAGCCACTGCAGATAATCAAGCACAAGGAGCAGGGCTTTCACCGTGCTGCTCCTGCGCTCCCACTCTAACACATTTGCTTGCTTTGAATAATGCTGCATTGTAAAGATATAAATCACCTCACTAAAAAGTATAGAGTGAATGATTTATTTATTTTAAAAACACCGATAAAAACATGTAAGTGCTGCTCTGGGAAACTCTATCCATTTTCCTTTTTGCTGAGTAGAGGCAGGCAAAGATTTATGCATATTCTTATTCATACACACATATCTTTGTTCAAGTCTGACTGCAAACTAGTAAATCTCCAGCCTTCTCTCCCTTCCCTGATCTCAGGCCTTCACAGGACAACAGCACTGAAAAAGTGATGCACCACAGGCAACATCAGAGTGGTTTCTGCTTGTCAGCCTCCGCTGGTACCTCTCTGCCTCCTTGGGCTCATGGGCAGCTCTAGTCCAGGAGTCCATGGGCTAGGAACATGGTGTCAGGTCCTATCTGCATCAAAAAGTTATTTGTGTTTGGTTTTTGGCAAGTTAAACTGACCAACCCCTATCCTGATATAGCTTAAATATTTTCCCAGTGACTGGATTTAACTGTCCCCAAAGTATCTCCAACTAAAAGAAAGTATCCCCAACTAAGAGAAAGTATCCAAAATGGTGTAAGCCACTAAAGGAGGATGGAGGGGAGCACAGAGCTGTAAGAATCTCCCCAGGGTCACCGCAACATTACTTGGAGTCAAGTCCTGCTTTACATGAAACACCAAAGCTTTGAGAACATGCAGATAAAGGTTTGATTGTGGCCCATGTCCATGTGTTATTAGATAAAAGTGAGAAATGCTCCTAAACTGGGTATGAGAAATTGAACGCGTTCTTACTAAATAATAATCAATTTAACTGTCATTTGAATGAAACCCTGCAGTTTCCTCCAACTTTCCATTAGCACAAGACAAAGCACCTGACAACTCTCGAAACTCCCCGAGCCCAGTGCAGTTTCTCCTGGAAAACCATTTTCCCCGTGAAGCAGCCAGCAATATTTGGGAAGAGCTTGTGGCCCAGAGACGTTCAGGCTCGGGCTGCCCGCTGGAGTTCCAGCTCCCATCTGTGATGCTCCGACAGCTCCTGGGGCAGGGGGCAGTGGGGGCAGTGGGGGCAGTGGGGGCAGTGGGGGCAGCCGGGTGTGGGGGCCGCCACGAAATCTCCGCGGGAGGCACGGCCCCGGCGCGGCGGGGAGGGAGCCGGCGGCGGCGGGAGGGAGCGCGCGAGCAGCGAGCACAGTCCATAAAGCCACAATGAATGGTAATGACAGGCAATAAAATACCCTGTTAAAAATCCAGTAAAGGATAAAGCCTGCAGACTGCAGCACCGACTGGCAATGCTGTAGCTGCAAAACATCAGCAGATTAGCATAAAGCATGGCACGAAAGTACAACTAAAAATTATTCAGTCGTACCAAATGCTTGTGGAGAATCTAGGCCAAGCAAGCAATCAAAATCAAATAGAAACAAGGTATATATAATCCCACAGTAAAAAGATTGAGAAACAGTACATTGCCAAGACATTTTAATACTCCTTTAGCCCACAATTTCTGAAAAATCATTAATAGAGCTATAAAAAGTGAGGAAAGCTGCACAGTGCAGTTTAGACCAACACGGGGGTGTAATCCTACACTAACTTAGCACTGGTGTTAATAATATTTCTCTCATGTTACACAAGAAGCCCAGCAAGAGCATCATAAAATGCAGTATGTGTTTCCTCTACTGGCTCAAGTGTCTTTTAGCGTAATTATTCCTGATGCTTCAGCCATAGGAAGGAACGCTACCAATCTAAGCAGCAAGAAGGTATTTATTTGCCCTCAAGGTGCAATTACATCCCGGGAACTGGCTCTTTTTTAATTCAATGATCTGCTTCTTTTGCATGTTAGGGGCCATACATTTCTAAGATCACAGTCCTTGCGATGATGTGTGCGCTCCTTAAAAAGCTCAAGTTCTGCACACCTACGTGCCAGTTGTTCATTCCAGCCTCCTGTTTTTGTTCTGTTTTGTGTCGCTCGTGCAGCTCTAGGGGAGTGAGCAATATCTGTTGTGGCACGTGGAAAATCACCTAATCGTAATTTACAATTCCAAATGCAAAATCTTTGTGCTGAGGATGCTCAAGGCAAAAGGCCACAGAGTGGCTTCCTTTGTCGAATACACCAAGCTATCAGTTACAGAAAAAAACAAACCCACCCCAACATATTATTTAATTTTAGGTTTCATCAGGCTTGAAGCTCAGCCACTGATCATGTTTCACCACAGGAAATGTCTCAGAGGAGAGCTCACCATGGCGAGGCCGGCTCACACAACTGTGATGAAAATCATAGTTGGAAACTGAAATCTCTGTGCATGTGTGTCTGTGGATGCAGATATGAAACAGAAACAACGGTGCTCAGTACCAGATGCAAACATAAAATTACTGAATGAAGAAGGATACTCCCAGAAGAAAAAAAAAAAAAGAAAAAAAAAAGCCAATTGTGGTCATTATTTTATATTTCTGACTCAGATGTGTATCCTTAATCACATCTTCCAGTCAAGCAAGGTTTCTATCAAAACACAATGGTCAGGGGAGAATTCCTCCTCTGGGGAACTGGGGAGCCCCGAGCCCTTTGGATGAAAGAGAAGAGCCCCAAGGAGTGAAGGTGTTTTAGTGTAGCTGGAAAGAGAGAGCATTTTTCCTTCTGGATCACATTTTCTGTGTACCACAAAGATCCTTTGGTGTGAAAAATCCATGGAGATAACAAATCCATGGCAAGAGCTGCTTTTACGGAATGATTAAATATTTCAGCTCCCCTCTGCAACTGCATGCTTCAGCAAGAGGATTTTGGAGGAACACATGCAAATGAAAACAATATTCAAATAGTTCCCTAGTCTCCTGCAACCATATGTACTCTCTACTAAATAACCAAAACTTTTAAATTTCAACACTTATCTTCAATTTTCCTCAATGAAAAAATAAAAATAAAAAAGCGCTGATTGCATTTGATGCTTTGATTTTATACAATGGGGTAAAAATCAGCATGTACTAGGCAAAGAAACATGTGTTGTCCCCCTCGGGCAAAAACCTCTGTGGAAGAGATGGGTAAAGCCCAAGGATCAGTGGGCAGGGAAGATGAAGGCAGGGTCATCTTGGCTTGGCCCCAGGGAAGAGGCACAGGAGACACCGTGAGCCGGGGGCACTCAGCAGCTCCCGCTGCCCCGTTGCCCAACGGATGACAACCTGTGGAGGAGAGCAGGGCAAAGCTGGCCATGGAGAGGGAAAGCAGCAAGGGGTGAGCCCGGCACCCGAGGCAGTGCTGCAGATCCCGCCAGCCAGGCATCTCCAGGAGGCCTCTGCAGGGGCACGCAAACACAAGTGGGCAGAGCAGAAAGCCCCCGCGCTCCTTAACCCAGTTTCACAGAGCAATTCAGCACCGCTTCAAAGACACTGCCTTGGCAGCCGCATCTGTTCCCAAACTCTGGGTAATGGGCAGGGGCTTGGCCCTCGTTAGAAAGGGTTTTTCACAGCAAACCAAGGGGCAGCAGCGCTCAAAGGAAGGAGCCCAGGCTGCTGGCTCTGAATGGCGTGGGGATAATGGTAGGAGCGCGAGCAGGGAGCGCGGCTCCTCCCCGGACACTGCTCGCACTCGTGCAGCACTTGAGCGAAGCACTTCGTTCCTGCTTTACCCTAAAGTGCTGTATTTTAACCACATAGAGGAAATGTGCAGCGGCTTTCATGCTCCTGCTGTGTAACTGTGGGCAAGTGCAGTCTTTTAAATGGCAGTCACTGCTAGCGAGAAATGTTATTTTTGTACGGAAAGGCTTCCTGGCACGGTACCGAGCACTAGTGGGGAATAACAGAGAATTAAAGCAGAGAACTAAGCCTCTCATGTCAGGCATCTTCCTACTCTTACGTCTCGCAATCTGGACACATAGCTGTGTCTAGAAATGAAATCTGGGATGGGGACTGGTAGCAAAATGAAGTTTTAAGTGATATGAACCCCGGACAGGAATTAAAAACTTGTAACTTGGACGGTTTTTGCATGCACGCAGAGTTGCGGCCATGGTTATGAACACATTTACACAATTTCCAAGAAAACAAAGAAGTTGGGAACTGAAAAAAGAGCCCACTCCTTTTTACCATTCAAGGTCTATGAATGAAGTTGGGAATTTGCACTCTACCTTATTCATTAAAATAGAAACTGCCATCACTTTAATGAGCAGCCTGAGGGTGGACAAAGTGCCTTGAATAGCTACGTACCAGAGAGAACTTGGCATCCTCACTGAAACATAATGTGGGATTGCAATTGTGGGATTTTTCCAGTGAATGTGAAGTGATCAAAGATAACACTGCCCCGAAAAGAATTAAAACAGTGCAACATTGCATCAAGTTACAGCCAATGTCAATCATTACATGCCTGAGTGCACAGGATCTTTTAAATAATGTTATAGACATGCTGTGGCATTCAAAATATTCACTGAATTTCAAATTAAAATGCAAAAGCATGTTCCCCACTCATCCAACCAGAATAGTGAACTCCAGGCACATCTTTCCAAATATTGCTCTAATGCCACATCATTTACTGGCAGCTGCAGGACAGGCTAATTTTATGCAGAGCTGGACGATGGGAGGACAGTCATATTAAATGGATCCCAAAAAGTTACCTTTGGGTTTGGTCCTGAGAGATGAGAAACTGGCAAAGACAGAGTTACAAAGGGTCGGGGAAGGAGGGAAAGAGAGGGCTAATTGCAGACTGATCACCTTTCCTACTGCGAAAGAAAAAACCCTTCACACAATGCAGAACTTGAACTCATCATTGTGTAGATGAGAGTTTCTGGCACATAATGCCAGCCTGAGCTGCTTACTGGAAGAAGTGTTGCTTTATTTACATTCTAAAGGGAACCACCTCCTCGCTTCGGTCTGCTGATAAGCAGCCGTGGGGTGGAAGAAAAAGAAAGGGAACAGTTCTGGAGAAGGAAAGGCTGGGGGGGGTGGGAATGGAGTAAAGGCACACACCAAAGGAAATATGTGTAATGTACCACCAAAGTGTGGCAAAACGCACAAGCCTTTTGCAAACATAACAGGGAGCCCCAAGTCATTTCTATTTTTGAAAAGATCAATGAGGAAATAGCAGAGGAAAACTTTACTACAAGGCCAGAAATATCAGTAGGAATATTGGAGCATTTAACCTTAAAACCTTTATGAAAACAGCATGCAATTCAATCTTAATGTGGAAATTAAAAAATACCTTCAGCAAAGTCTATAGAAACCAACCAGGAGCAAGATGATATACATAGGTACAATTGTAATCAAGTGAAGGGTTCAGAAAGCAAATTTAGATCCAATGAAAACATGATCAATAGGGCTGAAGGGAAAAATGTGTGTCACTCACCACCATGTTACATTTTGCAAAACTGATCCAATTTTGCCCTAATTTCCAACGCTGCAAGCTCGTGGATTTGCAAAAAATGAACAGATTAGCCCAGGATCTGGCTCAGAATCTGACACAAGTTATCAAAATCTCAGGGCAGTTCAATGCAGGTTCTCATGTCGGAGCCCCCTGCCAACCCTGAGGGCCAGCAGCCATGCCCAGGATGCCCCGGCCGGAGCCTGAGAGCCTTCCACCATCTACTGAGAGTGGGGATCATTGCCTGCACTCTTCAAACGCCCATACCGCTTTTAAATCCATGAGCAATATGCAGCCTAATTTTCCTAAATGAATTGTAATTACAGTAATTCATGCCTATAGCTCGAGCCCCGTTGTGGGAGGTTTTCGCTGTGAGAGGCATTGTATCATCCGCTCAGTAGGCCTGCGGTTTGAGAACTGATCTCATGGATTTCTTACGTATCAGCTCTTATGTGAAGGCCCTGTGTTGGGGTAAGGTTTTTTAATTACCTAATTTCATCATTTATTTCACTAGGCATACGATTGCATTTGGTTGCATATGTTGAGCATTCAATGTCTAGAATACTCCTGAATTTTCTTTTTAATTGTTTACATGACAGGGTTTATTTAATAATATTTGTTGAAGTGAAAAGTATACCACCGAGTTGCATGATTTAATTTAAGGCAAATGCTTAATTTAATGTTCTTATAAATAAGAAATAGAAGAAGAGGAACAAAAGGGTTTTAAATGAGCAAGCTGTAGAATTGCTTATTTGAAGTGGCGAGGCAGCATGGTCTAATGAGCGGAGCACAGGACAGGGAACCAGAAACCTTCAAGATCTATTCCAGATTAAACATTGTTCAAGCAAACCACCAAGCTCATCCAAGGTTGTCCAGTTCTCTGCCTGACAATACTTAAAAGACCAAAATTCGCTATGCGTTTTGATCATTTCAGCTTATGCCACATTTAACATCAATGTTATTTTCAGCCTCAGGAGAACAGAAAGTAGAATGGGTTGCATCTTCAGCTCCAAAATCCAGGCAGGCACAGCCTTTGTGTTAGGCAGGCCTCCTGCTCTGAGGGCTGAGACCATCCTTTTTGTACAGTCACCAAGGAAAACCAAGCCTGTGCAGGGCAATGGCATGCTGGTTTTAGGGCTAAACTGTGCCAGGACTAGGTTTTGCATTAAGTCTTGCCACTCACAGACATGGTAATTCAGAGACAGGACTCCTGAGCAGACCGACTCATTCCTTTGAATGAGTGCACGTAGCTGTTTTCCCAGTCACCACTGGAAAATTCAGCTTGACAGTGACTGATGTATACTAAGGACCATGGAGAAAAAACAAAATACAGAGAGGAGGAACACAGAGAGCAGAACTGAAAATATAGGCAGCATGAGAAGGAACTAAATAAAACCAAAGACTAGGTCACCGACACAAAGATCAGCAGGCTTTTAAGAGTAGCTTGCCAGACTGCATCTCTGTCCTTTCCATTAGAAGTTGTGTGCACTGGCAGGGATTTGGTGGGACTCGGGATATGGGGCCTCTCAAAGAAATGAGGTGATGCCAATTAGCTGCCTGGCAGTCCTGCTGCTACAGGAGATGAGGGCTCCCCGACCCACTTCAGCCTCAAATCGGGTGGGACATGGGGCTGTGGTCTGCAGCCTGCCCCGAACGGTGCAGCTCCCACCCTGCAGCCTACCCAGACCTGCTGCCCACCGCTCCATCCCTCCTGCCCCTACAGACCCACTCCACAGGCTGCCAACCCTCCTGCCTAGGGGCCAGAAAGCACACTTGGTCAAGTCATCAAAGAAATGATAAAAACAAACAAAACCAAACCCCCCAACACCAAAGAAAACTAACATTCCCCTGTACATACAGACAGAACAGGTCAAATTCAGCTTCTAGGATCCCCCAAACTGAAGATACCCAGCTGTGCACAGGGGGGTTTCTAATGAACTTCCCCGATCACTACCTGGGGACAGAGGAGTGTGTTGCAGAAGCAGCTGGAGGGGCATGGAAAAGCCTTCTGAACCCTAAAGCTCTTCCATTTACTGTACATTTGAGAAAGTAAACGCAAACCATACAAATTCATAAGTTATTTTTAAATTTTCTTAATCTGTCTTTAAAAGAATAAACTGAATTCTATAAACAAAGCAACATGAATTCTTATTTTTGTTCCCCATAAACAACGGGTTTTATATTTAAGTGCTTAGTATGACTTTACCACACCTCAGGTCACAATTTAATCTCTCTTGAACCTTAATTTAATGCCCAATTTAGTCTCAATATGACAGCTAAGAATTAAGAGAATGCATGTGGAGCCACTTACTGCTTGATTGTGTTGGTCGCATACAGGCGTCAGATACAGTACTGCTTTCCTGTAGATCATAAAACTTCAGAGCAAAAGATTGCTCCGCTCACAGAAATGTCTACTGTTCCCAGCAGCTTCCAGGAGCAGGGCTTTAATGAGCCATAACTGGTGGTACATGCCTGCATGTGCTGCAAAACCCCTACGGTTTTAATTACTTAGCAAAATGCTCTGTAGCGGACATTTGCGAAGGGTACATTGCTTCAGGTAAGAACACCTGTACGCACATCCTTTCAAGGCAGTGTCTTTCACCCACCTTCAGCAGCAAGGACGTGGATGGACAGACTCTTCATGTGCCATCCTGCAGGGCTCAGACCTCAGCCCCAGCATTTCTGTGGTCTCCTTCTTCTCCCGGCTGGGGCGAAGCACCATTTCCTACAGCAAAAAAGAACAGAAGCATCTCACACACGTTATAAATTGTAGAGGTGGGAAAGACACACGTTGTATAGAAGCAAGCATGGGCTCTGCTCTGTGTTAGCCACCTCTGCAAACTTCCATCAGTTTACGTGCTTCATGGATTTAAACTCGTGCATGTGCCTTACACAACCCAACTGCAGCAGGATTATTTCTAACGCGCGAGTCTGCCTAGGCCTTATGTGTGATGTGCCAGCATTTCTCGGTACAAACCTTAAGACGAAAATAAAATTACACTGTGCTTTAAAAATCACACCCTGAGTGATTTTATATAGTAAACTATTTATTTTAAAACAAGATTAAATATTGCACCTCGCTGAAATATTTTCTCTTAGCAGAGAGCACTGGGATGGAAAATTTCATACATTTCAACTGATTTTTTGCCTGAATGGTTTTCACATATTTTTCTAAAACCTAGTTGTGTCAAATGATTTATTCTCCTCTAACAATACGGTACAAGTAGCTAGGAAGATGCAAGTGCTGAAATGGTTGACGGCAGTTGGCCAATTAAGTGCTCTACAGTATTCTGATTTTTTTTGTGCTTGCACATACTAATCCTTTTTTTAATGTATTGAGGTTCCATCCAGCAGAAAGAATGAGCTAACTGCAAGGCATGCCACATGAGGAGTTTGAAAACGTACAGCTACGTGCTCGTATCCAGGGGAGGTGTAGCCAAGTGTGAAGTATAAAACATACCTAGGGCGGAGCAAATGCCGAGGGCAAGGAAGGAAGCTTTGCTGGAGCCATGGGGCGTCGTGTGGCCTCGCAGGAGGGCAGTGGGCAGGGCAGGGGGTGCACAGCCAGCAGAGGTGCCCAGCTCAGCCACCAGCTCGTGCTGACGATGCTGGCATCAGCTAACGAGGGGTGAGCCACGGAAGCCTCCCCGCTCGCCCACAGCAGATAAGTCGAGGAGGCGGTTGTATTCCTGATACGTCTCCATGCTCTGGCCTGAGCACGATTTCTTGGCCACAAGAAAAAAAGCAGACAATATAGAATGTGGTGAAATATTTTTATGTGCCAAGGAGGGGTCTCTTTTATTAAAAAGAAGTGGTAAGAAAGGTGATGCTTGGTTTCAAACGTTGTATAGAAGCAGCAAAGTAACACGTGTGACACAAAAGCAGTGAGAGCATCAGACCTGTGTAACTTAGTCTGCTGAAAGTAAAAATATCTAGTTTCACGTCTGTGCTTTTTTCATAATTGTAAACTTATTTAAAAATAGAATAATATTCATATTATATTTCAATATAATTATATTTTCAATATTATTTCAATAATATTTCTCAGAAAGATTTTTATTGAATCATACTGGGCTTCTTCTGCAGCCATTCCTTCAGCCTTAGTTACTGCTTAGCAAGTAACCCTCAAAACATTTGGTAGGCTTCTGGGAAGCAAAATAAAAACTAAAATTTCAAATATAAAATCCCAAACTCGAGTTTCAGAACCTTCCTGCCTGCCCTCCTACTTCAGCTGATGATGAGGGAAGAGGCACAACTGTGTGTCAAGCACAGTAAAGACAGCTGAACCTCTGAAGGCCAGCGAGGAAGACAAAATGCTGCAAAGAATGCTGCAGTGATTTACAACCCCGAGCAAATTTATTTATTGCAGATTACTTTATCTAATTCCTCTCCTGGTGAAGTTATCACTGCCTTCACCACTGGATGCCAATGACAGAAGTATTACCACTCGTGCTATATCAAAACATTGCTATAATTTCTCTCACAAATCCATACAAGTCACAACAGGTTGCTGTGATTTTTCCAGATAAAAACCTGCAAGTAAACTGCTTTTTTCTTGTTAGCCAGCTGGAGTAAAAACAAGTGACAGCCAGAACGAACAGACACTCCTGCCAATTTCAATGAGAGGCTCTTAATTACAAGTCACAAGAGTCGGGGTCACCTCCTCTGAGGCCAGTACATTTACATGCCTCCCTCTGGGTCACACCATTTCAAGAAAATGTATTTGCTTATTTAGGACTTTAAAAAAGATAGAATCAGCAAACAGCATACCCAGATTTTTGAAGATATATCTTTTTGCAAGTTAAAACTGTAGCTTTGACTCACTATAGCTGTTTATATATAGATATAATCTGAATTCTAGCTAGTACGTGTAAAAACGCAGGGATATTTGTTAGCAGTTAAGGACTCAGTCCTGAAGAGCTATGCAGAAAATGCCATTTCATCACTCTGTTGTCGAGATGAGTGTTGATGCTCCTGTTCAGATGAGTGCTGGTTCTCTGAAAGGCAAATGGTTTTCTGGCGTTGGCACACGCTCCCTAGCTGAGGCCCAGCTCCTCCACCAGGAACCAGAGGCTGGGCCCAGTAGTTGTCAGGGGAGGGAGATGCATGACAGGGATCTCCCACTCCCGCTGTAAGCCAACAGGCAAAAGAAGGTGAACCAAAAGAGATTTACGATGTGATGCTTCCTTCAGGCTGACCAAGCTGGACAACAGCTCATCATGCTTTCTGTCCCCACCCAAGCCGCAGACATATTCATTACTTGAACGATAACTGGCTTGCTAGATCAAGATGTGGTTCTCTTCTTCTGGGTACAGATTTATTAGGATTACAACCTTGTCAGAGTGACATGATATATGCCACTAAATAAAGGAGAGATTAGAAATAAAGGCTTTGTATATCAAGCATACTAAAAATATATTCAGTTACTACAATAGCAGTACCTCCCTTTTTTGAACATCATTCAGCCAAAATTACATATATGGGAAAAATGGAGTTGCTGAAGGTGATTTATTAATTGTGTGTAACGTGCCTGAAGGCAGAGAGGGAATGGAATTCAGATGGATGGACGCTGAGGAGGATTAAGCTGATAATGGCAAAGTGCGGTGTAACGTCGTCTTAGCCACAGACACTGTCATCACTTGAAGTTATTTTCACAGCTGATATTGATATAATAGTAGGAACTGTCCTACAGTTTCTCTCTTTAGCATTACAGAACTGAAACGCTGGTGTGATTAAATTTTTATGCTTAACAGAGGCTTCCAGCAAAATTCTTTCATATCAAAATTTGACAACTAAATGCCCTGTTCCTGAATCTTGTACACTCAAGCAATTTCATTGGGAAACTTGCTCTTTGTGCAAGTTATGGAACATCAGGGCTAGATCAGCCCCTTTCCATATTAAAAAAAAAAAAAAAAAAAGATGAAAAAGATGAAAAAGATGAAGGAGTTAAAAAGCAAGTAAGGAAAGCACCAAGAGATTATTCTTTTTGTTACCTGAAAATAAATGGTTTTTGTTTGGTTGATTTGGTTTTCTTAAGAGGTTTACAACTTTCTGCCATAAGGCTTAATTTCACTTATGATTTAGAAGTACTGGGAAGAAGTGCTCTGAATCAGCCTGGCTTATCCATTAACTGGCCGTGTTGACATTTCTTTCATTTTCGCTGTGCTGGCTATTACTAGAGATGGGAAACAAGCCACTCTCTGACCCACCACAGCAACTGTTGCATTTATCCAGGAACAAGATCCTCTTGCTCCAAGTTGGAGGCAAGATCACCAATTTCAGGGATCTCATCTATCTGTACAAAAAATCCAACCAACCAAACAAACAAAAAACCATAAGCAGGTAGATTTGAGATATGAGGAAGGCCATAACTTTGGATGTACACACACATCCCGACCTGGCTGGCATGTTGTGCAGCCCCGCAGAGCCACCTGGCATGTCCCATGCGTGACCAATGCGATGGATCTACTGGTGCTGCAGTGCGTGAAGGCCCTCAGCCAGGATTCATGCAGGTGGCTCTGCCATCGCTTCTGAAGAGGAGCAAGGACTGATACGAGAGATACAAATGACTTGCAATGCATTTTTAATTTGTACATAGCCAGAAATCCCAATTTTGCCACCAAATGCACAAGGAACCCTGGCAGTGCGGCATTAAAACACCTTCCATCTCCCACGTGGGGTACACAAAAACCTGAGTGGCTTGGCAGTGGTCTGTCACACTGGCCCCTCCCCAAGCTCAGTCGCTAAACAATTTCTCTTCCAGCAGGAACAAGGAAAGACCAAAGAGGAGTTTCATATTCATAATTAAACCTGAAAGGAAATTCACACTCCTTGAACCTTCCAAGTGTACGAGTCGGACTGCTTCCCCAGAATTATATTTTGGTGAGACGGAGGTGGACCAAAGGCTACAGATGCTATTGCACAAAGAGCTGGTCCCAGTTACTGTTGCAGATGGTTGAAGCAGAATCCTCTTTCTTTCTACACTATCAATTAAGCAATGTTGCCAAACCCACATCAGCTTCTCAGTCAAACATTTCATTTCTCAGCAGTCTGTGCAAAGTTTGAAAGCTACAGTATGTTCTGCCAGCGTCCTCCAGCAAGCTGCTTTGCATTGTTTTGCTTAAATGGCTACAAAAGTGCTGTCAGAGACACTGTCAACTGCAGCTTTTGTGTTTATTTTTTTACTTTAAAAAAATAAAAATAAAAAAAAAGGAACAAAACCTCTTGGAGTTGAAAGAACTGATTTTTACTTGTTTTATCAGTCCTTTTTACATTCTTTTGGCAGACATTGGATTTTCCTCTCTGCTATTGAATGTACAAGTATATTCAATATTGAATAGACCTTTTTGACAGTTTTGAACGTGTTCCATAAGATTCCAAATACACTGATTCATGGGGACTCACAAAGTTCCTACAACATAAAAAAGTCCATCTTGCCTTGAGAATTGTTTTGCATCAGGATAATTTAAAACTTCTGCTCCTTCACCTACATATAACTCATGTGAATGGTTTCTCAGAGCCAGAAAAAAGCACTTTCATAAATGATTTTCTAGGTTACTCACAGAGATGGATACAATAATGAACGGTCACTGTCTAAAAGTCAAAATAAAACTAATTATGTGCAATATTATATAGGTCCTTCTGCTGTTCAACACCAAAATGGGGGCAAAATGTTGGTCTCTGAAAAAATACCTACCGATTCTGATGTTTTAATGAATATCAGTAAAAATCCAACAATGAGCACAGAGACAAATATACAAACTGCATTTTAGTACTACAGATGCAGATTTTTTTATTAGTTAGACACTCTGTCATATTTTGAGTTTCCCAGCAGCCTGGGGATATTTTGTTTCTGGAGTACCCCCTCCAATCCCCTAATGCTCTTTCTCTGAAAACTAACACCATGGCAGTAATATTACTTATGGTTTAACGCTGCTCCCGTTTTCATACTTTGGGGGATAATTTCAGCCTGATCTTCACTTTGGAAAAGCAGATGTGAAACTGTGTAAATTAATAAATGACAGTGGTGCTGATTACGGTAATGTGTTAGAAGTCTAAACGTGGAGGCAACTATGCTCAGTCACTTACAAGCACAGTGAGTGGTGGTTCCATTTTCTATTCCCCGGGCAGTATAAAGGAAAGAAATAAAGCAGTGGTTCTCTATGTGTTGTCCAGAGATCCCTGGAGTTTGTCGACTCCCAGTTCCTGTATAAAGCAGCTAAGTCCATGGTCACTGAGCTTATAATTATAATACCCAAGGGCCCACATGTTCTAGTGGAAAATTTTTAGGTAGCCCACAAACAAACAAACAAAAAAGATGAAAACTGCTGGAAACTAAAGCACATACAAACAGAACATTAGATCTCTCACACATGTCCTCCCAGACGAAAAATCCCATAGAAACCCCTAGGAATTAAATCTATAGAAATGTAATACAGCTCTATGGAATTTCCTCTAAAGGCCTATAGAATTTAGTACAGCAGGGAGCCCTTTTCATAGCACTTTTTTTTTTTTTTTTTCAGCCAGCTTGCAGAAGGATATAATTCTAATGAATGGCTTTTTTAAAAAAAGTCATAGAATGACAATAATCTTCTATTAAATTATTTTCCATAGGAGTATTGATGGCAATAGCTATTAACATTATTTTACAAAACTAGAGAGATATATTGATCAGTGGATCCATTCTGCCCTTCCGACACAGAGAACTCAGACAATTTATGTTGCCATTCATTGTCAGGCAGAGGTTTCTTTTCTTTCTTTCTTTTTTAAAAACATCTGGAGTCCCATGAATAATTGCTCTAATTAAAATAAGAGACCCATTTTATATGGCCTTTTTGGCAAGAACTTTGCCTTCATGCTATCTGGCAAGTTCGCTGTTGCTGCTGCATAAACACAGCAACACTTACTGGTCATTTGATATTTTCCATTGATGTGTTGTGAATTAAGATGCCATCTCCCCTGGGGATTCCCAGCTCCTGGAATTTGTCGGAGCCTCCCCAGGCCGTACCAAAAGACGCAGGCAGCGTAGCAGGGCTGGGCTGTCTCAGTGATGTACGAGTGATGGCTCCAACCATGAGCCTGGGTAAATCACAGCTCCTTGAGTGTTTAGTGAGGTAGAGGCAAGCAAACTGAGAAAGAAAAATGAACACGGTGAGGGAACATCCACTTTGTTCAGAAATGGCAGAGAGAAATGGCATGACTGAGGAAAACCCTCTGCATCCAAGCAAAAGTTTGTATTACTGTAAGACTTGGTCTGCAGAGAAATTGCCCTAACAATAAGCATTCACGGACATCAAGAGATCAGTCCGTTCCCCCAGCACCAAAATGGAGGAGATGGAGGGATTTCAAACCAAGAACAACACGGGGAAGGTGAAGCTGTGGGAAGGCTACAAAGGAGTGAAGAAAATTAAAGCCAAGTGCTCTGCTCTGGAAGCTGGCCACCCCCCAGCAGTGCAGTGCCAGAAAACATGCACCCTGAGGCAGACCCTCTGCTTTGGTTAATTAAGTAACCCTTAAGCTTTCTTCAAAGAACTTGTTTTTTTTTTTCTTTTTTTTTCTTTTTTTTTCTTTTTTTTTTCTTTTTTTTTTTCTCCACCTCCATCTGCTTGTCTGCCCTTTGCAATTATGTGATATATATAATTTGTTCTACCTTTTCCTTTACTTCCAGGGATATGATGCTACCTGTAATTTTCCAAAGGACCGTGTGCTTGGGTGGGGGACAAGAAGATCCTTGCCCTGAGGAGGTGGCAAGGAAAAGGGGGTAGGAGAATAGGAGAGAACACAGGTTCCAAACTGCCTCAAGGCAAACACAGGCACACAAGGTGGGATCAGAAGGAAGAGCCTTAAGCCAAACCTTGTTGGGAAAGGTTACACATGCTTAAGAAGAATATGCATGCCATTGTTGCAGCCACGGATACTTGATGTATTTGTTTCTCTTTTCTATCTACCAGAAACAAAAACATTTTAAAGAGTCCCTGCATAAATTCAAGGAACAACAAGCCAAATAGTTCACTTATTCCGGCCTCGGTTAAGATAACCGAGGGACATGACAAACTGAAAAATTGGAACATCATTTTGTAAGAGCATGCTTTTGTTTCTGAGGACTTATTGCTGCAGGGTTAGATCAAAAGGGATTGATGATGACTGCAGCAGGAAAGGTAAGAGTGGTCTGCAGGAGCATCCTCTGAAAGAGGCATGCCACATAATAGAGGCACAAGGATCAGCTCCAAAGCACCAGGCACTGATGACAAGGTTATTTGCCAAAATGGATAGCCCTGAGATCAAAAGACACTGATTTGTTAAAAAATTGCTTTGACAGAGGGGGAAGGAGGAACACTCACAGCTGGTGCAGGCTTACCCAGGGCTTTACTAATAGAGTAGTCTGGCATAGCTGTTGAGGAATAGCTGCTGTGCCCTCACTCCCCTTGCGGACTTGCTTATTCTGCTCTCAAGGCACCTGCGCGTAGTTGAGCGTAAGGGTTTCCAGGTGCAGGTTCAGCAGGCAATAAGAATACCCACGAAGGGAGGTAGCAAAAAGAGTTTTTCTGCTAGAAAGCCAGGTTTGTCATGATTTTCTCAGGTGGATGAGTTCAAAGTGACTGAAAATGAGAAGCAGGCTGTCACTTGGTTCCCAGGGGAGAAGAGTGTAAGGCTGAGCCCACCTAAACGCTGAGCCCAAGAAAGGCAACCTCTGCTGGACTGAAGATGAAAGAGAGAAATGTGTGGGGAGAGGCTTCCAGTCCAGGAACTCCCCCTGCCCAGCCTTCTCCCCTTCCAGCTGAGAAGTGTTGTGGAAAAATTGTGATTAAAAAAAAAAAAAAAAAAAAAAAAGCTGCCTAGCATGAAAGTGTTTTGAACTGATTAAATAAAGTACAAAAAATCATGAGTCAGTTTGGTTTAGACTATTTGCTGTAGGTCCTCATTAGTTTTATTCCTGCCATCATCTCTAAGGCTTTGCCATAAAGAGGTGGCACAGTCGGTCTTGTAAGGATATATGAGACAAAAGCAAAGGGGGAAGAAAAAGGCGTCTCTGATTACATGAATATGTCAGGAAATAATTGTTTCTCTTTTATTTCTTATTGTCTACTCAGGTATCCTTCATTTTGTCTTCTCTTCCCTCACTTACCTCAACATTGGCTTAGTGCAGGGAAGAAAAATGCTAAATTCCACAAAATTTGTGGAGTCAACAACTTTGAGCACATGGGAGCCTGACCTTTTCTTTTTTTTTCTTTTTTTTTTTTTTTTTTTTTAATTAAAAGCATCTGTGCTACATGTTAAATCCCAGCCCCACTGAAGCCAGTGGCAAAGTTCCCAGTGCCTTACTTCCCTGGGAGCAGGATTTGGCCCGACAGGAATGGACAGTAGCTAAGCCTGCCACCTCCCATCCCTGGAGATCTTCCCAGGGCAGCAGTAATCAAAATAATTCATTTGCAGTTCTAAGCCTTTGATGCATGACTGCTGAGAAAGAAGATTTGTGAAAGCTGTGACAAACTTACACCTCAGCTTTCAGAAAAGAAGAAAAAAAATCTGTTACTGGAAAATTTGCCAATTTTTTCCCCTCTAGTCCTTAATGCACAGCAATCCATTTGACCATAAAATTATTACTTAAAGAAAAAG